>NC_136510.1:89620168-89685168 GCF_053919585.1 Euprymna scolopes
TATCTCTATCTCTAAAATTAGTAATCAGTAATTTATGCTTAACTGAAAAATTACTGATTACTAATTTTAGAGATAGAGATAATAATATATTCTCAGTTCTTGATAATATGTCATTATGATATCTTGGTTGCTACACAAATAAATGGTGTAACACGACGGCTCGGTAAAAGCTGAGGAATATGGAAGTGCCCGAGAATCTAAAGAACTAATTCAATGACACCATATTTGACGGAACATGGAATCAGTCCAAATCAAAAGTGTACAAAACTGGAGTAGAGTGTCTGGGTCGTAAGGAAAACAAACACAGAGATTGATTTGCTGAAAATGATGTTGTTATCTCCAATCTTATTGAATAGAAGAAGAGAGCTTACGGCAAACTTATTATTTCATCTGTCAATCCCACAGATAAAAAGTAAAAAAAAAAATACCAGTGAGTGCATTTCTTCATATCTTGGAAACTACATCTTTACTGGAATTTTAAAGGATTTTCCGATGGTGGAAAGAAAGTCTCCGCCCCTCCCCCCCAAAAAAATCGCGACAACAAAGTGGGTGATCATTTTATGCTAAATTATGATAGAATAGTGATCTCCACTTTTTTAGAACAAACATTTCTTCATACCTTGGAAACTACTCGTTTGCCGTAATTTTAAACGTTATTTTCGTTTTCAGCGACCCCGAAATTAAGAGTGGTAATTTTAAAGGAATTTTCGAGGGTGGAGTAATTCTTCTTATTTACAAAAAAAAAATAAATAAATAAATAAAAATAAAAAAAATAGCATCCCGGAATTTTGATAAAATTTTCCATTTTCTCACGTTTGTATATAACAAAATACTTTTTTGGGTGGCGGTTGAGTTCCATGGCGACCAGCAGACTTATCCGCTCATGTAAATTAAAAATGTTTGTAAGTGAGAAATTATCAATAAACGGTGTAGTTACTTTTTTTTTAATACTTCATGAAAAGAGTATAGCCAACGTAAGTACGTGAGAAATTATTAATAAATGTTTAGTAACTTTTTCCTTTTATTATTCTTAAGGAGTAAAACTTTTTTTGTAATCATGAAAAGAGTTAAGCCAACGTAAATAAATAAATGTTTGTACACGTGACAAATTATCAATAAATGGTTTAGTTACTTTTTTTTATTATTATTATTTATGAAAAGAGTTAAGCCAACGTAAGTAATGTTTGTAAAAGTGCCAAAGGCAGCGTAAGTAAATAAAGAACGAAAATATTACGTGCGTATGCGTTAGCCTTGACTGAGGGGGGATAAGGAACGACCATTAAATAAGTCGCCATGGAACTCAACGCCCAAAGAGTACCAAACATAGTTTTCATGATATGAAGAAATTTCTTTTCCGAAAAGAGGCTGATCACTTTGCCATGTAAATTTAGCTTAAAATGGGCACCCAAGGCAGTTTGGTACGCGGGTGCATATTTAACAGCCTCTGTTTATGCTCGCATGTAGCGTAAACAAAGGCTACGTTTGTGAAATGGAAAATAGTCCCAGAGTGCAGGGGTTATTACCATGCAAAAGAAGACAAAACTGTTTAGCCAAGAAATACACAGAAAATTTTAAAAAATAGCATCCATTTTTTTCTATCGAATTCATTTGCTGTTTTTATTGAAAACTATTTTCTCCCGGATTTTTGATAAAATTTTTCATAAAGGGCCGTGCGTCTCACGTTCGTATATAATAAAAATTTATTTTGTAGATTTCGGTGTGCTAAAAACGAATCTGCAAACCGAAACGGTTTGCAGATGCGTCGCTAAAAAAGTAGTTTTTATGATATGAAGAAATTACTTTTTCAAAAAGTAGGCGATCACTTTTCCATGTAAATTTAACTTAAAATAAGCACCCACTTTCTAGCCACCTGAGAGAGGGGGGATTTTTCCCCATGTTTATTGGCTAAACAGCTTTCGTTTATGCTCGCGCGTAGCATAAACGAAGGCTACGGTTGTGAAATGGAAAATAGTCCCAGAGTTCAGGTGGTATTACCATGCAAAAGAAATCAAACCAAAAACTTTTTAGCCAAGAAACACACAGAAAAATGTCCCTCTCTCAGCTGGACAGAAAATGGGTGCTCATTCTAAGTTAAATTTACATTGAAAAGTGATCACCCACTTTTCGAAAAAGTAATTTCTTCATATCATGAAAACGTTCTTTTTGCGACAGAAACGGTTTGCAGATTCGTTTTCAGTACACTGAAATCTACAATAAAATATTTCGTTATATACGAACATGAGACGGGCCTTAAAGTAAAATAATACCGGATTTTGGGGTCAGATTTGCCGTGTAGTTGTATAATATCCTCAAACCAGGTAATCACTAAAAGGGACTCTTAAAAGTCGTCACCTGTATCGAGCAAAGATTTTAAACCCCTGATTATATGTCAGCCTACGTCACAGTAACATATATTGAGTGAGTTCCTAACAGTATTTTGTATAGTTTTTTGATTTAAACTCATTTTCCCAAAATTTCCCCAAGCTTTACGTGTTCGATACAGTCTGCCGCCATTTGTATTTTTCAGATATACCGATAAACACTGCATGTTTTTTAACCGATTAAACATTATACATTACATAAAAACACTACAATCTTATCCAGTAAGGTAGAACATTTACTTTTCTTGGCTTTGATAAAATTTATTTGTTATATATTTATTTTTTGACAACTTCTTTGTATCTGTGTTTAGTAATACAAACCCTTTTCATTTAATGTAACGTTTAGTCGGCTCGAAAAACAGTGTTTATCGGTGTATTTGAAAGATACAAATAGTGGCGGACACTGTTGATTACGTTAAGTTTGAGAAAGTGAATCAAAACTAAAAAAAACTATACAAAATACTATTACACACCCACCGATTATGTCAGCCTATGTCATGTTAACATATATTCGGTGGGTTTTTGACACTGTATTTTATAGTTTTTAGTTTTCAACTTACTTTCCCAAATTTAACGTATTCAACAGAGTCTTCAACCATTTCTGTTTTTCCAGCCGATTAAACATTTTATATTACATAAAAACACTAAACAATTATCCAGTTAGGTAGAAACGTAACTTACCTTACCTTTGCTTTCATTTATTTGTTTTTGGACAACTTTTTCGAATCTGTGTATAGTAACCCCCCATCACTCAAATATTAATTACTAACTCACATTTTTGTATACAGAAAACATATAAAAAACATTTAAAAGCGTTTCAACATTTTTCCTACGTTCAGCTTTATCCACTCATTGTTGGTCGAGCCCAAGACACATGATTGACGGTAATCCCGAGGATCAGGATCCAATTCTGCAAGAGTACCATTTTTTTTTTTCATTTTCGCCTTTTTTTTTACTTTTTGGAGTGGATTGTTGTACTAAGAATATAAGAAACATGCATTTTCTCTTTTATTAGAATTTTCCATTACACCAAATTGAGCCACAGCAACGCGTGGTAGGGTACAGCTAGTATATATATATATATATATATATATATATATATATATATATATATATATATATATAGTAAAGTCATATGGTGTTATAAAAAGTAAGTTCAAATAACATGATAACGAATTTTATCACATTTTTCAGAAACCGTCAACCAGCCTGTTTTCAATCGACGATATCATATTGTATTCACTTGATATTCTATAACACAATTAGTATATATTTTGTTCTTCTTTTAAATTTAAATTTTATTAGTCTTGGAGGAAGTTTTTCAATTGTTAAAATTATATGAAAAAAAGCCCGATGTCATGTCATATTTGTGACCATACGCCAGTAAAAAGCGATTAAGTTAGATAGTTTGACCTTTGCTGCGGGCCACATTAGGACACGTCAGAGTAAACTGGCAACAAACCTGGCGAGTGTACTCAAAGGTGTGTGACGTGATTGAAGCGGAAGGCAAAAATCAAACTCTCTTGCCGAAACATATATTCGATATGGGTGACGTCACATTTTCGGGAGGAAAAGGGTTGTAGTCAGTTCTCTCGATGAACCCGGCCCTGAGTACTACACGCCTAATGATCTAAATAATCTAAAATCAATGCCATTTCGACGTCTCTCTGTCTGCGTGTCAACCATTTCGTTAGATAAAAAAAATAATATTAAACCGCGAATATTCAGAAGAGAATCTTAATATTTCTCTCGATTAGAAAATTCTCTTCCATAAAACCTTGAAGAAATCGGCACAGTCTCCTTCTTTCATTCATATATTTCACTTAAGTTAAAAAGATGAGACAATTGACATCCCTAGACTACAAAGATTATTTCTCTCTCTCTCTCTCTATCTATCTCTCTCTCTCCCTCTCTTACTCTATATCGAAATTCCTTCTTCAATAACACCTTGAAAACGTAACAAAGCATAGACAAATAGTTTATTTTGCCCAAGTTAAAGAGGGGAGACAATCGACAACCGTAGCCACTCAGGAAGCGCGGCTGAATGGTGTGCTAAGGAACCCAAAAGGATAAATATTTTTTATCTTTGACTCTTTGGCAGTAAAATTCCCGGCTAAAAACCGATTAAAAAGCTTGCCCTATGTCTGAATACATTTTATGTAAAATTTAAAATGTTTAGACCAAAAATTGGCTGAGTAATTTGGTAGAAACCGCAGAAGTATTTTTTAAAAAACTTTGAGCCCAAGTTTGACCCCTTAATATTTATTGTTTTGGGATCAAATCAAATTAAAATGTTTGATCCATGTCCACATAACCTACATCTAAAATCTCACATGTTATGACCCAAAATTGGAGAAGTTTGGTAGAGTTTTCAAAGGTCAAATTGTTGAACGGTGACTCCTTGACAGCCAAATCTTTCGGCCGAAATCTGATTAAAAAGATTTTTCCAAATCTCAATACCCCTTATGTCAAATCTCGAGTCTGTAGACTGAAAATTGACAGAGTAGTTGTGTAGGGAAATGTACATAAACAGCAACACATATACAGACAATTTTACTTCTCTCGGTATATATATATATATGACTAGATGTTTTTTTTAATGAATGATAAAAAATAATTTTTTGTGTGGTTTCAAATGTTAAAAACTTCAAAGACTCTATATATATATATATATATATATATATATATATATATATATATATATATATATATATATATATATATATATATATACTTAACAATACATATGCCACTCCCCATTTGCTGGTACAAAATTGGCCAAAGAGGAAATTATTCCCAACTCGCATTTAGGTAAAAATGCACTTTCGTATAAATAATTGAATTGATTCAAAAAGTATCGCTAAACAAAAAACAAAGAACATGTACATAAAACGCGACACATACAGTAGTCGTGAGAGATAGACCAGTGGAAGAGATTAACGCTTCTTACCATGAGTCCCGGTTTCGAATCTCGCTGGTTTCAGTCACTCTGATTTGTCGTAGACGCCGAAACACGTGTCAGTGGATGATTATATATTGACAATGTATATATATATGATAGTTTTTTTTATACCTACAGACGCTAGTGTTTCATGCTTTCGTAATTATCAGTGCAGGTGGTGAAAATCACTGCTGCTCGAGGTATTCGAACCCAGTTTCAAAGCTGTCTTTGACTACATTTGCTAAGAAGTTGTCCATGGGAAAGCGTCAACTAACACGACGATTAAGGGGGAATTAAACTCGTATAAATGTCAAGTGAAGGTATAACAATAAAGCAGCCAGTGAGTGTTCTAATTACGGGAAGTCATTAAAGTTGCAAATCGCTAGTTGACTAACTTTTAAAAAAAATTATTTTCCAGACAGACCTCTAATTTAAAAAGGACTTATAATTATAAATATAAATATTTTTTTTATCCCATTTTCACCCCAAACAAGCAGATTGCCACTTTGATGTAGGGAGCTACTATCGGGAACGTAAGTTGCAGGGATACTATATAGGGAGTTGAGCAGCGAGATGTCCGTTTACATTAAACTTGAACTCCTGCATGGCAGTACAGTTGGAAAATCAGGAACTCCGAAGGGAATTCCAAAGTCTAGCAGTTCTGGGGAAGAAACTATTAGAGTAGAAGGATTTCTTAAACCTAGGGATCTCTACTGTGTAGGCGTGCGATTTTGTTGCCTGTCGGGTTTGTCGGGGGTATTTAAGTCGAAAGTCCAAGGGCTTGTCGTTCGGAGCATTCACCATTAAAATACTAGTAGAACGGGCAGAGGAATGCAACATTTCGTCGATAGGACAGAGGGTGAAGCTTTGATGACAGATTATCACCTATTTTATACGTACAAACACTAGCGTTTAATGCTTTATACGAGGTGTGTTCAAAAAGTAATTTGTCCTAACCTTTCTGGCTTCATAGCTCTCCATCTTTTAGAGTTAAAAAGTGAGGTTTTAATTTTTGAACGAACTTCATATAGCAAAGCACACTTCCCACGCCCATGCACAGATATCGTTCATTGCTGGCACAAGTACATCGAGAATAGTGGTGACAATAATAAAACTAATTTCTGCGGTACAATATGGCGATCGTTTTGATGGTAAATATCATGTCTTCTTAGTAAAAATTAGGAGGCTTTACTTATGGAAATACCCTCTTATATATATATATATATATATATATATATATATATATATATATATATATATATATATATATATATTTTGTGTACAGAAAGTTGTTAGTTGAGACAGGTCATTGGTACCGTCGGTTTCAAGCCCGATAATAAGGCCCGTTTAAGGTATCCTTATCAAGCTCTCTTCAGCCAATTGGCTGAAGAGAGCTTGATAAGGATACCTTAAACGGGCCTTATTATCGGGCTTGAAACCGACGGTACCAATGACCTGTCTCAACTAACAACTTTCTGTACACAAAATATAAGTACGCTCTTAAAATTTGGATTTTCCTTTTAATTGAGCACTCTGCTGGAATTCCTTTTCCAAAAAAAACTAATCAATTATATATATATATATATATATTATACTAGGTGACACCCAAAAACGGGCCCCAACTCTAATTAGGCCCCGTTTCTTAGTGTTTTGCCTGAATGAAATGAAACTTTGGTCATAACTAGTTTATTATATTCAAAAGATCACATCAAAACACTAGGGTCTTTGGCCTTTTTTTCTCCGTTGACTGTAAAATGCCCAGAAAAACATTTGAATGCCCTCTGTTTGTTTGGTCACCCTGTATATATATATATATATATATATATATATATATATATATATATATATATATATATATATATATATATATATATATATATGAGCAGGGAGAAAAGAATGTTTCATTCTTCCAATACTTTTATTGTTATCGAAATCGGTGAAATTTATTCCCTTGGATTAGTTGGGCACCAATCACGATACACCGAGAGGAAGAGTTACATTGCACTGTAGAGAACCTATGTTCGAGTCATAAAATTGTTTAAATGCATTTTTATTGTTTAAGCATCATGGTGCAATTTTGATCTAAATATATATATATACTAGCAAAACTACCCGTCGTTGACTGGGTTAAAAAAACAGCCTACAGAAAATGGACTCTGATTTTATTAAAGTATGATAGGTTATGAAAAGAAAGGGTTGTAAAGAGATAGCTTCGAATTTGGGAGTATCAAAACCAAAGCAAAACATAATGAAAGTAAAAATAAAATAGATAAACCCCATAATTTATTATACCATACCTGTTCACACTGAAACACTTATCACAATAATATGTGGATCTATATTAAAAAACCTTTTTTAACTTTATGATATATTTCCATTCTATGGCGGTCAGGCCTCACAATTTTATTATACCATATTTCTTCAAACTGAAACATAATTATCAAAGTATTCTTACGCAGATAGATATGAAAAGTCTTTATTAAAGTTTGTGCCTATTTCCATTCTATGGAGGCCAGGCGCGAACGCAGACCCCACAATTTTATCATACCATCCCTTTTTAAGTTAAAACATACTTATCAAAGTATTCTTATGTACATCTATATACAAAACACTTGTAAACGTTTTTTTTTTTAATTTTTAAATTTTTTATTATCATACCTTGTGGACCAGGCGCAAACGCAGACCCCAAATGTTAACGAACCACCGTTCTGCCAGATCAAACATACTTATTCCTTTGTCTCGATACATCTTCTACCATTATATGTAATCAGTTTTTTAAAATAGTCAACCATATAGGAGCCTATTCGTTACCAGACACACACACACACACACACACACACACACACACACACACACACACACACACACACACACACACACACACAGATATTCAGCTTTATATTATAGAATATATATATGTATGTATATATATATATATATATAACTACTTAATTTACTCACATAAAATGAATATACGAAAGTATCGATTTATTCGTAAACTTTAAGTATTTACTTCAAAAGTGCTCAATACGTAGGTAGAGCTAGTTAGTAATTTATAAAATATATAGGGTCCACACAAGGGGCAGGTCAACCAGAGGTCAAATAGGCCTTTGTTCGATAAGTGCATGTTCATTGGCTGATAGGAAGGGCGTGGTGGATACTAGAAGCTGATTGGCTAACTAAAATCTCAATAGAAGAGGAGCATATAAAAACGATAAACAACCACAGAATTCGCGCATAAGCCTAAAGAGTCCTAGAGTGGATGAAACGCGGAAAATCCAGTGTAGCTTAATCGCCATATATATTTTATAAATTACTATATATATATATATATATATATATATGTATATATATATATATATTATAGAAGATATATATATATATATATATATATATATATATATATATATATATATATATATGGGCTAAAAGAGGACAGGCTTTCTATAGCTTCCAACCATGTGCCATTTGATGTTTTCACTAATGCATTCTCGAACATTGTCACCAGGACGTGAAATCAACTTTCCCAACAATTTTGTCATCTTCTATTACATTGAATCGAAAGAGATAAAAAAAAGAAGAGGAAAGAAATTGGAGAGAAGGGATGAGAGAATGTGTTGGAAAAGGTCTGCGTATATCACTGAATTTTCCGGAGGTAATTTGTTTGCTGCTTCTAAAATGACAAATTGTTGAAATCTAATCACACTCAGTTCAATGATATCGATGTCTTTGTTACGGATCATTATTGTAAATAAACATCGCCAAAAGGAATATCGTTGCGTCCGGCTGCCTGTCTGTCTCCCAAACACACACACACACACACACACACACACACACACACACACACACACACACACGCGCAGGCATATGTGTGTACGAGTGTGTTGGTGTAGGTGTTTCTTAGCGTCCTACGGTTCGTCAGTATTTTGATAGGCGACATTGGAAAAATAAAAGTAAATTCAATGTAATTGGACGCTGACATTGAAAAAATGTCGTAAAAAAGCAAGTTAATGTTACTACTACTACTACTAATACTATTACTACTACTATTACTACTACTATTACTACTACTTATATGAATTCTAGTACAACTACTAATTACACAGAATTCTTAGTTAAATTCCTCCCATCAGACACACACAAAAAAATAAAAATATACGTAATGTCGATATCAGCTTGCTACACACTATATAGTCGAGAAGGGTCAAGGAGGATGAAAGACAGAGGAGAGAAAGTTCTAACAAAACCTCCAGTAGATGAGTACTAAAGTAATGGGATATATATATATATATATATATGTGTGTGTGTGTGTGTGTGTGTGTCTTTATCTCTATCTCTACCATTATATAAAAGTAATTTTGTATTCGTATGTGTGTGAAGTCCCTTCCTTATAGGTTCGGAAACAGCTGAGCCTATCTTTAGGAAATTGCATACAAAAGTAATTTACATATACACACATATATATACAGGGTGACCCAAATATAACAGGCCCCAACTCTAGTCAGGCCCCGTTTCTTAGTGTTTTGTCCGAATGAAATGAAACGTTGGTCATAACTAGTTTATTATATTCAAAACATCACATCAAAACACTAGGGTCTTTGGCCTTTTTTTCTCCGTTCTACAGCATATGTTCTAGATGGCCTCCATCTAGCTTTCGTTTTTTTTGGGGATCTCCCTGTATATATATATATATATATATATATATATGTGTGTGTGTGTGTGTGTGTGTGTGTGTGTGTGTGTGCGTGTGTGTGTGTGTGTGAAATTTAATTTATAGATAGATGTGTGCGTGTGCGTGTGTGTGTATGTATGTGACATATGTCGAAAATTGTGCCTATTTATTGCTGGTCTCAAAAGCCATCTGTGTAAATGTACAAAATCCATAGTGCACCCCAATATTGCCAATTCAAAAACAACAAAATATAACCTGATCGTGTGTGCCAATTCTGTGACAAAATCAGTCGCAGCTTGTCAGGCCTGAAAAGCCACATACGAACACACATAAGGAGACTAATGCATTTATTATTTTCAATACATTTTTCCACTTTTCATTTGTCAATTAGTATTTTTAGGATCGTGAACTTTGAAAAAGGAAAAGGAGCCATGGTTCTGAAGTTCTCATGAGTTTGTCAGACTTTTTCTAGAATAAGATTTGTAAAGGAGGGACTACGCGAAGATTGTGGACATCTTTGTGTAAAAATGATGCCACGGAAATAAATATATTCGAACTTGGCACGCCCAGTTCGCCAGTCAACATCGTTATCCATTTAAGCACTGCCACCTTAGATATTGTAAACGAAAGCAAAAAAAAAACAAACAAAAAAAAACAAACAAAAAAAAACACACACAAACAAACTCACAGTACTCGTATAAAAAGTAAGAAAACGCACTTACGATTAAAAACTTTATTTTTTTTATGGTTGTGTTTTTTTTTTCCTGTTGAGAATTTTCTTTCGAAATAATTTTGTTTGTTAGCAATTCTTAAACAACCTTCTTTCTGAGGTAGGACAATAATAACGGTAGGGTGCGAAACTCTTATCTTTCTTAAGGAACTGTTAATGCTTTTTTTTTTCGTGAGCTCTCTTATTACCTCCCTTGGGAATAACACCTTTCCAGTTTCCCGAATTTCGTCACCTTTCAGCCAAAGCATCGTGATATTCACTGGTGGTTCTTAACCGACATCTTTTTTTCTACCACACTTTATTCCGTATTCTTTACAACAATACGAAGCCGACGTGCATAAAAAACAAAACAACAACAACAACAACAACAACAACAACAAAAGGCTGAACTAAAAAAACAGTGTAAAGACTATGTGTATATCGATAACGGTAGATACATTTATAAGTTTGTATATTAGTATGCTTATATTTATATAAGGTAATTGAAAACACATTTCAATTCAGTTTAATTAAATTTGGTAAACAATAAAGTAAGCATACGTGAGTTGACACGTAAGGAAAAGTGGTAGAGATGTATGCAGAAAGGATACAGTAGTCCATCACATTTAATTGGTGCTTTCTTTTCAAATTTGTTGCCTCCCTTAGAAGTACATCCTAAAGCGTAGACATACTGATTTAGAAAGCCACTATTTTTCTGTTCCACATTTATCCAATTTAATTTTAAAATTTCTCACCATTGGCATCATATATATATATATATATATATATATATATATATATATATATATATATATATATATATATATATATATATATATATATATATATATATATGGCTACACATTGAGCACTCTAGTCCGGTTCTTTCACCACTGGTAAATATATATACTGAAACTAAGCACGGGCGTACTGCCTACCATCACTGCTTAGCCTATTGAACTCGTTTTCGTCACTAAAAAGCACTTTTGACCAATATGAAGAGTCAGGATCTTCATTGCATCAGACGAAATCCAGACGGCGCTTTCTGTTCTTTACAGAAATAATTGGTTTACGTCTTACAACATATCCTCGCAAATTAAATTCCTTTAATATGTTCTTGACAGTAGAAAGAGAGCACCTTTTAACAAAATTGCACTGTCGTTGGATTTGGGGAGTCTCTTTCTTAGGCTGCGGATCTTTCTTAGGCTGCCGGTGTTTTTGTGCTTTTGCACAGTCTTTCGTACCGTTTTCTCATCACATTTCAATCTGCGGCCGATTTCTCGATTGGATAAACCAGAAAGGTGGAGATTAATGAGCTCCTGACGATCACTGAGACAAAGTCGTGGCATATGGACTAAATGTTACGTTGTATAACCTGGAACAACCCTAATTACGATTAGAGATGCTTTGTTTCCTGTTTGTGGATATTTTGAACTGATTTAGAGGCGATAATTTAAGCTGGTTATAAGCGAATTTGTTGCGGCGGACTTTCTTTTTGCCTCATCAATTTGAAGTTATTTTTTTAAAATTGACGTGAACACTAGAATATTTCAATTAAAAGTCAAATATGAACAGGTTAAATTATAGAGGAATAAAAGACAAATCAACTGAAGTATAGGTTGTTTAAACAGTTACATTAAATTTAGCTTAAATTTGCAGTTTTTAAAAAAATTACAAGTGCCGACTTTATTTTTGCCGGCACTATATATATATATATATATATATATATATATATATATATATATATATATATATATATATATATATATACATCTAATAGATATATATATGCACCAACCTTATATATATATATATATATATATATATATATATATATAAATATATATATATATATAACTAATATATATATATATATATATATATATATATAAAGAGAGAGAGTAAGAGAGAGGAAAGATAGGGGAAGAGATAGTGATTTCAAAGTTATAAGTGTTTTTGAAGCATGAAAACGTTGTTGTTTGTATTTAATACGTTATTTTTCAAGCGGTCCTCTGCCCCTATTCACAGAAATGCATCGAAATAAAAATGAAAGACGTTTAAAAAAATCGGAAATTTTTATTTTTGACAGCGTTCATTTCTGGCAATAATGTTGAAATCAGATTCTAGAAGCATACCTGGGATTTAACACACACACACACACACACACACACACACACACACACACACACACACACACACACACACATATATATATATATATATATATATATAATATTGCCGTAAATGAAGGCTGTCCAAAATCTCATTTTCATGTTTGAAAAAACCATCATAACCCCGGTGTGTGTGTGTGTGTGTGTGTGTGTGTGTGTGTGTGTGTGTGTGTGTGTGTGCGTGCGTTAAATCAAATAAGCATCAGTAGGCAATAGAGCAATAAAAATAAATAAATAATTGTATAACAATTTCCTGCTGAATTTATTGGACGCATTTGTAATGGCAAGCAATCTACGAAAGATTAATGCAAGCAACAGTAAACGTAGTCACTAGTTTCGTCTTCTCTGCGCCAGCCTCTCGAACCAAAGGTTCTCAAGTCCTTCGCCACCCTTACTCAAGGCACGCCTCCATGCTGGTCTATCTTCGGCTAGCTCTTCCCACACATTCACAAGAGCGATCAGATCCCGTTTGGCCACTTCTTTAAAGCGCAGCACCGGTCGACCGTGGCTTCTTGATCCATTTGCCAGTTCGCTGTAGAGGATATCGTTAGGGAGCTGGCCATCGGGCATTCTGCGCAGGTATCCAAGCCAGCGCGATCGTCGTATCTTGAGTGTCTGGAACAAGGAGCGGCCGCCGGCACGTCTTAGCACCTCTTCGTTGGTGATTCTATCCAACCAATTGATGCCCATGAGATGTCGCAAGCATGGGAGATGGTAAAAGTTCAGTTTTTTCTCGTGACGAGCATACCACACTGGACACATTTCGAAGCAAAATAATTTCAACTTTAATTACTTCTTCGCTGTAGATATTCTGTAGGGACTTTTCGTGGACCCTTCTTTTTTTCAAAGTCTCAGCGAAACTTTAAACGAGTCCTTTAAAACGACGAACAAAAACTAATATTTATGTTTTGTAATCAGACAACCAGTAGCCTTTTATAAGGATTATATATAATAAGGTTTCAGAAACCAATGTGCAAGCAAAGTTTAAAAATAAAATAAGTAAAAATAAAACGAGGGTTCTCCATCTTAATTCCCCCTCCAGCATAGTTCCATTACTGTTCGTACAGACAAAAAGATGGCCATTATATTCTAACAGTGATTTGACAAGAGCGACTTAAATAGTTAAAATATGTAAGTGGTGAATTTACAGAAGAAGCTTTCAATCTGTGGCACAAAGATAAACTCACTTTTTGCGAAAATGGTGTCGCTTTCATCTAAAGATGACTTCATGAATGATTTCTGCCCTATACCCGCTTATTTAGCATGTATAATTACACAATTCCCATCAATTCCTGTGCTATTTTCTGGTAGCCTGGAAGAAGGATACCAGCTGACAAAGTCAAGGGTGACTTTGTGGCTGGATTTGAATCTTTCATACACTGGTTAATGTGTAAATACTATCGCCTGTAGGCATAAAAAACAATTGTTACTATTTATTTACAAAATATTATTCTTATAAAAAAGCACATTTAAGATAAAAAAAAGTCAAACTTTCTTTGGGGAATGAAGAAAAAGCAACCAATCAATTCTAAAATGCAAAATGCCGAATACTTTTCGTTGAATACTCACTAAGCGTTTACTATTTATGCGCACTGATTTGGTATTTTTAGGTAAGAATAAGTCGACAATTTCGACAATTTCCGTGTAAATATCTGATGGCTTGGAGGTAGAATACGCGACTTTGTAACTTTGTGATGAGTTCGCATCACCCGACTGAAAATGATTATCATTTTCTACACAGTTGACTGCGTAAGCGTGAAGCAATAGTGTCTAGAGATATAGAAATAATTAATACTTATTTTAAAATATTATCGTTACACACACACGCATATACATATATATACATATACATATATATATACACACGAGCAAACAGTTAATAAAAAATGTTAAAAAAACATTTTGAAATGAGTTAAAAACATATTTAATCTGAAAAGGATACACTAGATAAGTGGATAGTTTCGAAGAAATACTTTTCTTTTCATCAGAGGGTAGGAATTAGCAAAATGCGGGATCGGGTTTTGCATGCAAAAGTATTTGATTAAACAACAAGTAAGTCAAAGATCTTACTTGAAAACAAAAAGAGTGAAGCAGAGGGAAATGGCGAAGAAAAAGGTGATTACACATGAATGGATAGTCTTGCTGAGATAACTTTATAAATATTAATTCTTTAATATTTATAATATACTTTAATTTTACCATCTTGGATCATTTTGGTAAATTTAATTGTAATTTTTATTTTATATATATATATATATATATATATATATATATATATATATATATATATATATATATATACGTTTATAATGCATACGTATTCGTACTAAAGCCGGAGTATATATATATATATATATATATATATATATATATATATATATATATATATATATATATATATATATATATATATATATACTAGACTACCCGTGACCCGTTGGGTCAGTGTGTTATATTAGCTATGGAATTCATTTTTTTTTTTATTTAACAGAAACATGAAAGCATATTAAAATGAAAAAAGAATATAGATGGATTTCTATGAGTCGTTCTGTTTATTATAATTGATTATTTTTGAAAAAAAAATTGCACTTACTGAATTATAAGTGGTTGGCCATACTTATAGGTAAATGTGCACTGAACATGTACCATATTACTTATTATAATTAAATTCAAATTTTGATATATCCGCTATTTTTTACATCGTTCATTTCTGTATTACGTTTAAGTTATTTTAAACCTCACTCTTCCCATGTTAAATAATAATTTCAAAATAATAACTTTAATATTTCAGCGTCCCAATTGTTTTTTTGTTTTTTGTTTATTTTAAACCCCACTCTTCCCATGTTAAATAATAATTTCGAAATAATAACGGTAATATTTCAGCGTCCCAATTGATCTTTTGTTTTTTCGCGTTTAAATTATCCGAATAAACAATTGTTAATACTGTCTGCCTTTTTTTACATCGTTCATTTCTGTATTACGTTTAAGTTATTTTAATCCTCACTCTTCCAATGTTAAATGATCATTTCGAAATAATAACGTTAATATTTCAGGTCGCAGGTCATGTGCGCATGCGTAACCGGATGTCGTAAACGAGGAAGAGGGTTACATACATCGTTACAATGTCATTTGAGTTTTATCATTATATAGATATATATACTCCGGCTTAAGTACGAATACGTATATATTATTAAGTTAATCATTAGAAACACAAACAGAATAAAGTATGTACATGTTTTTAAATATTTAGACGAGTTGAAGAACAAACCTTCTTCAATGAGGTTGGCAAGCAAAACGTTGTTCGAATGTTTAAAAATCTCCAAATTTAATAATTATAAAAACGGCCGCATTTTATCTTAATCTTTTGCAGCTAAAATATTCTTAATTGGACGTTAATATCAATTTATAGCATGCCATATGTTTAGTGCCATATGTTTAGTAAATCAAATTTAAAAGTCGTTAGGAAATCCTATATTTGTTACCAAGAATAATGTCGTACCAACTAATCGAAACTACATACAAACACAGTCACACACATACTCACACACACACACACACACACACACACACACACACACTATATATATATATATATATATATATATATATATACATATATATATATATATATATATATATAAAGCGTGCGTTAGAATGTATTGAAAAGAAATTAATAAAGCTCTCGATCGCAAATATGAGAACTAAAATACAAATGATTTTTATAAAAACTATATGTTATATATTTTAGAAACGTACCATGGTTTCATTGAACTCGGTTTGATTTTTACAAGGCTTTTAAAAATCCAAACAAATCATCACCTGCCCAGGAAAGAAAAATCGAAGAACGACATTCTTCGATTTGTGTGTCATTTTGTGAGTCGCCAATAATTTGTCTCGATTTTTTAAAAGCCTTTAAAAAGCATATTCACTTCAATGAAACCATAGTACGTCTCTGAAATATGTAACATATATATATATATATATATATATATATATATATATATATATATATATAGAGAGAGAGAGAGAGAGAGAGAGAGAGAGAGAAAGAGAGAAAGAGAAGGCTAGAGAAAGTGAATAGCAACGATTTCAAGCATTTTACAAACCACGTTCTATCGAGCATGTACAATGTTTAGTTGTATTCCACTAAATATTACGCAGTCCATATTTGCAAGTAATCATTTGTTCGAATTCATATTGTCTGTGAAAGTTAACCATATGAGCTTGAGGGAAAGTTAGCCATATGAGCTTGATGCACTATATTATTAGCCATGATAGTCAGTGGTTGAGAAGGTTTATTGTAATCAGAACAGATGCTACACTTTGAAATATTTATTTGGAAAATTATAAACAAAATATTGGTTTACAGATTAAAAAAAAACGCAACAAATTAGGCACAAAACCATTGAAACGTGTAAAGGGATCCGAGTGTCGTTATCATCCTTAGTCATAAATACTATCTTACTTTTGACTAGAATCATTTCAGTTACCAAAATACCACATTCGCGCTAGGGGGGGCATCTTACTTAAGATATATCCAAATTGATTTAAAATGTTATTGTTCATATATACACGGATTGGAATGACGCGACGAGCGAGGAAAGGAAATAAATAAAACACCATGCACTGTTTCCCGGTTTCTTCAGATTCGGAAACTAGCAAGTCAACGTCTACGTGGAAGTGGGTGCTAAGAGGAAGGGGAAAAATTAAACCCTGTGAAAAAGTCAAGAGAGAGCCAATTTTCCACATAAATCTGTTGTTTAACGAGTATCAAATTTCTTTTCGTTATATTTGGATTCATCGGACTACTGTTCTCATCTTCAAAACTTTCACAACGTTTCGGTCGATATAACCTCCGACCTGCTTGTCGAACTCGGGAATATTTTTGACGAAGTCTGGAATTTGGACAGAATAAATAAAGAGCTCCGTTCAAAATTCTGTGTAAATCCCCGAGTTCGACAGAACCATTACCGAGTTCGCAAGATACACATGAAGAAGGTCGGAGGTTACATCGACTAAAACGTTGTGAAAATGACACTCAAGATGAGAACAGTTCCAATGAATCCAAATAAAACGAATAACCAATCTTCATCTCAAAAGTTCAGGCATGTCGTATTTCTTTTGTTGGGAAGGGGAGTTAATTAGGGTGTGTAAATCATTGCTTAGCAGTGAATTGACCATGTCTTACTGCTCTTATGTAATCATTAATTCTACAATAAAAAATATATTTAATCCAGTTCAAACTTAGTGTCATCATAAAGCAACTAAGATAGTCGCGGTGAAGGTATCAATTCTTAGTTGGAAATGAGTAAATCGAAGAGTACTAGAACCTTTATTAAAGGAGACACCATGAATAGATTTCAAGAAGAAAGAAAAAAAAAAACTTACGGTTGTCAAGTGAAGAAAATGGAAACAATTCCCTGATTTACAACAGCAAACAAATAAATAAAACAAATAATAAAACAAACAAATAAAACAAATAATAAAACAAATAAATAAAACAAATAAAAGAAAATGCGGAAGGAAATAAAAATAGAAGCTCAGATTTTACCGATGTAAATGTGAATTGAGAAAGAAGCGTCGACCATTAAAAGTAAGCCTGTTCGCGCCACGTGTTAACAGATGTTTCGCTTGGAGCTTCTTTGAAAGATAAACGTGGCGGGAAGTCTCAAAGGGTCTCACACAATTGATGGCGACGCTAAATAGGGAACGATACGAATCAGGTTGTTGATTCATTTACAGGAGAATACTACTACTACAACTGTTACTACTACTACTACTACTACTACTACTAACAACAACAACAACAACAACAACAATAATAATAATAATAATAATAATAATAATAATAATAATAATAATAAACAAGATGTGCAACATATGGAAGGTAATTATAAATGATCGTGCTGAGTGTCAGGATCAAGCGAAGAATTGACACGAAGGAATGTGACAATGAATGCGACAGTAAGAAAAAAAAAGATCTTGATTCGAGAGGGGATGAATAGAAAGAAGACAGGGGAGTTTAAGATTGATAAGGAAAAGAAAGACGGATCTTCCATTTAAAGAGGAAAAAGAGAAAAGCTAAAAAAGGGAGTAGTTCAGGGTGAGAAGTGGAAAGAAAATGAGGCATTTAATGACGGCAAAGAAGGAAGATGGAGAAAAAAAGTAATATATATATATATATATATATATATATATATTATTAGGAGTCACCACTTATCAAGGCCAGGAGGCTACTCGAGGATAAGAGTTAAAGAGTACATAGTAGTCAATGGGACAATATTGTAGTCATCGTTATTTGTGAAATTTGGTAAATTGGATTACTTAAGAGGACGGGTTATAAAGAACTTGCTTACGTTGGACTTGAAGTCGATAATATTGTAGTCAGCTGGAAAGCAGGCAAACGAAAGAGAGTTCCACAGGTGTGCAGTTCTAAGGAAGAAGCTTTGTTCATCGAATCTACGGTTTAGTACAGATAAAGAATGGGGAAAATTATTGGTAGTGTTTTCAGGTAGACGAGTATTTCTCATGAATGTTTGGAGAAGGAGGGGGCAAAGATTGGAGCTCAGATGAACACTTTCCATGAAAATAATGATAAGGCAGAGACAAACTCGCAACGTCTCTTATGGGAGAAAAAGGTTGCAGAGAAGAAAAAAGAGCATCCCCCCTACTAAGTTACGAAGTCTATTTTGAACTCTGTCAAGACAGGATAAGTTATTTCTAGCAGTTTCTGCCCAGATGTGGATACAGTACTCCATCCTTGGACGTATCTGGCTCTTATATAGGTAGAGAATTGCATCAGCAGTAAGATATCTACTGGATCGATTGAAGGATCCTATCATTTTTCCAGCGATCTTGGCAACGGATTTGATGTACGTGTTCCATTTCAAATCAGGAGTAAAGGTCAAGCTCAGATACTTGTCAAAACATGGAACCTTCCCAAAACGAGAGCCATTCATTTCAATTGATGCCAAATGAGGATCGAAGCATTAATGATGTAAAGATAGAAGCTGATAATGCATTAAAAGTAACCAGCCACCTATTTCCACATTTTACAACCTGCTCAAGATTAGAGAAGAGAGAATCAGAGAGAACTTGGTCATTTACAGTCTTTGCTGTGTTGTCAGAGATGGTAGTGTCGTCAGCATAAATGTCTACGAATGATTTAAGGATGTGATTTAGAAGATCATTGATGTAGATCAGGAAGAGAGTTGTGCCCAGGATGGACCTTCTATGGACTCCAGAATTAATACTGAGAGCTTCTGATTTCTTCCCATCACCCACTCCTCTTATGAATCTATCATAAAGAAATGATTTAATAATTGAGAAGACATTTCCAGCTATACTGTAGCTGGAAATCTTCTGAAGTAGGCCTTTATGCCATACCCTATCAAAGGCCTTTGATACATCAAGAGTAATTGCCATAGAAAAGAAGCTTCCATCGAGAGATTCGCTAATCCTATGAGATATAACCGTAAGCACATCTGCTTAGTTAGTCTGTCTGTCTGTCTTTCCGTTCCATTGTTTCGCGGAAACTTAGATATCATGAAGTGCGCGAACTAAGTCTTATCCGTTCGAGACACTATTATGGATTAATAGGCATCAATCACTATAATGCCACATTTACTCTAGAAGTTTTAAAGCATTAATTCTATGTCAACGGGCTATAACTTTTCCTGTTTTTAACGAGCTAAAAATCTTTTATATAATAGGGTAGTCGCTAGAAAAGCGGGGAATTTGAAGGTCAGCTTAGGTCATAAATAAAATGCATGATTGCTATTCTTTTATTGTTTTTTTTTTGTTGTCGAATGGATGTGAAATCTGCATATTGATTTCATTACATCTTGCTTATTTATTTCTTCGATTTTGATTTTGATACCCACATCATGGACGGGAGCAGCAGGAAACAGCTTTCAGATTTTCAAATGCAGGTGATAATTCTTTTCAAAAGTGAAAATCCGACTTGGGGACGGACAAAATGTCTGTCCGTGTTACCGATTTTTTTTCGACGATTACAAAGCATCAGTTTGATAATGTTCTTGCAACTTTGAAACGAGAAGGTCCTGAAGCAGCTGGTACTCGTCAAGAAGGAACGGGACCAAAGGAACGAATTTCGGACGAAGCAAGTGCCACGGTGAAAGATTTCGCTGTTTCACCGGTGCGACGCGGTGCAATAGAGAAACGTCATTTCGGTCAACGAGAAATCACTCGACATCTCAATATATCGAAAACATCAGTGTTTGAAATTTTCAAAGAAAGTGAACAGAAATTCAATCGTCGAATAAAATGTAACCTCCTCACTGAGCGACATCAGGTAATGCGCGAAAACAAGTCGCTTGCTCTGATTGCTTGTTTTGAACCAGAGTTTGCTTGGGGAAGAGTATGGTTTTTGGACGAAACAAGATTCTCTTTGCGACCGTCTTTGAATGGAAAAAAAATGATCGCATTTACCAAGAAGTGCATGTAAAAACTGACATACTTGACGAAGATCTGCTTGTGGAATATGACAATATGTAGCCATCTTTGTTATGTTGCTGTTTCATGGTATGGCAAAACGAAGCTTCAATTTCTTGAAGGAAATTATTAGAGTCCTCAAGGCAGGAAGAAAAAAAAAACAGTAAACCAGCAAGTTTATTTTGAGATGTGTCCTTAGATATTTAGCGAAATGTAATAGACAACCAAACATGGACATGACCACAGAATGGTGCCAAGGCTCACACAGCAAGGACTTCAATTCAGTTTCTTTGGCAACCTACTCCGGATTGCATTGCACCGGAAGATTGGTCCTCAAAAAGTCTAGACTTAAATGTCATGGATTACTGTGCTTTGAGCTTGTTATTAACAGAGACGCAGAACTGTCAACGTGGCATACACTCTATTGATGGCGTGAAAACGTGCTTGGCAAAAGCTTAGAACGATATCCCACAAGTTACCAAAACGCCACACGAGCTTTGATTTCTATTTTAAGACGCTGGAAAGAGCACTGATCAGACCTCCGCTGGACAAGTGCGAAGAGAACTAGGACCTTGGGGAGGCTTACTGCAACTCGAATTCCAATGGAGACCAATGGCCCTGGCAGCAAGAAATCAATGGTAAACGGCTGGTGCGATAACGCAAATTTATTCGCAAATGTTATCTAAATAGGTGAAGAGTACTGGAAATTTGGGGAGACTTGTTGTCAGTAAGCTTCCAGGGAACACCACAAGTTAATTTCAAGAAGACATCTTTGATGACCTGTGCGAAAGCTTCTTGTGAACCAATAATAATAATAATAATAATAATAATAATTATAATAATGATGATGATGATGATGATGATTATGATGATGATAATAATAATAATACTACTACTACTACTAATAATAATAATAATATTAATAATAATAATAATAATGGTGAAAGGGATATGGAAGATGAAGAAAATCAAAATAATACCTATAATAGTAGGAGCACTAGGAACAATCCCGAAAAACTTTGAAAGAAACAATCAAAGAAATTGGAATCAAAGGAATGACTGAAAAAATACAACAAACAACAACAATAAAAACAGCTGAAATATTAAAAACAAACCCTTGAATGTGGAGACTAACACATAGGAGCAACAAGCGCAGGCCAGACAAACTGCTGCAAAGGCAAAACATGAAACACTACATGGAACCAAGAACACTGAAACCGCATATCTATAAGTTCTCTAACCCAACCCTACCCGCATTGCCACATTACTGCCCCCGCTCCTAAAAAAAGAGCGAGACCAAATAACCAAGTAGAGTCAAGGAGAAAGGAAAAACCGATGATCTGACCAGACCTCTGCCGAATAAGTGCAAAGAGAACTGGGGTCTTGGGGAAGCTTATTGCCACTCAAATCCCAGCAAAGACCAATAGCTGCTGCCAACGAGAAATCAATCGCAGGTAGCTGTTGAGATGATGCAAATTTATTTGCAAATGTTATCGAAAGAGGAGGAGAGTACTGGAAACCTTGGAAGACTTGCCACTCAGCTTCCAGTGGACACCACAGGCTGTTTTCAAGGAAAGATCTCTGAAGACCTGTGTGAAAGCTCCTTGTGAGCCAATAATAATAATAATAATAATAATAATAATAATAATAATAATAATAATAATAATAGGAACTAGAGACACTAATTAACACTACCAGGATCTCCAATAATGCAAATTTATTTGCAAATCTTATTAAAAGAGGTGAAGAGTACTGGACACCTGAGGAGACTTGTTGTCACTCAGCTTCCTGGGAATACCACAGGCTGTTTTCTGGGAAAGATCTCTGAAGTCCTGTGTGAAAGCTCCTTGTGAGCCAATAATAATAAAATAATAATACTGCTAGGAAGAAATCAATGGTAAGCCACTATTACAATAATGCAAAGTCTTTTGCAAATGTAATCGAAAGAGGTGAAGAGTACTGGAAACCGGGGAAAATTTGCTGTCACTCAGCTCCCGGGAACACTACAGATTATTATCAAGGAGAGATCTTTGATGTCCTGTGTTAAAGCTCCTTGTAAGCCAAAAATAATAATCCGCTGTAGAACAATAATCAGTGCGAACGAGAAATCAATGATAAACGGCTGTTGCGATAACGCAAATTTATTGTAATCTTTATTTATTGAAATCTGGCTTGTTTTCACTCAGACTCCAGGGAGCACCACAGGTGGTTCTCAAATAGAAATCTGTGTAAAACTCCTAGTGACTACTACTACTACTACTACTACTACTTATAATAATAATAATAATAATAATAATAAGAAGAAGAAGAAGAACAAGGGGAAATATGGAGACCAATGGCCGCTGGCAGCAAGAAGTCAATGGTAAACGGCTGGTGCGATAACGCAAATTTATACGCAAATGTTATCTAAAGAGGTGAAGAGTACTGGAAATCTGAGGAGACGTGCTGTCACTAAGCTTCCAGGAAACACCACAATTTAATTTCAAGAAGAAAGCTCCTTGTGAACCAATAATAATAATAATAATAATAATAATAATAATAATAATAATAATAATAATAATAATAATAATAAAAATAATAATAATAATAATATAGTTCCTCCTATAACACAGAACAGGTTACATACAAATACTGTGCATGAGGTCGCCAAGCTAATCAAGAACCTAAATTCCAGTAAAGCAACTGGCCCTGACGGCATCCCAATTATAGTGTTAAAAAAGCTTCAACCAGAATTGCTCCCATACTTACGAAACTGTTTAAGCGTTTCCTTAAGGAGAAGTGCTTTCCAACAACCTGGAAAACCCCATCAGTATGCCGTGTATTTAAGAATTCAGATGTAAGTCATCTCCCTCTCGGTACAGACCAATAAGTCTCCTGTGTGTCATGAGTAAGTTGCTGGAATCCATATTAAATAGAGAAATAGTCAACCACCTCAGCAGAAATAACCTTCTTAGTGACACGCAATATGGTTTCCGTTCGGCAAGATCTACCACAGATGTGCTAACGGTTATATCTCATAGGATTAGCGAATCACGTGACAAATCCTTCCTTTTTAGGGCAATTGCTCTTGACATATCAAAGGCCTCCAACAAGGTATGGCATAAAGGGCTACTTCACAAGATTTCCAGCTACGGTATAACTGGAAATGTTTTCTCAATCATTAAATCATTTCTCTCTGATAAGAGTAGTGGTCGATGAACAAAAATCAGAGGCCTGCAGTATGCTGGAGTCCTTTAGGGGTCCATCCTGGGCCCAACTCTCTTTCTGATCTACATCAATGATCTCCCTAAATACATACTTAAATCATTCGTTGACATCTATGCTGATGACACGACCATCCACGGCAACACATCAAATGCTGTAAATGAAAACGTTCTCTTTGATTCTCTCTCCTCTGGTCTCGAGCGCGTGGTTCAGTGGAGGAAGACGTGGCTGGTTACCTTTAATGCATCTAAAACCAAACTCCTAGCCTTACATCATCAACGCTCTGATCCCCATCTGGCATCAATTGAAATGGATGGCTCTCGTCTAGGAGAAAACCCATGTTTTGACAAGCTTCTGTGCTTGACCTTTACTCCTGATCTGGAATGGAACACGTACATCAAGTCTGTTGCCAAGGTCGCTGGAAAGATGGTGAGATCCTTCTACCGCCCCAGAAGATATCTCACTACTGATGCAATTCTCTATCTATATAAAAGCCAAGTACGCCCAAGGATGGATTACTGCTTCCATATCTGGGCAGGAGCTGCTAAAAACAGCCTATTCTGCCTTGACAGAGTACAAAATAGACTTCGTGTCTTAGTGGGGTAGTCCTTTTCTCTTCCCTGCAACCTCTCTCCCACAGAAGAGACGTTGTTAGCCTATCTTTGTTTTATCATTATTTCCATGGCAGGTGCTCGTCTGAGCTCCAATCTCTTGTCCCCCCCCGCTCGCCAATCTTTTACGAAAAACATCCGTCTAGCATAAACTAGTCATTATCTGTGCCTAAATCAAAGCGTAGATTCCATGAAGAAAGCTTCTTTCTTAGAACTGCACACCTGTGGAACTCTTTTCCGTCTGCCTGCTTCCCACCTGACTACAACCTGGATGTCTTCAAGTCCAACGAAAACAAATACCTGATGAACCGCCCCCTTAAGTAAACACTTTATTAAATATCCACACTAATGTACTTTACATTCAATAACCCTTATCCCTGAATGGCTTCCGGGCCTTGATAAGTGGTGACCACCTTGTAAATAAAAAAAAAAGAATTACACAAACCTTGATTCTCTCTTGTAAAAATATATATCATAATTTTTAATGTATTTCCTCTTTCAAAATAATTATTCTTCAGAAAATTTTTTATGCTTGGAAAGAAATTTCACACGAATAAGAAAACACAGAATGTTTAAACAAGGGAGATAATTAAGCTAACATACCAAGGAAGCCTGTGGCGATAATTTAAGACCTATGAATTATCTACAGATCGGAAAAATCAGAATCATAACTGGCACAAATTACGTTGAATAAAAAAAATTATTAATAAGTATCAATGTATTTGTTTTCGCTGTCGAAAGTACAATGAGAAATGTTAAAATTATCAAAATGAATATGTTTCTGAACCTAATTTAGACAGTATTTGTGTTTCTGGGTTTCGATAGTGAATCTATGTACATTTTAATTTTAATTTTTGTTTAATCGTTCGTGAAACAAATATGGAAAATAAAAAAAAGTATTCCGGGCAAATCCAGATAAAATCAGCTGGTAATCTCTTACTCTACGAAAAGAAAAAAAGTTTAAATTTGTGTTGCTGTAATTTATATGCAATGGCGGAAAAATAGATACATAAAATGGCGCCATTTTGATCCGGGTCTCAGTTTTGACAGAACAAAAAAGCAAACATAGAAAACAAACAATAAACAAAATACAAAATATTCTGGCGTAAAATGTCTGTTGTAAAAATGTCTGCTTTCATTTGTTTACACGTTGTCTCAGATGTTCACTTCCGAATTTTACAACCGTGTAAATTCTGCAACTTGGAAAGTAATATATATATATATATATATATTTCTTTATTATTTTTTATAGTATATATATATATTTATTTCTTTATTTTTTATAGTATATATATATATATTTATTTATTTATTTCTTTATTATTTTTTAAAAACAGTAATCTACGAACACGCGTGTTTCGGAGCCCTGCTCCTCATCAGCGTAGCTTGACTGTTTGTAGGATTCGAACCTTATGTATTTCAGTCCAGCATCCTAATCCCCTCCGCTATGTTGCCATAGACGACTTGCTGCTTCGTTTTTATCGTTTATCTGTTTAAGTGGTTTTTGTTTTGATTTTTTAAACGATAGTAATATTTATATGTCCGCCCATTTTTTTATTTGAACGTATTAGTTATTTATTTATTTATTTATTATTTTTTAAAAAATAGTAATCTACGGACACGCGTATATAGTGTGTGTTGTCTATCTGTTTATATATATATATATATATATATATATATATATATATATATATATATATATATATATATATATACGGAAATACAACACGCACTTTACAAACGAGATACATATAGAGATTGTGATAAGTTTCTTTATCTTTCAGAAAATACAATTTTCAAAACAATTTTTTTTTGTTGGAATACAACATTTAAAGTAATTTCCTGTATCAATGGATTTTCGATATAGGCTTATCTCCTCGGTGAAAGTCATAAGCAAAATATTTATAAATGTTTGATATAATGTTGCTACTTAGCACACACATTGAAAGTATATTAAAGATTAAAATATTTTATAGGAACAAAGAAAAGGAAAAAAAAAAGATTGAAAAAAAAAAACAAAAAACGAAGAAAGCATAAAGGATTAAGGTATCCGGAATAGAAAATAATGATGGTTTTTTTGTTCCAGAATGGTTGAAGATTGCCACATTAGAGGTAAAATTCAAGTATGTTAATTTGCTCTATCTAGTATATTGAGCAATTTTATTTGGCTGGGATTGTTTTAAATAAAATATTATTTCCCAAAAATAGTTTGTGAGACTTGAAACCATTCATCTCTGATCTAATTCATCTAGTTATTAGGATATATATATATATATATATATATATATATATATATATATATATATATATATATATATATATATGTATATATATATAGAGAGAGAGAGATAGAGAGAGATAGATAGATAGAGAGAGAGAGAGAGAGAGAGAGAGAGAGAGAGAGAGAGAGAGAGAGAGAGAGAGAGATTTAAATGTTATGGTGGGTTTTTAAAGCATGAAAAACGATGTGACTTTTTGTACTTAATATTTTTATTGTTATTTTTTTATTCCAAGCAGACCTCCCCTCTTGGTCACAAAAAAGTATCGAAATGAAAAAGAAAAAGAAAACCGTTGAAAGAACTGGAGATTTATAGCGTGGATAGCGTTCATTCCGAGCAATCATGTTCGACAAAGTTCACGTGACTTATTTTAGCCGTTTGTGGAAGAAGATTGTGCTTTTTAATGTTTTTGTTAATGTCGCAACGTAAAAGCGTTTAATTCAAACGGCAAAAATGAGACGCAATTGATTTCAAATGGAATCGAGATGAAATTGTTAAACGGTAAAAATAATGCAATTATTAATTATGAATAATAATAATAATAATAATAATAATAATAATAATAATAAAACTACTGAAGAGGGCAGAGTTAGAGACAATGTCAGCTTTTTTAATGGTGAGTAAATTCTGTCTCTCTCTCAATAAAGATGGGACGACGTAGATAAATAAATAAATAAATGAATAAATACTACTACTACTACTACTACTACTACTAATAATAATAATAATATTTATATTTAAACCATAGACCAATAGTAGCTTTTACATAAAAAAACATGTGCATAAGGGTAGATATATATATATATGCATGCACAATTAACACCCATATATACGCATACATACCAATACACAGCCATATTCAACTACCATATGTATACAATATATGCACCCTCATACATATAATGCATATATAAATAATAATATGCATAAACAGATATGCACGCATGCACACACATACAGGCATACATATCCATACACATGTATATGAATACAATGACATGTACAGGTCCAGGCACCCATATGCACACATATCCATATGCGCACATGTACAAACATACCATATATACACATAAGCACATACACACACACACACACATATATATATACATATACAGACATATAGAATATACAAATACGCATACACATAAATACACATATATACATATACATACATATACAAATATATAAGCATAAAACAAAATACACGAGCATGTAAGGCAGCAGAAAGATGTGCACATCAACATAATTATGCATAACATGGATAGGAATGTACATACACACATATATATACAGTAACGTCCAAAAGTTAAGGGCTAGTAAAACCTCAGCAAGTTTAACCATATATTTTAGACAAATACACACGAACAACAAAAAATTACTTCACAATTATATAGATAACATGTATATCTTCAATGGGTCATAATTTCGTAAGCCTACACTAAGTATTTTTTGAATAACTACCATTTTAAATAAAATTGTTCAAAATTAGTGTGTCCAAAAGTTAAGGGCTAACAAGATTGCGGCTTTTGTCCATGCTGTAAATGGCTGAAATTACCAACTAACTAGTATTTGGTAAACAAACCCTTGCTATTTATGACTTCTTGACACCTCTTGGCACAGGAATCCACCAACTTCTTGTAAAACGCTGGCGTTATCGCACTCCATTCAGCATGTAAGCACTGCCAGAGTTCTTCTTGATCTTTTGGGCACTGAAGTTGAGCACGTTCACCCACTATTTTCCAGATATTCTCAATAGGATTAAGATCTAGACTCTGAGGGGGCCAACGCATCGTTTCAACTTCTTCCTCGTCTAAAAATGTTTTTACTTTCTTAGCAGTGTGACAAGGAGCCTTATCCTGCATGAAAATTGCAGGTTGATAGAGCGACGACCGAAGACTAGGAACTGCATGCTGCCGTAGAATCTTCTTATAAACTTCTGCATTTATTACACCTTGCAGACGAATCAGTGGTCCACAGCCTGCAGCTGACATAACGCCCCAAACCATTACACTTCCTCCTCCAAATTTCACAGTTTTGTTCACGCACTTAACCTCCAATCTCTCACCAGTTCTTCGCCGGACATACGTGTTGCCATCAGATCCGATAACGTTAAACTTTGATTCATCACTAAAGTGCACACGGGACCAGTTTTCGGTTGTCCACACAACGTGTTCTTGAGCAAAAGCGAGGTGGAGTTTCTGATTCTTTTTGGAGATAAGAGGCTTCCTTGCTGGCACTCGAGATTGCAATCCAGAAGCGTGCAACCGGCGTGTAACAGTTTGCCGAGACGCTTGAACAATAGACCTTTGCTTTAGTTCTCGAGATATTTTAGAAGCAGTGTTAAATCTATCTTTAAGTGACATTTTGACCAAAAGACGATCCTGTCGAGCAGTTGTGATTCGAGGTCTACCAGATTTTGGGGAAGCTGCCACTGATCCTGACTGCTTGAAATGTGCTACAATACGCTTTACTACACTAGGAGACCTTCCTACGGTGTCAACAATCTCAGAAGTTTTCTTGCCATTACTATGAAGATGAATAATGAGCTGTTTTTCTTCGACAGAAACGGGACGACGTTGTTTTGCTGTCATGTTGTACTAGTGCAATACAAACACTCATTTCTTTTACCCGTTGGAAACTCCACTTATGTAAAGTATGTCCAGGGGCGATAACTCCTGTCCACCTATACAGTACCTTACTGTTATAATAATTAAAGATTATACCGCCTAGCCCTTAACTTTTGGACCACGAGAATTTGGACAAACTTTTGTGTTATTGGTCATAACTTCAAAAATATCCAACGGATGCTTATGAAATTTAGGCGAGACATGAGTGATGAGTATATCTATAAGTATATATGCATATTAAGTATTTTAAATGAACGATTTTTCTTAAAAAGTACTTAAACTTGTCTTGAAACTACTAGCCCTTAACTTTTGGACGCTACTGTATATATACACACACACACACACATATATATATATATACATATATATATATAAACAATATGATGATTGCAACGTCTTGTCATCAGACGATTGCCACTTCCTCAGACATTTAAAATCCATGAGCCCAAATGTCTGAGGGAGTATCCATACAAATATGATGTTACAGAGTCTTAGCTTTGTACGACAGCTAAGTCTCTCTCTCGGTTCAAAATGTTGAGATCCGGCAACAAGCAGAAGCAAGATAGTCAGCAACAAATTAAACTGCAGACAAGCTTAATGCGGGTACTGGTCTTCCGCTTTATGGTTTTTTAAATCAGAGATTTGCTTCTCCTAGAAAAGTTGCCTTCACCATGGCTTACGGGAGCCCTCTCTACCCCAATAGACATATAAACACAAATATACACGGTGCTAGTTGACCGTTGACCCAGAAAAAGAGTTCATTCGCCCTTTGGACGGTCTTGTTTTTAATCCTTCAGGGAGACTAGTCGCCCTCCTCACCAAACAAGTCTGGTGGGGGAACCAGTTTAATCGCCGGTGACCCGACCATGAGCAGGTAGTACTGGGTTACATGGTACCAGTAGCATATGACATGACCTGACATATAAACAATATACAACCATATATATACAGATATACGCATACACATCCTCATACAAACACATACATACATATATAGATGCATATGCACACACATATAATCAAACACAAATATCAATTACTATTTAAAGACATGTATCAAATAAAGTGAGTGAATAAGTAGGGATATGACGTTAACGATGTAAACATAGATGTAAGCATATATATATAGGAAAATGGTGCAGATAGAAGGTTAGGTATAACGAAAACAATAGTAGTAAAAAAATAAGTAAATAAATAATAATAATAATAATAATAATAATAATAATAATAATGATAATAATAATAATAACAGTAATAATAATAAAAATAATAAGGAAGATAAATAAAGTAATAATAAGAATAACAAGAAAATAATGCATGTGTAAGCTATAAAACGAAAAGATGTAATATACATATTGAAATCAATATAGAACAAGAACAGGTTAATACGTATAAGTATATATGTATGAGTAGGTGATTGTGTTACTTAATTATTTTTTGAAGTATTTGTAGAATTTAAGTTGGCCAAGATCTGTGTTAAGACCTGTCTTATGATTATTTAGTCGGATGATCCATTGTATTTATTTTTGTTTTCGTATTTTTGTTGATGGGAAATTTGAATCTATTAGGAAGCATCTAATATTGTCTATAGTGTGTCCAGGTAAATTGAAGTGGTTTGCTAGTGGGGTAGGGGATTTTTTTCTGATTGTCGCCTTATGATTGTTTAGGCGGATTCGAAAACGTGTCAGAGTTTCGCCAATACATCTTCCATTGTTGCAAATGGAGCAGTATATGTAATATATCACATTAGAACTGTCACATGTTAGACGCGGCGGTTTTATGTGAGTGTTACATTCAGGTATATTGAATAGTGGTGTGGTATTTAGATGTATGCATACAAGGCATCGCGGTTTATTGAATCTATAATTGCCATTTTGTTGTGTGTTGTGTGTTTGCAGGTGAGTATGGCTGAGATTGGGTGGTTGTTTGATCGCATTAATTGGTGGTAGGGGAAATATAGACTTAATAGTGGGGTTATTTTATAGGTTGTTGTAAGTTTTTTTTTTTAGGTGCGTTGTAATTTTATGCATTTGTTGGCCGTGGTTGAAAACCATTGGGATGCGTTTGTTAATGTTTTTTTTTGTTTATACTGGAAAAGACGGGATCTGTCAATTATTTTTAGTTATTTTATGGCTTGTTTATTATATATATATATATATATATATATATATATATATATATATATATATATATATATATACTATCAGGGCACCCCGACGTTATTCGGGATTGGATAAGGATCAACGAATGTTTCATCCTCCCCTACATTTATTATCATCGAAATCTGTGAGATCAATAATTTTTTTAACAAATCGATTAATTGCCTGCTTTAATTAGGGACTTCACTCCCCCAGTTTACCGTGAAATTGACATGCTTCCCTGCGGTGACTTAGTCTACAATGCATTATGATCTACACAGCACTGCTGATTTTATAAAAATATCTGTAAGTAATGGCTTCAGTTAAAGTTTAATCTGCAGAAGTCACGTATCATGGTTCAATTGTTCTCTAAACAGAAGCAATCATGGTTTATTAGAGAACCAACTACTGATTTTATGAAATTATTTTCATATAATCACCTACGCAAGAACATTACCAAGAACATCAAGTACCTTCGCCTGAAATTAAAAAAAAGAAAAAAACGCCCTAGACGTTTCCGATTTCATATAGAAATTTTTTAATCTCTCTCTATATCACATACACACAAAGTTTCTTTTCATAAAATATCATCATCATCATCATCATCATCATCATGCAGTTCGTCAGTCTTGATGATAACTAGTTGGGGCCTCGATGCCTTATCCCTCCGTGTTGGCGTATTCCTCTTTCTGCGTGAAACGTCCGCTCGCAGGCATCACACATATATATTTATATACGAGTGGGAGAACTGCCGACTGTCAACACGACGGTTCTAGGTTCAATCCTTGGCTTGGGAAGGAGGCTAGTCGAGCGGCACTGATGAATTGTGATACAACGAAACAGGACTGTATGTCGATGGCTACAAATATATATTGACCCACAAAAACGAGCCCCAACTATAATTAGCCTTCGGTCTTAGGCCCGTTTTTGTTTGGGTCATGTATATATATATATATATATATATATATATATATATATATATATATAAGTGAAAGTGTCTGTCTGTGTGTCTGTGTACATTTCCCTACGCAATAACTCTGTCAATTTTTAGTCTACAGACTCGATATTTGATATACACGTTACTGAGATTTGGGAAAATCGATGTGATTAGTTTTTGGCCAGAATTTGACGAGTAAGGGGTCGCAGTTCAACGATTTGACCTTTGAGAACTCTACCAAACTCCTCCGACAATTTTGTGTCTGCGCACTTGAAATTTTAGATATAGGTTCCTTGGACATGGATCTAACTTAATAACTTAACTCGAGGCCAAAATAATAATTTTTCACGGGTCATAATAGGGGTCAAATTTAAAAAAGAATTGACCTCTGCGATCTCTTCCAAATTACTCAGACAATTTCTGGTCTAAATATGTGAAATTTTACATAAAGGGTATTCATCAGTTTGGGTCGAAAATTTTTTGTTACCAATATATAAATGTATGTATGCATGTCTGTTTGCATGTCTGCCTTAAACTTTCAATAGAGGCGACGGATTTTACCAAGATCAGTATTGTTTTAACGTTCGATCTTTCATACGACAAATATAAAAAAAATTGGCTAAAAACATTAACATCTTCTCCATCAACTAGGCACTTTTCTACAGGGGGGGGGTAACTTTTTTCGCTGATATTTTTGAAAGTTATCTTCTCCTTTAGATGGTCTAGCCTTAATTTCAAAAAGTGTCGCTTCCGGTTTGGCAGTGGTCGTAACAGCATAAACGTTAGGTTTTAACCCGTTCTTTTCCTCCTTCACGGTACGGGTTCGAGCCTGCCTTCCTACTACCACTTTTTTTTTTTTTGCTCAACATACACATCCAAACACCTGGGCAACGCCGGGCTGAAATGCTAGTATATAAAATATATATATATAAAATATATATATATATATAGGATCGAGGATCGATAAAAAAAGTAAAGCTTTATATATTTTTTTACCTCAAAAGCCGAAGAGCTACAAAGACACGAGTAGTACACTTACAACAAGCCGCCTTTTCTGCTACAGAATGTATTTTTCTATGTAGTCACCACCATTCTTAATACACATTTGCGAACAACGAACTATGACTGTTGATCGGCGCGGATGAAGCTTTGCCATGCGAAGGTAAGTACAAAAGTAAACTTTCTTATTTTTCAACTTAAAATGTTGAAGAACTACTAAGACGGGAGTAGTACCATTAAAATTAGCGACCTTTTGTGCACCAAACTTTATCTTCCTGCATAGCCACAACAATTCTCAATGCACTTTTACCAGGTATTAAATGATGTATCTCACCTTCTGACGCATGCCCATGACAGGGGTTGCTTTCTTAGTCTCACACCGTCAATATCTGCAACAGTCATAACGAGTTCAGTCATCATAGCAATGATATTTGCAATCCTGCGTGATCTATTGGCGCGGCATAAAAATAGGGGCCTGTACTGTAGAACATCACTCATATATATATATATATATATATATATATATATATATATATATATATATAGTCATCAACATACAGTCCTGTTTCATTGTATTACAACTAATCAGTGTCGCTAGACTAGCATCTCTCCCTAGCCATATATATATTGAAGTTGAATATTAACTCCAATTTATTAGGTTTCTTTCTTTAAAAATAAGATTTTAAATAATTGTTTATAGTGTTTAAATTCATATTATTGCAATGTAATTTCCCACCTTTTCTAGTTATCACTTTCTGGCCTTTTTCTTTCTTTTTTTCTGTTTCTTTCATCTTTCATCCAATCCCCCTCTTTTTTTTTACATAACTTGTTCTTTCGATCTTTATTTCCTTTTCCTTTCTGTTGAACCTCGACTGAACACATGGAAATAAATAACAACAACACAAAAGTAAAATAAAACAAATATATTGAGAGCAAGAAAGTATATCCAATATTTACATAGAGTCTATTGGTATAGTCATGGGGAGACCGTCCCTGGAGAAGGTGTCGGCTGGGTGGTCGTCGACTCTCGATCTCGTGTCTCTCTGGGTCTCTCGCTGAGTCTCTCGTTGGGTATCCTCCGTCTTTACGCTACCAACCATGTTTACATGGTTGACACTCAACGTGTGCTAATATGGTGGATTCTAGCAAAACATTTTCTTTTTCACTTTCTTCCTTCATATAATTTTTCTGTGTTTTTTTTTCTTTCTTTTGTTTTAATTCTTTATTCGTTTATCCTTTCCATTCTTTCTTTCTTTGCTGCTTTTTAAAATTTTTTCTTTCCCTTATTTTTCTTCCTTGACTGGGTTTTCTTTCTTTATTTATTTCGTTCTATTCTTTTTTTTACTTCTCATTTCCTTACTCTTTCTTTCCTTGCCTTATTTTCGTTCCTTTTTTTCTTTTATTCCTTTTTTTTCTTTATTCCTTTTCTTCGTTTATTCCTTTTTTCTTCTTTTATACCTTTTTTCTTCTTCCTTTTCGTCTTCCTTTCTTCCTTTACTTTTTTCTTTCTTCCTTTTCCTTTTCTTTCTTCACACTTTCTTCTTTCCTTCTTTATCTCTTTCTTACAATTTATCTTTATTGATCCATCTTCTTTTATATTTTAATTCCATTTTTACCTATCGTTTTCTTACTTTCGGTGCCCACGGATCTTGTTTCTTTTTTTATATTTCTCCCTCGTGATCACGTTCAAATTTCTCCTTGGCTAATAAGGCTCCAGGCTCGTTAGCAACGATGACCCAGTGCATCGACAGAGTCGTTATTTACTACTCCACTTAAATGTGCGCATTTCCATGGAGAAGCGCTTAACCTGATCATTACGAAACCGATTTCAATCTCTTGAGAGAGTGTTACTTATTAAGTTTGTGCACCTGCGGCCCCGTTCCCAACCACGCAAACTGTGTCCATACATTCATCAGTAATAACCGAAAAAGGTTATCTACTTATTCAGTTACTTATTTGTTTGTCTGTTTGGCTTATTAGATGGCGACAATATCACAATAGACGGCAAACGAGGCAGAAAAGAATCCCATACTTGTTCGTGCAGATCCGGACCCAAAAATGTAGATCAAGAAATTTTCCGTGACCGAGTGTGAATCCAACATCTAAATAATACAAACAATTAAAAGTAAGCATAATACGTTTTAATGGAATTCTATCGCTTTCAATTTGATGATTTTTTTTTAGTGAGGCTAGACTATATTTATCACTTCTTCGCCCTAAAACAAAGCACAGTGCCACTTAGGTGTGTCACATAGTGCGGACGTCTATATACAAATACCGAGCAATCAGCGAAATGACGTCACGCTAAGGAAAAAAAAAAGCTATAAAATTAAAGAACGTTTGAGAAGGCGATCACCTTAGAGCCATAGATGACGTTCAAGAGCACGATCACGTGAGAAACACCACAGCAATAACGAGAAATCATGCGTGGCGGGAGAATGAGGAAATACATATTGTACAACAAGAAAATAATACAAGTTGAAGTTCTAACCCTAACCTTAACCCTAACCCACACGTCAAACGAGGCAGAAAAGAACCCCGTATATGTTCATGCAGATACGGACAAAAAAAAATGTAGATCCAGAAATTTTCCGTGACCGAGTAAGAATCCAGCATCTAAATAATACAAACAATTAAAAGTAAAAGATTAGCATAATACGTTTTAATAGACTTTTATCGCTTTCAATTTGATGGCTTTTTGGTAAGGCTAGACCATATTTATTTACTCTCCACCCCAAACAAGGCATAGTGTCACTTGGACGCGTAACATAGCGCGGACGTTTATATACAAATACCGAGCCGTGGCGAAATGACGTCACGCTAAGGAAAAAGAAGACTATAAAATAAAAGAATACCTCTGATAAGGCGATCACCTTAATGACATGGATGACCTTTGAGAGCAAGTTAGAATGGACAATCACGTGAGAAACGTCAGAGCTGTAACGAGAAGTCACGCGCGGAGGGAGAATGAGGAAATAAATGTTATTGTACAACAAGAAAACAATACAAGTTAAAGTTCTTTTCTACTCTTTATCCAATTTGCAACTGAGTCTACGACGTGTTGGATAATGCTACAGACGTATAAGGACTACATTTTGGAACCATATCTGTAAAAAAAATATGTAGGGAGTTGTGTAGCGAGATGTCTGTTTACATTACTCTTGAACTTCTGCATATAAGTAAAGTCAAGGAATTATGAGACAGAGGGAGAATTCTAAAGTTCATCAGTTCGAGGGAAATAAACTATTAAAGTAGAAGGCTTTATAGTATTATCTAGCGATTTTTACAGTGATGCATGGAGACATCCTGTTAAATTTAAACTAGCGGATCTTTGTCTTATTTGAGAGTTCTTAATAAGGTGCAGTGCAGAAACGTATCTGTTATTTTATTGGCATCAACCTTTTTCCTTCTCATCAACCTCATTATGTTGCTAGTCTCAGTCTTTTCTTTAATTATTATTATATCATGTGTTCTTCAGAATTGCCTAATCTAATCCCTGCTTTCTTTGCTCCAAATCGTTTCACTCATTGATCCATTGGTCTTCAACAATTCGTTATTTTAATACCTCATTGTAATACAGCTTCTTATTAAACTAACTTTCTGAGACCAGAAGGTTTATGGAACTCTACTTCTTGCTGGGTGTTTTCCCTTAACTGTACTTTTTCTATTGCATAACTAAAGTCTATATGCATTACGTGCTTTGCGGCAATCATCTTTCATTCGTGTTGGCTCCTTACATATAGTGGTTTAACGTCTTGTCTGGAGCGATCGCAACCAAAACCATTACGCGTGAATCTGAATTGAATCTATCTTTCTCTTCCAAACGTGATTCTTTCATTTTCTTTTACACTATCTCTGCATGTATTTTATGTATGAATTAATTATGTTTTTGTGTATAGTTTTTATCCTAATAGATACTCTCCCAACATACCAGAGCTTTGTTCTGATAATTAGCATATGTTTATATATGCCCAGATGCATCATTTTATTTTCTAAATATATTCCCTCGCATTTGCTTCTTCATCCTCTCTATATCTCATACGCATGCACTATCTCACCCACACACACCCACACACACACACACACACACACACACACACACACACACACACACACACACACACACACACACACACACACACACATTTATTTACATTATATATATATATGTGTATATATATATATATATATATCACGATACATAATAATTTTTATAGCTGCAGACACTAGGCTTTCATGCTTTCGCAATCATTATTGTCGGGAGATTTTTGACTGCATTTGATGAGCCTTTCCTTCTGGTAAAATAAAACATTGCCACAGGAATGAAGCTGTTAAATTTCAAATCAATAAAATCAATGACGACGAACCCCGAAGAATTAGAAAGTACTCGGAATTAGGATAAACATGGTAATTACATCAACAGTTCCCACCAGAATGTCAAAATATTTTAATTCACTAATCGGCATAGCAGCAGCTGTAAAAGCGTAACGGTTAGACTTTCGATCCTGGCTTGAGTTAGTTGCTTGTCTAGCCATATTGATGATCTGTAATACAGCGAAACAGTACTGTATATGGATAACTATATATATATATATATATATATATATATATATATATATATTCTCCTGTCACCCCTATTTTAAAATATGAAATCGATTAAACGTTGAACACAAAATTAAAACTATTTAGGAGGCATATATATATATATATATATATATATATATATATATATATATATATATATATATATATATATATATACATACATATTAATTCGTCATCCTTTTTCTAAAATGTGGAATCGACTGATCTTCAAGGACAAAATGGAAGCAAGCAAGGTTCACAAGGTTTTGAAATTATATATATATATACATGTATTTACATATATATACATATATATATATATATATATAAATATACGTATATATTAACATAATATACATATATATTAAGATATAAATGCATATATACTTATATATACATATATATAGATATATACATATATATATATATACATATATATATATATAGGTCCTGGATATGACCTTAAACTATATCCAGTGGTGAGGCCCCAGCTTTTGGGCTTTGGGGAGTGTGAAGCCACCCTTTAATTACCATTGCTCCCAGGTCCACTCTGACCCGGAGTTGTAGTACCTGTTAGGGTCCCAACTATAGGTTTAATAGAAACCGACTTGAAAACAACAAAGATATTCTATTAAAAAATTTTCTTCAAAATCTTTGGATTCGGCATTAAATAACCCGAAAAGGGTTGATATGCCGTAAAACAAAAACCACCAACCAATCAACCAACCAACCAACCACCCAACCAATCAACTAACACACACACTCACACACACACTCACACACACATACATACATACATATATATATATATATATATATATATATATATATATATATATATATCGTATTCCGTTCAAGATTGCGTGTAAATTCTACTCGATTCATCTTGACTTGAATAAAACGAACGCAAAAGCAACATGTTAGTTTTAATCTTGCTTACAAATCTTAATGAGCCAGTGTTGAATGCTCGCAACCGAATGCACACAGCGTGAAAATCACGTCTTTTATTTCTTGGTTTTTGATATTTGAGGAACACAAGAAGGTATTTCGGTAAAAACGCGTTCATCTGTATTGAAAAAATTTAGATCATTAGTGAGAGAAGAAAAAATACGAGAATTAAACCTGAAGTATGAACATTTATGCATATAAATAAACAAAGTCAAATGAGAAAACCTAACGAAAGAAAATGTCATGGTTCTTATTTAAGAGTTAAGGTTTATTAAATGATGTGATCAATTCTGATACAGCCATAAGTAAAATTGAGAAAAACAATAAGGACGTAAGTGCTGTTCAAAATCACACTTTTTCACAAATTAGAATTATGATTCTTGTCAAATAATACCTCATATAAGAAAGAGAAATCTAACTAAACGAATATATCATATTCCAGAAATAATAGAATTTGATCAATTACTCTTATATCTAAATACGAAAATAAAATGTCCTGAGTAACAGAAAAGCGACTATTTTGTCCGCCATCTTGAAAATAACCTAAAAATAACCGAATGAGATAACTAAACATAATTCAAACTTGCGAAATTTGTCTTGAAATGCCAACGAATTCCGATTAATCGCTTAAAACTGTGTTGTTATATTTCAAACCTCTCAAACCTACACGCTGTCTGGCATCGTGGCGAAGGAACCAACACATAAAAATGGAAAGAAATACAAATTTGAGTCGGTACAATTTTTTAAAGTGCACATGGAATGTATTTAATTATGGGTATTCCAAAACAACACTTTTCATTATTTTGCAAAAGTCTTTTCGCACACACATGTGATTTTAAAAAGTTTTTTCTCCTCGCTACCTCGCCCTCGACGGTACACGTCTATCTTGCCCGGTCGCAATTTACTTCTGCCCTGAATCATGTGGTGTATTTTTCTCCCTTTTTCTTGTGACGCAAGCTCCTGTAATCTTGGGAATTTGCATAGCGCTTTCACCGCTGCTGCTGCTGCTGCTGCTGCTAAGATTTTTGCTGGTCACTTATGCTTCTGTTGTATCTGATTTTCTCACAGGCGCCCATACACTGTATGTTACATTATTTAGAATAGAGGATTTTGTTTCGAATTAATTTAAGACGCCAGAATTGTACGAGGCGCCCCTACTGGGAAATGCCGACGGACCTGCTCATGAAATATTTTAGGCCATCGAGTACTTTATCTAGTATGATGGCTTTTCAAAACTCATACGTGACCTTGTATCTAATATTCCACAGTGAAGGTATGATACCTTCCGTCAGAATTAGCAGAAAAAGTTATCCTTCATTAATCTATACTCCGAAAAATTCGTTTCTTTCTGTGTATTGATATTCATATTAAAAACACTATTTTTATTTATTTCAAAACAAAATAAAACCTTGTTATATATGGGTCGTGGAATCGCATCAACCTGCTAATTTGCATATTCTTTTAAACATTCATTTTAATTAATTCCCTATTAGTTTTTTCGTTTTTTTTTTATAGGATGATCATCTTTAGTTAACTATTACGTGTAATTATATTCGTGCGTAATATTTGCATAAAAACGTTACAGTAAACACAAACCTCTTTCTCTGTATATATTTATGTATGCATATGTATATATTTGTTTAAAAAATGCCTACCAAACTCCTGTTAACCTTTGGTCTACGGACATGAAACTTCATGTATAGGGTATTCGAACCCATGCGAAACTTGGTATTTGGGTTTTAGCTGGGAAAAATCGGTGCAAAAGTTTAGAAATGAAAAAAGTGGAATTTGCCAGGTGAAGATCGAACGATTGCATTACGAATATGCATGCGTAACGTAATAGCTATTGGTTCATGTTTTAATTTTTAGCCTTGCAGCAAACATGTCTTCATAGCTCAAGTCATTAACATCAAAGGAAAAGGTAAATCGTAAGCTAAATATTTTGGTTTCAATTCTTGGTGGTGGTGCACGAGTCATTTTTTTTAAACTTTTAAAATCATTACTATATATTGGGTCCAATATAATATTAAGTAAAACTTGGGGAGTATGCGCTGTTTTACGGTTGTTGTAAAAAATGGAACTGAAATTAAAATTTCGTTCCGTTTTAAATTCGGTCCATTTTTTTAACATTATTTTAAACTCATCGTTTACATTCGACATGTCAACTTTTATAGGTTTTCGGGTATGCTGAAAAGACAAGAGGTGTCTCTTCTGAAATCTGTTCTTAACATGAAGAGGTTGAGATGTTTATTCGTTCTACCCGAACACCTATAAAAATCAACCTTTCTGATGTGAACAGTGAGTTGGATTAATGTAAAAAAAAAAATACCAAGAAGGTATACCAAATGGATTTTTCTCGTTTCAAAATTAAATTATTTCGCTTTTGTTAATTAAATTTTAGTTTATATAGCAGTTCAGCCCAGCATTGCTCGGGCCCTATGTTAATAACTTTATAAGCATATATATATATATATATATATATATATATATATATATATATATATGTATATATGTATATATATATATATATTAACAACTTTATATGTATATATATATATATATATATATATATATATATATATATATATATATATATGAGTACACGTAAGACATTAAAATTTCTATTATTTAGACCAGAAATTGGCGGAGGAGTTTGGTAAAGTTTTCAAGGCTCAAATCGTTGATCTTTGACCCCTCGACAGCCAAATTTCTAGCAATAATAATAAAAAAAACGATTAAAAAATTTTCCCAAATCTCAATAACCCTTTTGTAAAATTTCGAGTCTGTAGATAAAAATTAACAGAGTAGTTTGTTAGGGAAATGTACACACACAAACAGACAATATTACTTTAATAGATATAATAGATAGATTAATTAACCATTAATCTCAAACCCAAAATTATTTGTTACTAATTTACTATTATTCTTAAATCCAAACTTATTTACTAATAATTCACTAATAATCTCACCCAAAATTACTTGCTATTAATTGACTACTGCACTTAAATCTAAACCTATTTACTATTAATTCATTATTAATCTCAAACCCAAAGTTGTTTGCTACTAATTTACCATTTTCTCAGCTCCAAACATTTTACTGTTAATTCACTATTAATCCCAAACCCAAAATTATTTGCTATCAGTTTAATATTGTTATCAACCCCACACTTATTTATTATTAATTCAATATTAATCTCAAATTCAAAAACATTTGCTATTAATTTACTATATTTTCAACTCCAAACTTATTTACGAATAATTCATTGTTAATCTAAAACCGAAAATTATTTGATACAAATTTACGATTACTCTTAAATCAAACCTTATTTACTATGAATTTACTACTGATTTCAAACCCAAAATAATTTGCTATATTTTTTTACTATTGTTCTTAAGTCCATACGTATTTACTAATAATTCACTATTAATCTCGAACCCAAAATTATTTACTACTAATTTCCCATGCTACTTATTTATTATTGGTTTTAACTCCAAACTTATTTACTAATAATTAACTATTAATATCAAACACAAAATTGTCTGATATTAATTTACTATCACTCTAAACTCCAAACTTAATAACTCTTAATTCACTATAAATCTCAAACCCCAAATTATCTGCCATTAATTTACTATTACCGTCAACACCAAACTTAATAACTCTTAATTCACTGTAAATCTCAAACCCAAAATTATTTGCCATTAATTTACTATTACCGTCAACACCAAACTTTATAACTCTTAATTCACTATAAATCTCAAACCCAAAATTATTTGCCATTAATTTACTATTACCGTCAACACCAAACTTAATAACTCTTAATTCAATATAAATCTCAAACCCAAAATTATTTGCCATTAATTTACTATTACCGTCAACACCAAACTTAATAACTATTAATTCACTATAAATATCAAACCCAAAATTATTTGCCATTAATTTACTATTACCGTCAACACCAAACTTAATAACTCTTAATTCACTATTAATCTCAAACCCAAAATTATTTGCCATTAATTTACTATTACCGTCAACACCAAACTTTATAACTCTTAATTCACTATTAATCTCAAACCCAAAATTATTTGCCATTAATTTACTATTACCGTCAACACCAAACTTTATAACTCTTAATTCACTATAAATCTCAAACCCAAAATTATTTGCCATTAATTTACTATTACCGTCAACACCAAACCTAATAACTCTTAATTCACTATTAATCTCAAACCCAAAATTATTTGCCATTAATTTACTATTACCGTCAACACCAAACTTTATAACTCTTAATTCACTATAAATCTCAAACCCAAAATTATTTGCCATTAATTTACTATTACCGTCAACACCAAACTTAATAACTCTTAATTCACTATTAATCTCAAACCCAAAATTATTTGCCATTAATTTACTATTACTCTCAACACCAAACTTATTTACTACTTGCATTTCTGCCCGGCTTTGCTCGCGCCCTTTGTACGGTTCATAACTTGTCCTGCGTGTAGATTCACTTTATGTAAGATTTTAAATATTTATAAAAAAATTGTCTGAGCAATTTCGTAGAGACCGCAGAGGTAAATTTTTTTAACACTTTAACCCGAAATTTTACCACGTAACATTTATTATTTTGGCCTCAAATCACAATGGAAAGTTTTAGCCGAATCCAGTTTGCCTACATCTAAAATTTCAAGTATTTAGACCCAAAATTCGCGGAAGTATTTGGTAGAATCTTAAAAGGTCAACTTTGACATTTTGACAGCCAAATGTTCGCCCCCAGACTAATTAAAATGCTTGCGCATGTCTGAATACTTGTTTTGTATAAATTTCAGGGTTTTAGATACAAAATTGGCTGAGTAGTTTGCTAGACACCGCAAAGGTCAAATTTTTTACATTTGACCCCTTGGCAGCTCAAATTTTCGACCCAAACCGATTAAAAAGCTAACCTTATCCTTGAATACAGTTTATGTAAAAGTCCAAAGAGACCCAGACTTGGCTTCAGAAGGAGTGCTACGTCTTTGTACCCATCTCTAACTGCCACTCCCGACCTGAACCTACTGGACTACTTCGTTTGATCATGCATCGAGAACAACACAAACACGACCTCCCACAATACCAAAGCCAGCCAGATCGCAGCCATTCGCCGAGTGTTCGCCGAGCTCCCGCCTGCGCTTGTGAAAAAGATATGCTCCCAGTTCTGGGCCCGCATCCAGCGGTGATTGAGGCAGAAAGCGGGCACATTGAATAGCTGTCAGCTCTATTACATAATCAAGTTAGCTGAATTGTTTTCTTTTTGTTTCCATAAAATATTTTAAATAAAGGTGCAGCGTTGTTTTCTTTAGGACAACAACTTTATCGTTCCACCCTGTATATGCATACTTTTTTTCTGCATACCTCAGGCTCTACCTCCCTTATTCCCCATAACAGATTATACGCGCCCATTTCTCTCTATCTCTAACTCTGTTTCCGTGAGCCTCTCTCTCTCTCTCTATTTGTATTGCTCTCTCCCTCTGCTTTCGTCTTAGTCGTTTAATCTATATTGGGTCCAATATAATTTGCATTTCTCTCTCTCTATGTTTGTCTTTCCCCCTCTCTCTCTCAATACTTTTGTATTTCCCTCTTTGTACTTATGTCTTTGTATCTCTGTCCTTATCTTTCTCTCTCTACGTTTGTATTTCTCTCTCCCTCTCTCTGCTTTTGTCTTCTCCCCCCTCTCTCTCTCTGCTTTTATATTTGTCTCTCTCTCTCTCCTTTTGTCTTTGAGTCTCTGCCTTTATCTTTCTCTATTTTCCCTCTTTTTCTCTCTCCTGTGTTTTTTTTTGCTCTCTCTGCTCTTTTTCTTCTCTTTCTTGTCTCTTCTCTTTCTCTCCACTCTTCTCTTTCTCTACATTTGTCTTACTATCTCGCTTTTTTTGTCTACCTTCTCTGCATTATCAACATTCGCACCAACTAAAAGCATCAACCATTTTCCTTCACAATCAGAATGAAAATTGGTGCTAAATTATGCCAAATTCTCTTTAACGTATCTGATGACTTCACAACTATGTAAAACCGAACAATCTATTCCGTTTCGTTTTCTTTCGCTGTTTTTCCCCTCTTATTTCTGTGCTTTACATCTATTTTAATTAGTTGCGATTGTGTTGAATTTAGCGCTTACTTTAGCGAGAGGAATATTAACGATTTTCTTATATACTTCTCCGAAATGCCTGCTTCTTCACAATGGCTAATGTGCAATTCGTTTAGTACAACGCTTCCTTGACTTCTTTCTACAATACTGTCGACAATATGAATACACCTTTTACAATGATTACAAAAATATAGTTTTTCTCTCTCCAATATATAACGTCAACAAACTCCTGTCCCAACGTTTCTGGAAAGCAGAGTAAGACGAATATTTTCTTTTCCCAACCATACATTATTTGAGTATTATGTATTTTTGGTTGTTTAACGCGAACCTGGACCTTTCATCATCATCATCATCATCATCATCATCATCATCATCATCATCATTGTTATTCTTATTATTTTATTATTGTTATTGTTATTTCTATTATTATTATTATTATTGTGATTATTATTATTGTGATTATTATTGTTATTATTATTATTTTTTATTATTATCTTTTATTATTATTATTATTAATATTGTTTATATCATTGTTATTGTTATTAATGTTATTATTATTAATATTATTTTTATTGTTATTATTGTTATTATTATTGTTATTATTGTTATTATTATTATTGTTGTTATTATTATTGTTATTATTATTATTGTTATTATTATTCTTATTATTATTAATAGTTTTATTCTTATTGTTATTATTATTATTGTTATTATTTTTATTGTTGTTATTATTATTGTTGTTGTTATTGTTATTATTGTTTTGTTATTATTATTATTATTATTATTATTATTGTTGTTATTATTGTTAATGTTGTTATTATTATTGTTATTATTGTTATTATTATTATTGTTGTTATTATTATTGTTATTATTATTGTTATTATTATTATTGTTATTATTTTTATTGTTGTTATTATTATTGTTATTATTATTATTGTTATTGTTATTATTATTATTATTATTATTATTATTAAAGTATTATCATAATTTACTTTTTGCATGTACGAGTTTTCTCAAATAAGTTTTCAGACTTTTTAGACAGGCGTTTTAAATTGTCTTGGCCTCTTGAAAATTGATTATGTTATTTCTATATATGTGAAGAGGTGACTTACAATTTTTTTAAGATTCAAACGAACAGCTACAGCAGGAATTTGAATACACCCCACTAAAGCCTAATTGCCGCAGCTGTTGAATTTCAAAAATGAAAACTGGATGTGAGGACACTTTAGAAGAACGATATGCAATAAAATTCTTTTTTAAACTTAGAAAAAAAGTCGCAGTAATCTATGGAATACTGCAAACTGCTTTTGGACCATCTTGCATGAATCGAGCATCAGTTTTTAAGTGGGATCAGATGAATAAAATAAAATAAAATTAAATTAAATACGTCCTGGCAATAGAAGGGGCGAGGTATGTATATGAAAACCAAAGGACAGGTGAATCCCTCATGTATACCTACAGACACCAGTGTCTCATACTTACGCAATCATCAGGGAGCCTGTAAGGATGTTGAAAGTTATGAGAGGAGTAATAAAATCTGAACACCAGAGTTGATCGGCCAAATAAAGAATTTCATGGATAAGGACCGTCGTGTGCCTCTAGAGAAATAAGAGCACGGTTTGATATCAGTGTGGGGTGTGTACATTATTATTCGTGAGGAACTGGCTATGCTGAAGATTTGCGCGAAGTTTGTCCTAAGGGTGCTCCGAGAAGATCAGAATTTAAGACATTGTCATGACAGCAGGGAGATATTCGAGCTCATCCTCACCTCCCCTATAGCTCAGACTTTGCTCCCTGTGACTTTTGGTTATTTCGTAAGCGTAGGGAAAACCTTAGAGGTTGTCGCTATGAGACAATTGAAGAGATGAAAGAGGCTGTGCCGAGGCTCATTGACAAGCTCACACAAGAGGTCTTCCATGGAGCCCTCTAGTTGTTGGAAAGGTACAGCTAGTGCATTACAGCCGGAGGAGATTACTTCGTAGGGGAATAGAGTTTTATGTATGTACTATCAATACAAGGCACACACAATAAGTATGCAGATTGGTTTAAGGCACCTCATAGAAGTAACTAGACTTATTATTACGCTACAAACGCCCAGGACTAGGGTTGCTTTCGTAGAGTCTCACGTGGTCAATATGTGCAACAGAGAGATGAAACGTTCAGGTCAAGAATGCATGAGATCAGTTATCATATAAATACAATTTGCAATTTCCTCTGACACATTCGGACGGAATTAAAAAATAGGAGTCATTACCTTTGAAATGCTCCTCGTAGTTTTCCTAATTACTTCTGCTTAGCCATAGGCATTTTATTATGATCGCTTAGAGATTAAAATACAATTAAAGAAATTACTGTTTCAATCTATAGGATTAGGAAGAACATTTGTGGTTATTTTATCTTTCTGAAGTGGTTTAAGCTGCATAGCCTATAGTGGCGTAGGTTTAAAATTAAGGCTTGTCAATCGCAAACAGAAGATGACTTTCGAAAATATTTGCGAAAAAAGCGACCCTCCTTGTAGAATAGTGCTCAGTTGAAGAGTAAGGAATGAATGTTTTTAGTGAATTTTTCGGTATTTGTCGTCCGAAGGGTCGAGCTTCACAACAATACCAAGCTCGTGAAAATCCGTTGCCTCGGTCGAAAGTTTTAGGCATACATACACACATACATACATGCACACACACATACATACACACACACATACATACACACACACATACACACATACACCCATACATACACACATACATGCACACATACACACATACATACACACATACACACATACATACATTCATTAAAACAGACAGGTGAGATTCATATTACAGATCATCTATTGGCTTTCTTTAGTTAAAATAAATGCAAGATAATTTAATTCCGCCCAAATGGACCAGAGGGAATTGCTAATTGGATTTTTATCATTACGCTTTCGTGATCCAAAAGTTTCATATTTCCGTAGGAGTTATTAACAGTGCAAGATTCTAAGAAAGCAACCCCTGTCAAATTAAAAAAAAAAAATTGACCCCTGCGGTCTCTACCAAATTACTCAGCAAATTTTTAGTCTAAATATTTGAAATTTTACATAAAGAGTATTCAGACACAGGGAAAGCTTTTTAATCGGTTTTGGCCGAAAATTTGGTTGCCAAGGGGTCCAAATTAAAAATATTTTACCTTTGCCGTCTCTAGCAAACTATTCGGCCAATTTTCGGTCCAAACATTTGAAATTTTACATAAAACGGTATTCAGACATGAAGCAAGCCTTTTTAATCAGTTTTTTGGGCGAAAATTTGGCTTCCAAGAAGAAAACGTTTAAAGAGTTGACCCTTGCAGACACTACCAAACTCTTCAACCTATTTTGAGTCTAAACACTTGAAATTTTACGTGTAGGTTACCTGAACATGAATCAAGTTTTTTAATATACATATACATATGAAATAAAATGGAGGTGGAAGGACGTGGATACTCAACGTTTCGCCCGATTTATGCGGGCTTCTTCAAGAGGGATGGTCATTGACGAGAGAGTCGGAGGATTGGGGCTATATATAATGATGGGGGAGAGCAGCGTGTTTTCCTTATGTAAATTAGATGTCATATATACATGTATATACATTTTATGAGAGAAGAACTAATTAGAGTAAACTAGTGTAGTGGATTACGTCTAAAAGATAAAATATCGTAGAGATTAAAAATTGTGTTTGGAAATATAGAGGTGATAGATTAAATAAATAAAATGACACGAGATTCCAAAAGAATTTTTTGCATATATACATATGCACATAAAGTTATGAACAGTACATAGGGCCCGAGCAAAGCCAGGCTGAACTGCTTATATATATATATATATATATATATATATATATATATATATATATATATATATATATATATATATATAGGTGTGTGTGGGGGGGTCTGTGTGTATATGTGTGTGCTTCATTTTACCGCCATTCTTCAGTGTCGCCAGGAAGAATTTCCTTTAATAACACGTCATTCAGTAAATAACACGTCATTCAGTAAATGCAGGACCTGTCATATAAATGGCGGCACTACTTATAATATTAATGTGTCTTTTATGTATAGTAACCTTTAAATGGCACGGAAAATATATAGAATATATGGGACGAATTCGTCAAACCACGGCTACGTATAGAAACAAATGCTCTTCATAAAGACAAGGAAACATCACAAGTTGATCGCAACGATAGAAAAATAAATGAAGCGCCCTTCGAATTACTTCCTCTTTTACTCTGTTCTCCAGATGTGACCTCCAGCTATTACTGGATGTTTGTAGACCTCAAGAAATGACCCTGAGAAATAGATGCCTATTCAGTCAAGATATTATATCGAAAACTAAAGAGTATTTTGAGGATAAATCCAAATCTTTCTACAAAAATGGATTGAATTGTTAGGCATTTATTTTATTTAATTTTTTTGCGAACAGTTATCCTCATCTTCATTGTTGTTGTTTTTTATCACATTTCAGCCAACTCATCCTCTGTCCTTCTTCAGGTGATTAACCGCGACAGGATAGGAATGCCGAGTCTTGTAACTTACTCTCAGTAATTACTGCCTTCTATAGTTGTTGTTTGGCCACGTTTTAGGCCAACTCATCCTCTGGCCTTCTTCAGGTGATTAATTGCGCTATGAATGCTAAGTCTTGTAACCTTATCCCCCGTAATTACTGCCTTTCATAGTAGTTGCTTAACAACATTTTGGTCAGATAATCCCCTGGCCTTCTTGGGTAGGATTGAAACCGTTATCTTCGGAAAATGCTCAGCTAGAGCCGTAGAGACTCTACTTATCCACCGCGTCAAGGACCCCGGGCATATCTAATAACGATGAAAATGAGGGTAACAATCCACAAAAAAAGAATAAAGGCACACATTACGAAGCCCATCTCAAAGGATTCTACAAAAATAAAGGCACACATTACGAAGCCCATCTCAAAGGATTCTACAAAAATAAAGGCACACATTACGAAGCCCATCTCAAAGGATTCTACAAAAATAAAGGCACACATTACGAAGCCCATTTCAAAGGATTCTACAAAAATAAAAAATAATTTTAGAGAAAACGTTAATTTAGCGAATCCTCAAACAGACTTGATGTATAAAGTCGAATTTAAACTAAAAGTTGATGTTTGGCCACTGAATTTAATTAAATAATCTTAATACTTTGAATATGTATAGTAAAAAATAATAGGAAAGAGCTTTCTAGAGACTCTCCTAATATAGGTATAATAAGCCAACGTTTTTCTAGCATCTCTGCAATATTTTATATTTAACGCTGTTCTTTATACTGAGTACATGGAGACTGTTTTCAACTCCATGTGATAAAATGTTTGGCCGCTGTTCGTAGCAAAAAAAAAAAAAAAAAAAAACAGAAGAAAAATTGGTAACAAACCTCTGGTTTTGTGCAGTTGTATAAGATCCGATTACTGGCATAAAAAAAAACAATTGCTTTCGCATTTGATTATATGCCAACAACAGATCTTATTTTTGATGAAGGTTATTCGGCAGGAGTCTGGTATGAACACGCACCTGGTATGAACACGCAGCTGACCAAAAGAAATAACATAACAGGAGTGATTGTCAAAAATAAAATATTAATTGGCTGAAGTTGTGACATCTGACTGGGGGGGAAAAACAATATAATATGATTTATTGTCAAAAATAAAATAATCGTTGAGTGAAACGATCTATCTTGCCAAGAAAAACAAATATAGTAGATTGTCAAAAATAAAATAATTATTGATTAGAACTACCTGATTATATTAGCTCTAAGCATTGCCATTATATAAAGGAAATAAAGTGTTTTCTCCTATTCCATTGAACAGAATAGCTTTCTAAACAAACGTTTTGTTACGATAGAGTGCCTTATCTTCACTCATAATAACTAATAATAGTGTGGAAGAGACTATTTAAATTTTCTCAATGAGCTTGTGTACTTGTAACGTGTAAAGACTTATTAAGAGCAAACAAATCAAAATGGTGGCGGCGCTTCTTTAAATACTGGAAGATCTCGGGAAGTAACGTGTAATCTCGTTACTCCTATGCAAATAATATGGCGTCGCCTATTCTCAGAGAAGGTGGAACATTTAGTGTCGTGAATTTGGACCGCAGTGTGACGACTTTACTTTCAAAACTTGTTAGGTGAATTTACAGAATAGTTAACAATCTATTTTTGAAAGTACAGAATAGTTAGTAATTTATTTCAAGCATGTCGATAGTTCAAAATCTATTTTTGAAAGAAAAGACAGCTCAGAATCTATTTTTGAGCGTATAGAATAGTTAACTGTCTATTTTTTTTAAGTACAGAATAGTTAACTATCTATTTATGAAAGCACAGGCTATTTGACAATCTATTTTTTTAAACACAGATTAGTTAACAATCTATTTTTCAAAGTAAAGAATAGTTAACAATCTATTATTAAAAGTAAACCACAATTAAAAATTCTACTTCTGAAAGTACAGAATAGTTTAAAAATATTTATTCACCACGCTCCACTTACCGTATCTATTAGTCCATTCGCGATATATTCTATATTTTTAGAAACAAAACAACAAAAAGAAACAAAGAATAAGCAAACTGAAAAGCTAAACAAACGATAACAATTATTGAAGTTTTCGATTTCACCAACATTCGAATCCAAGATGGCCGAACTGCTAGCCGTAATGTTTAAAGGCCAACATTTAAAAAAAAGAAGAAATTTAATTAATCATTGTTATCGAGCAAAAGGTCATGTGATTAATACGGATTCAAATTCATGCTGTGATAGAAACATTCTCTGATTCTACCGAGATAACAATTATTCACTTTTTCTTATCGGAAGATAATTTCGGAATTGAATGGAATTGTTTCGCGTATGTGGTACCGGAAGTCTTAAAGCAACAGACAAATACGGAAACACGTTTATAGACATATTTATCATCGCCTTTGTTTTGCGTATCTCTGTGTTTTCTCATTTTCTTCTTTTTCTTTTTATTCTTCTTTTTGCTATCATTTTTAAAAAGTTATTTTCTTCTTTTTTTCTTCTGTCATTACTATTTTCTTAAACATTTCTTCCTCTTTTGCTATCATTGTTTAGTTTTAGTTTATCTATTAGTTTCTTATTTTATTTCTTCTTCTTCTTCTTCTTCTTCTTCTTTTTTCCTCATTTTCTTCTTTGGTTTCTTCTTCTGTTTCTTCTTCTTCTTTTTCTTCTTCTTTTTTACGGCCATTTTTATTTCTTTTTTATAGTTTATTTTTCTTTTATAATTTCAATTTTTTTCTTATGTTATCCTTGTATTTTTTCTAGTCAACTATTAATTAATTCTTCTTCTTCTTCTTCTTCTTTTTTTCCTCTTCTTCTTCCTTTGTTGTTCTTCTTTTTTTCTTTCCTCATTTTCTTCTTCTGTTTCTTCTTCTTCTTCTTTTTCACGGCCATTTTTATTTCTTTTTTATAGTTTATTTTTCTTTTATTATTTCAATTTTTTTCTTATGTTATCCTTGTATTTTTTCTAGTCAACTATTAATTAATTCTTCTTCTTCTTTTGTTTTTCTGTGTCGTCTTATTCCCCTTCTTTTTCTATATTTTTTTTCGTTTCGTTACCATTGTTATTTCTTTTTCTTTTTAGTACATATTTTTCTTCTTTCTGGTTCTTCTATCATTTCTCTTTGTTTTAAATCATTTCTATTTTTGCTATCATTTTTTCTTTCTGCTTTTCTAGCAGTTTCTTCTTCTTCTTCTTCTTCTTCTTCTTCTTCTTTTTCCCCTTCCAATTCATGTCCCTCTCTCAATTTTCATTTTTTTCTTTATTTCTTATTATTTCCCTCTTTTCGCCAACTACTATCATTAATATTTTTACTTTTTTTTCATTCTTTTGCAACTATAGATTTTTTCTCTTCGTCTTTTTTCTTTTTTTTTCCTTTTGTTTCTCTATTTTTCACTGATTCAAATGTTCCTTCCTATTTTTCTTTTTCTTTATTTCGCCTTCCACTTCGTTTTGTCCTTGCTCTTCTACCATCCTGCTTCTTTTTTAAAATATTTCTTTTTATTTGTTCCTTCTCCCCATTCTTCTCCTTCTCCTACTCCTCCTTCTAATGTGATTGTTTTCTTACTTCTATTCTGCTAATATTTCGTTTTTCTGTTATTTCTTTGTTTGTTATTTCTCTTTTCTTTCTATTTCTTCTTTTTCCTTTTATCCTTAATTACTTTATTGTTCTTTTTACTACAATTTCGTTTTTATTTAAATCTTCGTTTTTTATATAGTACTTTTTCTTTTCTTATTTTTCGTTTTTGTTTAATCTTCATTTTTTATAGTAATTTTTCTCTTCTTATTTTTCGTTTTTTTTAATCTCCTTTATAGCATTCTTCTCTCTTTTTTCACCTCTTTTTCCACCTCTTTTACTTTATCTCACATTATACTTTTTATTCTGCTTCTGTTACATGATAAGGGCTATCCCCTTTTCATGTAAGTATAAAAATAGAGAGATTAGTTAGAAATAACAATAGACGAAATTCGAACCTCGTAATTTAGGTTTAGAAATAGATTACGTGTGAGAATTTAAAAATGTAAACCAAACGATTGTTTAGAATAGAGATAAAATATTTCAAGAAAAGAATGTGAACTGTCAAGTTTGTTATGAAATTTTAAATTGAAAGAATGCAGCTTATAAGATTATATTTTTAACATATTGGAAAAATAGGTTACTGAGTATAGGTTAAAATTCCTTTTGTAGAAATAGGAAAAGTTTTGGACACGCATGTCCAGAACACGTGAAAAAAGGCACATGTTTTAACATGTGCATGACGTAACGGAAAATAGAAAGTTCTAGGGATAGAGAAAAACTTTAGAGTAAAAAAAGTAAACAGAAACTGGGAGAAACTCACAGAGAGTCTGAACGTCTAGAAGCGAGACGATCACTTTGAAACTAAAATGTGAAGCTTTGAATTCTTGATGATGGAAATCACGGCCGGTCCTGTGAAGAATAAACCTCATCATGTGTTTTATAAAAACGTCGTCTTGTCTTATGATTCTTACAACAAGGTAAAGTGAAATTGTATTATATATTTGTGTTATAAAATGTCTTTTCATACACATCTCGACTTCTCATATTACAATGTGAATCTACATCAGCATGTCTACACAATGTCTTTTTTTCTATCATTGCTGCTAAGCGACGACATGGAAAATGGCTTTGTCTATGATACATAAATTAAAATAACGGTTTCAATTACCAGTAATTATCGGGTGTATTCTGAGATAAAACTTAAGATCACTCCCAGACTTATAAACTAAATTTCTGTAAATTTGAAAGAAAATCTGTTCAGCTGCTTCGGAGTCTATAGGGAACTAACTCATACACATACAAAGTTGTAATTATATAATTGTAGAGATCATCGTCTTTTGTTTTTACCTTCAGCAACGATTGTCTTTCTCCTTTCTTTTTCTTCTTTTACACGAGCCCTTCCTTTTCATAATTCAAAAACTAAAACGTTGGAGAGCTACGGAGATGGGAGGGTAAAAATTAAAAATTAGAGACCTTTTGTGCTCCAGAATTTATTTTTTTCTACATAGTCGTCAACATTCTCAATGAATGCTTCCAATCGATGAACCATCCTACAGTCTCAAAATCTGAAGCGCTTATTGTGACTCACGTCTCTTTTGACACTCAGAAATCGACGAACCCATCTCCTAACTATGTTGACATCAACTACATCGGCTTTATATGTTGTTCAGCAGGCGCCGATGAATGTTGAAAGGTTCAATTTTTTTTGCATGAACGAATTCATGACGCGTCTCTGCTGTTGACGCACGTTTATAGCAAAAGTTGCTTTCTTGGAGAGATTTTTCTTACATGAAGGTCACCACTTGTCAAGGCACAGGAGCCACTCGGGGATAAGGGTTATTTTGTGTACAGTAATCAATGGGATAGTGTTGCAGTATTCATAGACCCTTCCAACCACCCATGGCTGACTTTCCTTTGCGGACAGACGCCACGCTAGACGATCTAAAAATCACCCCTGCTCAGGTACATGCTATCATAAAAAATATTGACACTTCAAAAGCATGTGGACCTGATCTCATCCCAGCTGTGCTATTAAAAAAGTGCTCAGCCGAAGTAGCTCCAGTTCTCTCCAAACTCTACAACAAATGCCTTAATGGATCATGCTTTCCGGGCTGTTTGAAAACTGCTTCTGTGGTACCAGTATTCAAGAATTCTGGCGAAAGAACTGACCCATCAAATTATCGCCCCATTAGCCTCCTCCCACTTTTCGCCAAAATATTAGAGACCATAATTAACCATGCTCTAGTCCGTCACCTTACAGATGCTAAACTTCTGACTGAACAACAATATGGATTTAGACAAGCCCGTTCAACAGCAGACATCCTATGTGTAATCTCAGAAGGTATATACCAGTCACTAGACAAGCGGGGAAAAGTAGAGCGGTAGCTCTAGATATTTATAAGGCTTTTGGCAGGGCATGGCATGAAGGTCTTCTCATGAAAATCAGATCATATGGTATCACTGGAAGAATACATGACATAATTAAATCCTTCTTAGATAAAAGAAAAATCCAGGTTCTTTTCGACGGTCGTACATCTAAACAGTGTGATATAAATGCGGGAGTGCCTCAGGGGTCTATCCTTGGACCTCTATTGTTCCTAATATTTATTAATGACCTCCCCGACAAAACTGCCTCTGAGATGGGTATATATGCTGATGACACCACACACTATAACAGGCATGACAGGAAAACAAATGAACACATAACTAAAGAAATGGCAAAAACACTACAGGATGACCTCCAATCTGTAGTGGAATGGGGACAAAAATGGATGGTCACATTTAATGCTGCCAAGACTAAACTGGTTTCCTTCAATAATTACAAGAAACCTTCTCTGCTACCAATAGCAATGGCCAGTGACTCCCTGTCTTAGAGTACATCTTTCAAACTTCTTGGCCTAACGTTCACAGGAAACATGAGTTGGAACAATTATATTGAAAACATTGCCAGGGCCGCTGCGAAAAAGGTAGGCTCTCTCTACCGTGCTAGAAAACTACTGACACCTGAAAGTACCCTGTACCTCTATAAGGCCACCATTCGCCCATGTATGGAGTATTGATGACACATTTGGGCTGGTGCACCTGCTGCTAGTCTCTCGCTCCTAGACAAGGTTCAAAAGAGAGTCACCAATCTGATAGCCCCTGAACTGGCATCTAAGCTTCAGACTCTGTCCCATCGACGACACGTTGCATCCCTCTGCCTGTTCCCCAAGTATTTTAATGGTGAATGCTCTAACGAACTGCAGACACTTGTGCCCCTACGACGTAGACACCCTCGAAAAACCCGACAGGCAGCTAAATCCCACCCCACACAGTAGAGATCCCTAGATGTAGAAGATCTTTCTACTCCAGTAGTTTCTTCCCCAGAACCGCTAGACTCTGGAATTCCATTCCAGGTCCCTGCTTCCCTAACTGTACTGACATGCAGAAGTTCAAGTGTAACGTGAACCGACATCTTGCTGCCGAAATCCCAACATAGTGCCCCAGTAGTTGCTGCCCCTAATAGTAGCCCCCTACACCACAGTGGCAATGTGCCTTGTTTGGGGTGAAAATTTAATTTAAAAAAAAAGTGTCATTACTTAGGGGGCGGTTCATCAGGAATTTGTTTTTGTTGGACTTGAAGACATCCAGGTTGTAGTCAGGTGGGAAACAGGCAACCGGAACAGGCGTGCACCTCTAAGAAAGAAGCTTTGTTTATGGAATCAACGTTTTGATTTAGGCACAGATAAAGAGTGGGAAAATTTTTGACAGTGGTTTCAGCTAGACGTGTGTTTATCGATGAAACTTCCAGTTCATGAATGCATAATTCAGTGATCATATGATTGAAATGTGCAATTTTTCTAGTTTATACAGGCAGAAAAAATAGGAGGCATTACTTTAGGATCCTTTTAGTACTGCCATTCATTTGATTTGATTTTCTACTTGTTTATCTTCTTCATTTCATCTGTCACCGCTATAGTTTCCAATTTTGATATTATTCATTCTTTATCATATGGTTTTTCCGTCCTCATCCTTTTTCTTTCTCTGCATCTTCGTCATTATTATACGTGTTCCCCTTCACATTTGTCTTCATCCTTATAAATAACGCCTTCTTTAAAACTTTCCACAATCTCATGTAAATTAAAGTCCCCTGACCAGAAAGCAGGCCTGTCAATAAGCATCCTTTAAAAATGTAATCTTTTTTTTATAATAGAGAAGAGACTGGGGTCGAGGCAGAAAGAGAGATAGATAGATAGAGAGAGAGAGAGAGAGAGAGAGAGAGAGATAGAGATAGATAGATAGAGAGAGAGAGAGAGAGAGAGAGATTTCCTCACCTCTTGCTTCCCAAAAGATTAAGTATGTCGTGAGATTTCAAAGGACACATACACACAATAGCACTAGCAACAGCAGGAGCGACGGAAATGACAACAAAAGAAAGCGCAAAAAATCTCTTATAAAAGATCCGTGCGACATTTACGTTCATTTCAATATATGAGAAGGCCAACACATTTGGGAATCCAGCAAACGCAAAGAATTGATTTGCAAATAGCGTTAGAGAACTACCAAGAAAATCGAAGAAAGAAAAATAGAAAGGTATATAAAGAGGTTTAAAAAATAAACGAAGAGCATAATCTAATATATAAAAGGCTATATGTCTGTCTGTCTGTCTGTCTGTCTCCATATTTTCAAACGCTATCTCCCCCGAAACAAAAAGTAGCATAGCAGCGCTAGGGACCTCAAGTGGTTGGATTTTTTTATGGACCCTTCTTTTATGGGTCTTTAGCCTACTAAAATAGTTTTCAATGGGTCAAAATTTTAATTTTAATCAGTGCATATGCGTGTCAAGTTGGTACGGTGATAACGTCACCATCTTTGAATGCTACAGTTTTGCTTTCGATTTCGATTCTAGCTGATGGCACCCAAAATGCTTTTTTTTACTTTTGAAATCACGACTCTATAATAATATATGCAGGCCACTTAGAAATATCCCGATCTCTCTAATCTTTCTCTTAACGACCAACTGACACCACAAGACAAAATGCAATTCTTTTTCCAACAAGATGGCGCTACATGTTACACGTCTCACGGATCACTGACACGAGTTCATAACATGTTTACGGAAAACAAAGAGTTATGGCCACCATGTTCCACGGACTTGCCATCATATGATTTTTATCTTTAGGAGACTTTAAAAACTAAAAGTTTATGCAAAAAATCCTTACAATCAAGACCAACTAAAGGAGAACATTGCAAACGCTATCAGGAGAATCACCAGAGAAGATCTTCATGGCAGTATCTGTAAACGGTGTAAAACATGTCCAGAAATGCATAGGTGTCAATGGGAAGCACTCCCAGCATATTTTATAACATCACATGTGAGTTAAACAATAAAACAACATTCCTCCTCTCTACTACATTTTCTGGGATACTTTAAATGGGCCACTTGGCATATACGAGGCGGCATCCATAGCCTTTGAGCCCCTGGAGGGGCACACGCCATCTACAACTTTGTAGATGCTTTTGTAGCGAGGAGTTCTTTTTACAGGGTGAGGGTGCTGGCTCCACGCCCAACCTACCCAGAAAGTACATACAGCGCCTAGGCTTCCCTAATGGTCACCCATTTGGTACTGGCCATGCTCAACGTTGCTTAACTTCGGTGATCTGGCGAGAACCGGTGTGTCAACGTGATTGTTCCGTACTCTATATACGAGGGGCGTTTCAACAATAATATTTATAATATATAATAATTTATAATACTTTTTATTACTTCCGAATGGATCAGAGTGAGTGCAAATTGCATTGCTCTAATAACTGCATTCATGCATTCATGAACTGAAAGTCTAATCTCCCAGTTGCGGATATTGACGGTGTGAGACTACTTTAATAGTTTTTATTTTTTTATTTCACCCGAAAGGATTAGGGGGGTTGTAAATTGCAGTTTTATAATGACTGAACTGATGTATTCACTCAGAAAAAAAATAACCAATCAGCATTCACCAGAACCTGTTGAACTTTTACGATGTATTTGATGTCATCACAGTTAGGAGATTTCCCTTAAGTAATCCAATTTACCAAATTTCCACAACTAACGATTTCTATCATATTATCCCATTCACTACTGTACACTCTTTAACCCTTATCCCCGAGTGGCCTCTGGGCCTAGATAAGTGATTACTCCTATGTAAAGAAAGAAGTTCGTCGGTTTCTAGAATGACGACAGAGATATGATTGACAGAGCTCGCTCCTGACTTTTACGGTCGACGGATCAAAAAGGCTGGCAAAAGTGCGTTGAGAACTGTGGGGACTATATAGAAAAATAAATCCTTTGTTCGCTCGTGTAAATGATACTACTCCCGTCTTTGTAATTCTTCCACGTATCAGTTTTTTATTTTAAAAAATAGGAGATTTTACATTTGGAACGGCACTCATATTTTCTATCTTCATTTAATCAATAGATTTGTTTTCATGGTTGCGAGTTTGGAGAGAACATCTCTTAAATGGTGAATTGTATAGACAAAAAATAATGTGCCAACGTTACCCTCCATATTTAGATATATGAGTGTATAACTAATTTTGGAAAGACCAAATGGTACTTAATCAACGTTTATTTCCAAACTTTTTGTCATATACATTAATAGCATAGAAAGCTTTCTACTCTAATAGTTTCTACCCTCGAACGACTTGATTTTGGAATTACCTTCCTGCTACCTGCTTCAGTTACCTGCTTCTGACATGCAGAAGTTTAAATGTAACGTAAACCAGCATTTTGTTAATCTTTTCCCAGACACTGCTCCATGTACCCCCTCGACATAAATACCCCGGTCCAACCCGAAAAGCAGCAAAGCCCCACCCTTACGCTTTCCCAACTGTACTGACATGCAGAAGTTCAAGTGTAATGTGAACAGATATCTTGCTGCTCAACTCCCTACATAGTATTTCTGCAATATATATCTCTGGTGGTAGCTGCCTGCATCAAAGTGACATTGTGCCTTGTTTGGGTTAAAAATGTAATAAAAAAAAACAGTAGCACATTATGTCCAAGTAGCGATATGCTTTGTTAGGAGTGAACGTGAATATATATATATATATATATATATATATATATATATATATATATATATATATATATATATATATATATATATATATATGAAATAAATATATAATAAAAATAAATATATATATAAAATAAAAAAAATTACAATTAAAATTGCCAAAATGATCCAAGATGGTAAAACTAAAGTATATTATAAATATTAAAGAATTAATAGTTATAAAGCAATCTCAACCAGATGTAAAAGCTCGATAAAACAAAATAGGAGATAGAGCTTATAATTTTATTAACTATTTGCTCTTATATATAAATATATATATATATAAATATATATATATATATATATATATATATATATATATATATATATATATATACAGGGTGTCCACAAAGTCAGGCTACAATATGTAGCCAGACTTTGTGGAAGCATCCTGTAGATTATGTAGCCAGACTTTGTGAGCACCCTGTATACACACACACACACACACACACACACACACACACACACACACACACACACATATATATATATATATATATATATGATTGCAACGTCTTGTCAGACGAGTGCCACTCCCTCAGACATTTAAAATCCATGATTCCAAATGTCTGAGGGAGTATCTATACAAATATGATGTTACAGAGTCTTAGCTTTGTACGACAGCTAAGTCTCTCTCTCGGCTCAAAATGTTGAGATCCAGCAACAAGCAAGAGCAAGATAGCCAGCAACAAATTAAACTGCAGACCAGCTTAATACAGGTACTGGTCTTTCGCTTTATGGTTTTTTAAATCAGAGATTTGCTTCTCCTAGAAAGGTTGCCTTCACCACGGCTTACGGGAGCCCTCTCTACCCCAATACACATATACACACACACACACACGCACAAATATACACGGTGCTAGTTGGCCGTTGACCCAGAAAAAGAGTTCATTCGCCCTATATATATATATATATATATATAGGGTTCCCACAAAGTCTGGCTACATAATCTACAGGATGCTTTCACAAAGTCTGGCTACATAATGTACCTATTTACTATGCCTCCCCACGGGACAGAGTTAGACACCAGGGTCGTTGTTTAACGTGAAGAAAAGGTACAAAAATAAAAATTGTCTCAGTTGTGAAGGATTTCTCCTCCACCGAAAGAGAACAAGAAACAGAAATGCAGCATCTGAAGAACAGATACTACACTTTGATCTTGTTTATATATTTTATTGCTTTTTAAAAATTTTGAAAATACAATTAAGTAAAAAACAAAAGATTTTTGAACAACAAAATTAGACACTTTGATCTTGACCAAAAGGCCAATGTAGCTAGACTTTGTGGAAACCCTATATATATATATATATATATATATATATATATATATATATATATATATATATATATATATATATATTACTTGCTTAGTGTTTTAATTTTAAGTCACAGTTGAAAGAATGTTCGGTGGGTCATGTTTGTTGACGCCCTAGGCAACCACCAAGGTAAACTAGGTCCCACTGTTGATGCATAATCGATATGGAACCTACTACCCAAGCTGCAAATCAATTTTAGAAACACGCTTTCCCGCCTAGATAGATATCTCCATAAACGCATCTAATTGCTTTCTCTCTCTTGACCGCGTGTTTCTCTCTCCTTCTCGTCGGCCCTCACTCACGCATGCGCATAAAGACATATCAGCACATAAAAACCAGTAAGACCTTCCTGCTTCCCCTTCGCCCTTAATTTCTATACAAAATGTCGACTAGTGGCAGAGGGTTAGGGTTAGGGTTAGCACTTTGACTTTCTTTTAATACCTTCCTTTGACGATCGAAGACAGAAAGCTCGACTGTACTTCGTAAATCATTCATTTCTAATTATCTTCCGAATTGTCCGCTGTGCACATCTGCTATTAATTAAAACGCGGATTTTCCGAGCATGATAACAGGAAGACAAGCCCCCAATTAAAAGCCGAAGGGTAATAAACGCGTTATGAGCGCCAATCGAATGCGTTAGCGACATCGGTGATATTCAATATTCTGTTTGTAACACTGGCAACAGGAGAAACTATTAGATTTGAATTCGCAGGGGTCCAATATCAGCGATCATAAAACTACGACAATAACATATAAATTTTAACAAGCGGACAGGCAAGATACTCTTACAAACGAACTCACATATAGATAACGCCACGTTTAAATATATATATATATATACATATATATATATATATATATATATATATATATATATATATATATATATATATATATATGTTAGTGGATAATTATATTAAAAAAAAAAACAATATATAATTATATTTTAAAAAACAATATATATGCCGCTCTACATATTGGGGTACCAAATTGGATAAAGGGAAAATTATTCCCAACTCGCATTTAGGTAAAATGCACTTTCGTAAATAATTGAATTCATTCAAAACGTATCGCAAAAACAAAAACAAATAACATGTAAGTAAATCGCGATGCATCCAAACAGTAATGCGAGGTGGACGAGCGGATTAAGAGTTTAGCTCATTACCGTGGGGTCCCGATTTCAAATCGCGCTAGATTCAGCCACTCTGATATATATATATATATATATATATATATATATATATATATATATATATATATATATATATATATATATATATATATATATATATATATTTAGCCATCTGATGATTCGTAGACGATGAAACACATGTCAGTAGATAATTATATTGTAAAACATGTTGCTCCCCATTTGGGGGTACCAAATTGGTCAAAGAGAAAATTATTTCCAACTCACATTTAGGTAAAAATTCACTTTCGTATCAATAATTGAATTCATTCAAAAAGTATCGCAAACAAAAACCATTAAACAATATCTACACAAAACGCGATACATCCAGCAGTCGTGCGAGACAGCCCAGTGGTAGAGGTTTAGGCTTCTTACCATGGGGTTCCGATTTTGAATCTCGCATTATTCAGCCACTGTCATGAGTCCTAGACGACACAAGTGTCAGTGGATAATTATACTTTAAAAAACAATATACATATGTTATTTTGGTAAAATATGTTTTTTTTTTCAATTATACTTCACGCATTTTGTTATCCAATACTTTTAGCTTAGAAGCTTAATTTATTTATTTATTTGCGGACCGTTATCCTTATCTTCATAGCTGTTGTTTGACGACGTTTCGACCAAAATATTTCTCTGGCCTTCGTCAGGTGGAAAACCGCAACGGGATAAGAATGCCGTGTCTCTTAACTGTCTCCCATAGCAATCGTCTCACCACGTTTTGCCTAACTAATCGTCTGGCCGAGTTTGAGTAGGATTGAAACCGCTATCTTCAGACAATGCTCACCTGGAAGCATAGTGATTCAACGAATATTTCCACTGGACCACGGACCCCGACATGTTTGGATTTTTCGGTCTTATAAATATATATTATTTGATTATTGACAATTATGTAGGATAATTTGACCAAAACATGGTAAAACGACAACTACGGAAGGCAGTAATTACTGAGGATATAGTTAAGAGACTTAGTATTCTTATCCCGTCGTGATTCTCTTATTTAATTAATTTTATTTTCACCGATATTTTTTTAAAGTTTTGTTTATTTTAAACAAAAATTGGTAACTTTACGAATCGATGTCTAAATAGAAGATCAGTTGTCAGAGGTATGTGGTGTATAATTTACATAATTTACTCAAATAAATTGTGTTAATTTATGTAATTTATATGTATATATATATTTATATATATAATTATTTGTTACATATATATATATATATATATATATAAAAGTGAGATTGTCTGTGTGTGTGTCTGTGTGTGTACATTTCCCTACGCAATACTTCTGTCAATTTTTAGTTTACAGACTCGAAATTTGATATACAGGGTACTGAGATTTGGGAAAATCGATGTGATCGGTTTTCGGCCAGAAATTTGGCTGTCAAAGTTCAACGATTTAACCTTTGAGAGCTCTACCAAACTCCTCAGACAATTTTGGGTCTAGAAACTTGAAATTTTAGATATAGGTTCCTTGGACATGGATCTAACTTAATAATTTGATTTGAGCCCAAAACAATAAATGTTAACGGGTCATAATGGGGATCAAAGTTAAAAAAAATTGACCGTTTTATTTTTTTGCTCAGAATACATCTT
>NC_136510.1:89690168-89702668 GCF_053919585.1 Euprymna scolopes
GTCTACTAAGAAACCATAAAATGAATAAATAATCCATTAATTACGATTAAAATTTTCATTAAATCCAGGAACCAATTAAATGAAAACTAATTAAAATTTTAATAATAAATAATTTAAAAATAATCTACTTCTAGCCTTTCGCTTTATAATTTTATCGACCTCGTTTTTTGATAAATTCAATTTTAACTAGATCCCCTCAAAAAAAAAAAGTCGAAAACATGGAATGTAGAGTTAACCACTTTTCTCCTGGCGATTTTTACACTTGAAGAAGGTCGGAGGTTGCAGCGACTGAATTGTGCAGAAAACATTCAAGATGAGAACAATTGTTTGAGTCCTCCAAATAATACAAACAACCATACCTCATCTCAAAATTCAAAACTATCACTGGCTTTGCTTTATCGCACTTAAAAATATAGGGGAGACTTTGGTGATTGTCTCATAAGAATGTTTACTCCATCACACTAGCAAATCCATATTCTTGCATATCTGTTGGTTTTATACAGTTTTATTGTACAAGTCAAAGACGCCATTCTTAACATACTGAGGGTTCATTCTCGACAAACCGGAGGTTAGCTATTATGACAGATGATGAACATTTATCTGACGAACTTAGTCTAGTTCTGGGTAATCCTAGAATGTCCACCCTCCGAGATTTGTCTCTCTTCTTTAGAGAAAAGTTAGTTTAAGTATAAATGCACGAAGCGCATATCAAAGTTTGTTTGATTGAACGTCAAGATGCCACAGTCACAGGCTTCGGACGAACAACACTAGAACCCCTCAGTCTGTGTTAATAGAATGAGCCATTAAAACACACACACACACACACACACACACAACGAGCCAAGGTGTCCAAAATACGGAACAACCTACAAAACTGGGACTATGTACAGGACACTCGATGTCCTTGCGGCGCCAACATACAAACTATCGCACACATCCTCACTGACTGTCCCCTAAGTTAGTGAAGTTCCGATGGGATCATGAGCGATGCCTCGGACGTTACTCCACGATGAACCCAAAGATGGATTGGAATGCTATGATGATGATGATCATCATCAAACGGCGATAAACCGAAGACTATTGCATATTCAAGTTCGAAACTTGATGGACAAGTGAGGTATAGACTACAGTTTATTTTTACTGAGCATGGTTCGATGGTAGAAAGGGTTGTAAATTCCATGGGTGACAGTTTAAGATATGTACCTACATGTAGACTCATTCAGACGAAAATTCTTCAAGCTTATTAAATCATTGCCAATTTGTAATGCTATGTACCCTTGTTTAAGGCTCTAGATAATGACATATGGACACACCAGATGGTGTAACGAGTTAACTGATCATCGGCAACGCACCTGGTTTGTAGAGTAAACACCTCCTCTCGAATAAAAGAGTCACTAATTGAGTTTTAATAAATTTTAAAATCTTTTTTGTAATTCAACCATATTTCATGCAAATACACTTCGCACTCCGTCTGATCATTCCACTAATTTTCTAAGCGCGAAAATTTAACAGTTTTTGTTTTATCGCTGTTCAATGATCTGTGGGAGCACTTTGGTGACTGTTTCATCAGTAGGAGGTGTAATCATAAATGCGTTTCATACTCATTTAGCCATAATCTCCCAGATTTTAACTGAGATTATTTAAGAGAGAATGCATATCACTATAATATTTAGACTATTACTGAAACGGAAATGTAAATCCTTATATCAAGTGGCTTTACGCTTTGTCTGGAGCGATTTCTATAAAAACGGGAAAATCACATTCAAATTCACAATCAATACTTATGCTTGCAAGGCCGAAATTAATATTTGTGCATATTGAAATTATATTAATAACTGAAGCTGAAATTTATTTGTAGCAAATAAGGTTGTATTGTAAAATGGATTGTAAATTTTATTCATTCCATAAGCGGCATTGTATTTATTTATTTATTTTTGGAGGGAGAAATACAGTCGGAAGTAATTTAATGTTTGACCCTTTTGTTGTGTATTATCTCCCTTGATTAAACATTTTGTAATTTATAGATAATCATATACCCGTGTTTGAAATATAAGCCAGCAAGCTATCCTCTGTATTGGTTCGCTTCTCTTTTTAATCACAAATTAATACTTTTAAGTTATTTATTGGCAAATGTTTAAAATTTTCAGGGCGAGAGGAGGAAGTAAATTTTACTTAGACTCTTACTTAGGAACATCCTGTAACGCATAAGGCAGTCAAAGTGCAATGTTACCCACGTTTTAATACGTAGACCCAGCACGCTGTGGACTCAGTCGCAAAGGAATATAAGGCAAGTAATAACTTGACTCCTGTTTTTGTAGCAACAACATTTATTTCAACAACATTTATTTATACAACGTTTATTTCAACAACATTTATTTCAACAACATTTATTTCAACAACATTTATTTCAACAACATTTATTTCCGGGTAGTTTCCCAAATAAACCGTGGTTGTGCTGCTCTTCTCTAACGTCTCCTTTCGAACGTCATATCGTGCCCTCAAACGTGTTCTCGAGCGTATTCTCGAACATAATCGTCGATCTGGTCACACGCTCTTTTTATAAATTTGTTTTCGCACACTGCTCAACATTTGCATACGCGCATCCACGCTCTGTTATAAAATTATACCATCGTTTTCGGTCTGAAGCCAGATCTACAGGGTCCCTCCTGCTTCTTCCCGTTATGATGAAATCCGTCGATTATTTGGTTCCAGATCATATTTTGATTTCCCTTTTCTTCTTTTTCTATTTGGTATCCATTGGAGCACTTCGTTAGTAATTCTCTCTGGGGCCAATCTTAAGCCATCTCCGAGCCAGTCTAGACATCGTTTGCAAATTGTTGGCGATACCACATGCCGGGTAGTGCAATCTCTAACTTCTTGATTGGCAGTTACTTCACTCTATTTGATCCCTATAATATTTATAAGGTATTTGGAATCAATCAGCAACTCGTAATAGTTCACTTCTCTATAACATAGTAAACAAGGCGTCGATGTTATAAAATCTTAATTTATATTTTAGGGCGAATTATTTGTTTTCCCATATCCTGTAAAGCAGATGAGACCTTACATATCCTGCAATGCTGCTCATATTTAATACAGCCTTCCATAAGTGAAGTGAGTTAAAAGCCAATTTAAGGACGCACCTCCTTCTAATGAGAAGATTATCAAAGTGTCAACGTTTATCAGTAAATGATGAACAAAATAAAGACTATTGGATATCCATGACATAAACTTGGTTGACAAATGAGACACAGGCTGAAGTTTATTTGTCCTGGTACTATCTTGCACTCATTAAGCCCTATCCTCAACTGACTCCATTGTAAAAAAATAAATATTACTTGCAGAAAGGGGTGTAGATTCTGAACATCTGTTTTCATTGTCTTTCTATTGTACTTACTGTCTATGCCTTGTTCTGCTATTCAACATATATATTTTTTTAATTTTAATTATAGTTTTTCCTCGTTTTTTCAATTTCTAACTCTTTGAGGCCATGTCGATGGTGTCGCAACATGATATTTTTTATCAGATTGTAAGTATGACATAGTAGCATTAAGTGATTCAATGAGAGAGCTAGCTGCAAAGCTGCACACAGTTAGTAACCAAAATAAATACCATATAACAGACACGACAGGAAAACAAATGAACACACATCTAAGGAAATGGCAGAAACACTAGAGGATGACCTCCAATCTATAGTGGAATGGGGACAAAAATGGATGGTCACATTCAATGCCGCCAAGAATAAACTTGTTTCCTTCAATAATTACAAGAAACCATCTCTACTACCAATAGTAATAGCCAAAGATTCTTTATCTAAAAGTACATATTTTAAACTCCTCGACCTACCGTTCACAGTAAACATGAGTTGGAACAATTAAATTGAGAGCATTTCCAGGACCGCTGTGAAGAAGGTAGGTTCTATCTACCGTGCTAGAAAGTTACTAACATCCGAAAGTATTATGTACCTCTATGAGGTCACCATTCGCTCATGTATGGAATATTTTTGTCATATTTGGGCGGGTGCATCTGCTATTCGTCTCTCGCTCCTAGACAAGGTTCAAAAGCAAGTCGCCAACCTGAAAGGTCCTGAATTGTCATCAAAGCTTCAACCTCTGTCTCATCGACGAAATGTAGCATCCCTCTGCCTGTTCTACACGTATTTTAACGGTGAATGCTCCGATGAGCTGCAAGCACGTGTACCCCCTCGACGTAAAAAAATCTCCGACAAACCCGACAAGCAGCTAAATCCCACCCCTTCACAGTAGAGATCCCTAGATGTAAGAGAGCCTTCTACTCCAGCAGTTTCATCTCCAGAACTGCTAGACTTTGGAATTCCCTTTCGGATCCCTGCTTCCCCAACTGTACCGACATCTTGCTGCCACACTCTCCACGTAGTACCCCTGTAGCTTATGTCCCTGATAGTATCCCCTACATCAAAGTGCCAATGTGCCTTGTTTGGCGTGAAAATGGAATATATATATATATATATATATATATATATATATATATATGCATATAAAGCACTTATTTATTCTTTATTTTCTATTTATTATATATTTATTTATTTTTATTTTGCTTTTAGTGTCGTTTAACAACTCTTGCTGACATTTTTTTAAGTGATGACCTGTACATTTCAGTTGACCTATATTATTTTGCCCTATATATATTTTCGCGCCTTTAACATTTCCTGTCTGGGTCATTTTGACTTTTGTTTCCCTTTATTTTATATTTTATATTAAACTTTATTATTTTTTTCTCTCCTTTCTCTTCCCAGATCTTTTTTATTTATAGTTATGTCTCGGAAGTAGAGTGAAAAGCACACCATATTTTTCTTTTATTAATATTATTTTTTTTCTTGTACACATTTTTGTGAATTATTCCATGGATTTCTGCCTTTGGATTATTATGGACCATCTTCTTCCAATTACAAGATTTCCTTGGATTTTACTTGTACAAATGGAAATTCTTTTAACTTTCTTGAAGTTTTACATTTGGATTTTACCGTCACTGCATTTTTTTATCTTCCACTAGACTATCCATTCATGTTTAATCACCTTTTTCTTTACCATATTCCCTCTGTTTAACTTATTTTGTTTTCAAGTAAGATCTTTGACTTACTTGTTGTTTCATCAAATACTTCTGCATGCAAAATCTGATCCCGCATTTTGCTAATTCCTACCCTCTGATGAGAAGGAGAGTATTTCTCCGAACTCCGCGGGTTAAGGACTATCCATTTATCTAGTGTTTCCTTTTCAGATCAAATATGTTTTTAACTCATTTCAAAGTGTTTTTTAACATATTTTATTGTTTGCTCATATATATATATATATATATATATATATATATATATATATATACACACAGAGAGAGAGAGAGAGAGAGAGAGAGAGAGAGAGAGAGAGAGAGAGCTTTATATAGAAATATGTTATATAAGTATATATGGATATGCACGAACGCATTCACAAACGTGCATATACATGTATATGTATACACACACACCCATATATATATATATATATATATATATATATATATATATATATATATATATATCAGTCATCCTCCTCACCAAACAAGTCTGGTGTCCGAACCAGTTAAGTCGCCGGTAACCCGACCATGGTACCAGTAGCATATGACATGACATAACCTTCCAAAGGTCGAATGAGCCCTTTTTCGGGGTCAACGGCCAACTAGCACCATGTGTGTTTGTGTGTATGTATGCGTGTGTTAGGGTGAAGAAGGCTCCCGAAGCCGTTTTGAAGGCAACCTTTCCAGGAGAAGCAAATCTCTGATTTAAAAAACTATAAAGCGGGAGACCAGTACCTGCATTAAGCTGGTCTGCAGTTTAACTTGTTGCTGGCTATCTTGCTCTTGCTTGTTACTGGATCTCAACATTTTGAAACGTGAGAGAGAGACTTAGCTGTCGTACAAAGCTAAGACTGTAACATCATCTGTGTATAGATGCTCTCTCAGGCCTTGTTCTATTACAATGATCCTGTCGCGATGGAAGTCATTTTTCGGCTCATGGACTTTAAGTGTCTGAGGGACTGGCACTCGTCTGACAAGAGGTTGCAATCATCATATATAAATATAACGAGTACAAAGAGAGCAAGTTTTTCTTTTAGTATACCACTTGAGTATATATATATATATATATATATATATATATATATATATATATATATTTGGTAAAACTGGTAATTAGTAAAAAAACTGAAGAGCGTGCTCAACACTATTGCAGAGCAAATATGTGTTTTTTAATTACCGTTTTATCTGTTTGGTTACATATGTTTCAGGTGTTGGACCTTGTTTACGATTCAACAGCCTCGTCAGACCTTACAGATGTTCTGTTAGGTCTGACGAGGCTGTTGAATTGTAAACATGGTCCAACATCCGAAACTTATGTAACCAAACAGATAGAATGGTAATAAAAAATAAAACACACACACACACACACACACACCCACACACACACACACACACACACACACACACACACACACACACATATATATATATATATATATATATATATATATATATATATATACATAATAGCAAAATTACCCGTCATTGGCTGGGTTCAAAAACAGCCTACAGAAAATGCACTCTGATTTATGAAAGTATGATAGGTTATGAAAAGGAAGGGTTGTAAAGAGATAGCTTCGAATTTGGGGGTATACAAAACCAAAGCAAAACATGATGAAAGTAAAAATAAGATAGATAAACCCCATAATTTATTATACCATACCTGTTCATACTGAAAAACTTATCACAATATTTTGTGGGTCTATATTAAAAAACCTTGTTAAACTTTGTGACATATTTCCATTCTATGAAGGTCAGGCGCAAACGAACAACCCATAACTTTATTATACCATATTTCTTCAAACTGAAACATAATTATCAAAGTATACTTACACAGATAGATATGAAAAGTCTTTATCAACGTTTGTTCCTATTTCCATTCTATGGAGGCCAGACGCGAACGCAGACCCCACAATTTTATTATACCATCCCTATTTAAGTAAAAACATACTCATGAAAGAATTCTTATGTACATCTATATCAAAAACACTTGTAAACGTTTTTTCTTAAATTTTTAAATTTTTTAATTCCATTTTTTATGGACCAGGCGCGTACGCAGCCCCCAAAATTTTAATGAATCATAATTATGCCAGATCAAACATACCCATTTCTGTGTCTCGATACATCTTCTATTATTATATGTGATCAGTTTTCTATAATAGTCAACCATATAGGAGCCTATTCGTGACCAGACACACACACACACATAGGCGCCCTGCTTTATATATATATATATATATATATATATATATATATATATATATATATATATATATATATATATAAGGTGACAGAGAAAGAGAGAGACATACAGAGAGACACAGTTTGGACTCAACAACAAGGAGAACACACTCTCAATTGTAAGGAATTTTTTTCTTTTTTTCACACTCCACCAGTCTCATTGTTCTACATTTCACTGTCACGCTAGTATGATCCTTTACATACTTTTCTTTAAATACTTTACAAAATTTCTTCATGCCTTTTACTAATTCCTTCCCTCTGACGAGAAGGAAAGCATTTCCTTGAAACTCCGTGAATTAAGAACTTTCATCTCTATTTGTGTTTTATTTACAGAAAAATAACTTAACTCTTGCTAAAGTGTTTTTCAATGTACTTTATTAAACCTATGCACTCATAAAAATAATATATATAGCGCTCCCCACGTGGGGGTTCAAAATTGGTGAAAGGGAAAATTATTCCCAACTCGCATTTAGGTAAAAATGCGCTTTCGTGAATAATTGAATTCATTCAAAACATATCGCTAAAACCAAAACAAACAACATATATATATATATATATATATATATATATATATATATATATATATATATATATATATATATATATACATATATATATATATATATATATATGAGCAAACAGTTAATAAAATATGTTAAAAAACACTTTGAAATGAGTTAAAAACATATTTAATCTGAAAAGGAAACACTAGATAAGTGGATAGTCCTTAATCCGCGGAGTTTCGAAGAAATACTTTCCTTCTCATCAGAGGGTAGGAATTAGCAAAATGCGGGATCGGATTTTGCATGCAGAAGTATTTGATGAAGCAACAAGTAAGTCAAAGATCTTACTTGAAAACAAAAAAAGTGAAGCAGAGGGAATATGGTGAAGAAAAAGGTGATTACAAACGAATGGATAGTCTGGTGGAAGATAAAAAATCTAGTGACGGTAAAATCCAAATGTAAAACTATATATATATAGTGTAGTACAACAATTATTTTCCATATTTTGAAGTCGTCCTGTATATATACAAGTGATGGGACGATTCTGATATTTTCCCCGATTCAGATAAATTCCCCATTACGTACTAAATTCCCGATTCCGACCCAATTACCAACTCCAATTCCAATTCTTTATAAATGTTACAATATTTTACTATGAAGTTTTCCCTTTGTTACATGTTCAGATATTTTCTCAAACGTAAAAACATACTCGTGTGGTCGGGTGATTTTTTTTTTATATGGAGATCACCACTTATAAAGGCTCGAAAGCCACTCGGGGATAAGGATTATTGCGTGTACAGTAATCAATTGGATAGTGTCATATTAATCGTTAGTATTGGAGATTTGATAAAGTGTCTTACTTAAAGGTGCAGTTCATCAGGAATTTGTTTATGTTAGACTTGAAGACATCCAAGTTGCAGTCAGATGGGAAACAGGCAAACAGAAGAGAGTTCCACAGACGTGCAGTTCTAAGGAAGAAGCTTATATGATGTAAAGTTTTAAAATCAATAAATATTTGTTGTTCTATCATTACTACCAGCAATGAATGATTTTGCTTTAAAGAAAATCTCATAAAAATGACAATTAAAAGAATCGTTTTTGGCATCGGAAAATAGGAAAAAATCATTCCAATTTCGATAATCCCGAATGTTCTGAGTTTTCCGATCCCCGATTCCGATCCAGATCAATCGCCCCAACTCTAATATATACAAACATTTATGATAAGATCACATCGTTTCAGGATGAGCACTTAGACTTGTGTTTTAGATGTGCCAACGGATCTTCGTAATATTGCAGTCGGTATGTCAGTCACGCGTAAGTTTCAAATGGCGTTTTCGTGTGTCGGACAATTTTGTCTTATATGCAAACGTAATAATCTTTAAATGAATCTGTAACTCGATAATCTGAAGAAGAGAAACGAAAGAAAAAAAAGAAGAAAAACACGTGTATCGTGCGTGCGAAGGAAATGGAAACGTTTCGGAAGAATATCGAATCATGAAAAAATGATCGCATGATGGATAAATTAAAACCAAAATGAATTATGCGAGATGGAAATATGACAAATAAAAAAAACGAGACTGATTATACGGTGAAACGGAAAAAGGTAGACAATAGACATATACATATACATATGTATATATATGCATATGTACACACACACACATACACACACATATATATATATATATATATATATATATACATATACTATACATGTATATGCACGTGTGTGAATGCGTTCGTGCATAATCATACGTACGTATATAATATATTTCTATATACAGCTACATATATACATAGATACTTAAAAACATATAATGTATATATATATATATATATATATATTTATAATCCATATATGTATCTTTACACTGAGCTACATATATATATATACACATGTATATATATACGCATATATATATATATGTGCTTAAACACATATATATGGATGCATGTGTATATAATTTATTTATTAAAGATTAAATTTATTCTAAATAACAATTATATGTAGGAATACAAATTTATAGATCCAGTAAAAACGCAATAGGTACACATATGTATGTAGATACATTTATATACACGTACGCATGTACATGCACATATGCATCTATCTATCTATCTATCTATCTATCTAATTATGTATCTATCTTTCTATCTATTTATATTATTTCCTGTGTCTACCTCAATTGTCATGGGGAGATCTAAAATGTGTATGTATTTTCAGTATTATAATGCAATAATACGCAATAGGCGAGTAAAGCTTATATATACATATATATATATATATATATATATATATATATATATATATAAGAGAAAGCTAATTAAAACTGTAAATTTACATGCAAGCTGAAATATTATGCGCGGTGGGTTTATATATATATATTTTTTTTTACATATCCAACATTTTTCACTTTTTTATTTGGCAATTAATAACTACAATAAATTTCAGTTTCACTTAATTCCTTAACTAGCAAATTCTAGCATTGCTACAATTATAATTTGCTGATTTCTTTATGTCCTCTGATGAGAAAAATAACAAGAATAGCATTCTTTTAAACTCAACGGAATAAGGACTTTGTAAATTGTTTTTGGAGTATTCAATCGAAGAATAAATTTGGATTGTAAAGTTCAACTTACAGTTTTAATTTTGTTGTCTTATAATAAATATTGAGTATTGAGCTTTTTTTTTAATTCGGTGTGGATTTAATTTTCTATGTATAAATACTGTTATTTATATTAGCTTGAAGTTTGCCATTGCGTATATCAGGTAAACACTACATCCCTTTGTTTTCATTGATATATATATATATATATATATATATATATATATATATATATATGTGTGTGTGTGTGTGTGTGTGTGTGTGTGTGCATGTGTGTGTGCGTGTGTGTACGTTTGTGTATCTCTTCAGACTTTGACAGACTATGGATACCCACGAAGGAGTTCTTGCGCGTGAAATTTTTGTGGCAGTAGGTGCGCAATCTCGAACCACACCTCTCCTGAGTCGACATTGTTAAATACCAATGGCAAGTGAAGTATAAATACAAAACGACTGGAAACAAATACTGAAATAAGAGATTATTTATTTATTAGTGGTTCTGTGTTATTTAATTGTTACGTTCGCTTGAAGGTTTTTAGGGATTTATCTACCCTTTTTTATAATCAAGTCGCTCATATTTTGCAACGAATTTTGTGTTATTAATGATTTGTTTGTATTTATTAAACATTTGAATGTTTTAGTTAAATATAAATTAAATAGTTTTACTTGTATACTAGTTATCCATCGACAAGCGCGTTTCTGGGTATCACCTGTCGTTAGCATGGCTAAACTTTTAACCAGGCTCGAATTCGTCATATCTCGATAAGTAGCTCGTCATAGCTTGATAAGTATGACCTGCTGGTGTTTTACCAGCAGACCATGGTACTTTGTTTAATTGTATGCACGATTTTTATCGGTTTTAAATGTAAGATTATTGCTTTTTTAATTATTTATTAGTGATTTTGTGTTATTTAATTATTAGATTCACCTGAATTTTTGAGGAAGTTCCCTTCCCTTTGTTTATATTCTAGTCGCCATAATTTTGAGGCGTATTTCTTCTTCTTATTATAAATTCTTATTTATTAAATATTTGAATAATTTATTCAAATATCTATTAAATATTTTGATTTTTTACGTGCATAAAAGTTATCCATGGACAGGCGCGCATACCTACCTACCTACCTACCTACCTACCTACCTACCTGATTATTGCAACGTCTTGTCAGACGAGTGCCACTTCCTCAGACATTTAAAATCCATGATTCCAAATGTCTGAGGGAGTATCTATACAAATATGATGTTACAGAGTCTTAGCTTTGTACGACAGCTAAGTCTCTCTCTCGGTTCAAAATGTTGAGATCCAGCAACAAGCAAGAGCAAGATAGCCAGCAACAAATTAAACTGCAGACCAGCTTAATGCTGGTACTGGTCTTCCGCTTTATGGTTTTTTAAATCAGAGATTTGCTTCTCCTAGAAAGGTTGCCTTCACCACGGCTTAAGGGAGCCCTTTCCACCCCAATACACATATACACACACACACACGCGCGCGCACACACACACACACAAATATACACGGTGCTAGTTGGCCGTTGACCCAGAAAAAGAGTTCATTCACCCTTTGGGAGGTCTTGTTTTTAATCCTTCAGGGAGACTAGCCGCCCTCCTCACCAAATAAGTCTGGTGGGGGAACAAGTTTAGTCGCCGGTGACCCGACCATGAGGCAGGTAGTACTGGGTTACATGGTACCAGTAGCACATGACATGACCTGACACACAAATTACCTACATACATACATACGTACATACATACACATATACATATCTATATATTTATAAAACTCAAATGACCTTGTAACAGGTGTTGTAAACCAACATGAGGTTTACGACTTCCGGTTGCGCAGGCGTACATAAACAAATAATAAACGCGACAATAAAACGCATTGCTTTCGTATGTACGTTTTTAGCGTCCCAAATGTTTATTTTTGCGTTCAAAGTATCCAAATAAACAATTGTTAATACTTACTGCATTTTTTTTACATTGTTCATTTCCGTATTATGTGTAAGGTATTTGAACGTATTTTTTTTACAAATAAATCTACTTTAATCTGTTGACAACCATAAGAGAA
>NC_136510.1:89705168-89707668 GCF_053919585.1 Euprymna scolopes
GCTCTCTGCTGATTCATTATTATTTTTTTTAAACATCTTAATTTTCGGTTATTATCCTATCCCTACCCACGTATGATGCACTGAATGTTATAAGTCGGTAAGCGCCATCGCGGCAAAATATCAAGTTATTATATCATTTTATTCCCCATAGACTCGTACTAACACGTACAAGAGCAGTTATGGTCGAATTAAGGCAGGAACATGGGTAGGAATCGACTAATGCATTACATACTCACCAAACTAAACTTTAACAGCGTTTTGATTCCGTTTTTTGTTTGTGGCGCTTACCGAGTTATGACATTCAGTGCTTCATATGTAATATAGCGCGGACACGCGTATATAAATGCATGAGAAGTGAGGTCACTGGTGTGTGTGTGGGGGAATAGATTATAAAAAAAGAAAGACAAAGATCTCGTGATAGACGGCATAACGTTCAAGATCATGTGAGAGAACTGTCGAACGTTCTAGATCACGTGTGTGACGTCACGACCATAACAATGACGGAATAATGTCGTTCTTCAGAATAAAAAAATCGAGTTGGAGTTATTTCCTATTCTTTGTCTTGGTCTCCTTTGCGGCTGAAATTGCACACAACGTGCGTTGGTTCACGGACAACGTTACATAGGTTCCGCCGCAATCTGTTTAGCATAATACTCCTCAATAGCTAAACTGGCTCTGAATCTTACGTTCAAGTCGTAATGTGATTGTTTGAGCTGAATAAGAACTTAAAAAAATAAGAAAAAAAGTTCAACCAGACGTACTAAAGGAGGTTGGAGATTACACCAGCAGGGAATAACCCCGAAGATGAGAAATGTAGTCCGAATAACAACCGATTCTACTAGATCAAGCTGTCTGAAGGTATTGGTTTCTTCAAGGCCGGCATTAATCCACTACAACGTATGCGGCCGCATAGGACTCGCACTTAAGTCTTAATTTTCAGTTATTATCCCTATCGCTACCCACAGAGGTCCCCGCACAATCCGTTTTGCATAATGTCCTGCAATAGCTAAAGCCGGCTCTTCATATGCCTTATAGATTTTATCTTTGGCTTTGTATGGTGGGCGTTTAGAAGTTAGAACTGGTGTATTTCCTGTGAAACCGGTCGAACCTAAACCAATTCTGAGAATTACAGCTGTTTACCCATTATACTATGAAAAAATCTTTGGCTCAAAATAAAAATAATAATAAGAAAAAAATTCTAGTACTTGTTCGATTTGTTGGCCGTTCATGTTCGTGTCAAAAAGCGATCAACGTCTCATATGGGAACACAAATGCTATTAATTAAATAGTTAAGAGGTTTTATGTCACCCAGATTACAGCGAAAACCGTCGTTTGTAATTAGCAAGGAATCACTTAAAACGAGTAGATGAGATGTCTTGCTACTCGAATTCAATAAAAAGTTAACGCATGCCATGCACAAGAAATCAATGATATACGGCTGCTGCGAGAAGGTATAATTAATACTGGAAGATCGGATATACTTGTTGTCATTCAGTCTCCAGGGAACACATCCTGTTGTCTTCAGTTAACAATCACTAACAATGATATATGTATAAATAATAATAGTGTGCTAGAGACATTTATTCTAGGCAGGGTGAACCAACTTCCTCCAGAGGAGGAGGTGTTAAGGTAATATTGCATTTACAAAGTAATATGGCATATACATCCATTTAGAGGAATTGGCGAGATTAGATTTTGCAGTTCTTGAACGAACATGTCGACGTCCTCATACATACAGCGCCTGGTATTCCCAAATTATCACCCATCTCGTACTGGCCAAATTCATCGTTGCTTAACTTCGATGATCTAACAGGAAGCGGTGTGTCAATCTGATTAAAAATAATTAACTGGAGATTAAATACTAAGAGACAACTTACAGAATCACACATTTGATAACAAAAGATATAATATTCACTGGAGAAATCAGAAATGAATAGCAATAGTTTTTTTCCCAGAACTGCTAGATTTTGGAACTCCCTTCCGGCTTCCTGCTTTCCCAATTGTACGTACATGCAGAAGTTCAAGTTCAATGTGAGCAGACATCTAGCTGCTCATCTCCCTACATAGTACCCCTGCGACTTATGTCCCTGATAGTAACCCCCTACATCAAAGTGTGAAAGTGTATATATATATATATATATATATATATATATATATATATATATATATATATATATATATTAACCTTCGTTTATTTCCTGGATTTTGTCCATTACACCTGTTTCATTGATGAGTTGGCAATTTTACGATTAATGTTTCCATAAAAATATCCTGTCCCCACCAACTTCTTCAGATGTTTATCCATTAGATTTTTACAACAAAAAGTATATTATTAACATGCTGGACATCGTATTCGGGTAAAAGGATTTCCAAAGCCCTGCTTCCTCACTTTTTCCATCTTTTGGTGTTATCTCACTCTATATATAGATACACTAGGAACATCCCCGAAAAAAGAAACAGAGAAAAAATTAGAAGAAATTTGAATCGAAGTGCGGATTAA
>NC_136510.1:89710168-89720168 GCF_053919585.1 Euprymna scolopes
ATATATATATATATATATATATATATATATATATATATATATATATATATATATATATATATTAACCTTGTCGGTGTCTGTGCAAAAAATGCCTCTACCAAACTCCAGTCTAGGTATTTGGTCTACAGAGTTGAAATTCGATATATAAGGTATTTGGACCTGTGACAAACTTTTGATTCTGATTTTAGCCATTAAAATAGCTGCTAAAGGGTAAGAATTTGAAGAGAAGAAAATTGCCCTTTGCTTGGCGTAAGCCGACTACACACTTGTTTCTTAGCATGTATTAATTAAATTATAGGTTGAGCAATGTTATTTTTTCAGCTTTGTATGCGTATGGGTTGAGATCATATACTTACGGATAAGGCTGGAGAGCAACATCCTCTGGTTTAGATTCTAGCTGATGGCACTCGAATGATTTATTTTTATTTTTAAAATAACTACTGTATATTAGATCCAATATTCCAGTGAAGCGGTATATTATAAAAGTAAGAATATATTTCAAAAAATATTTTTTTATTAAATTTTCACACGAAACAAAGCACTTTAGTGTAGGGGTTACTATTAGTGACATAAGTTCCAAATACACTATGTGGGCAGTTTGGCAGCAAGATGTCTGTTCACATTACACTTGAACTTCTGCATGTCAGTACAGTTGGGGAAACAGGAACCTGGAAAGTCTAGCAGTTCTGGAGAAGAATCTATTAGAGTACCTATTTATAATGCCTCCCCACGGGACAGAGTTAGACATCAGGGTCGTTTTTTTAACTTGAAGAAAAGGTACAAAAATAAAAATTTTCTCAGTCGTGAAGGATTTCTTCTCCACTGAAAGAGAACGAGACATGGAAGTGCCGCATCTGAAGAACATATGCTACACTTTGATCTTGGCCCAATGGTGGTCTATTAGAGTAGAAGGCTTTCTTACATCTAGGGATATCTACATTGTAGAGGTGGGGAATTGCTGCTTGTCGGGTTTGTCGGGAATATTTACGTCGAAGAGGTACAAGGGCTTGTAGTTCGTCGGAGCAGCCACCATTAAAATACTTGGAAAACAGGCAGGCCGATGTAATATTTTATCTACGAGACAGAGGTTGAAGCCAAAATGACCGTTCAGGACCTATCAGGTTGGCGACACTTTTTGAACCGTGTCCAGGAGTGAGAGACTAGTAGCAGATGCACCAGCCCAAATGTGACAACACTACTCCATACATGTGCGAGTGGTGGCCTTGTAGAGCTACAGGATACTTTCAGGCGTAAGTAAATTTCTAGCGCGTTATAGACAGTCCATCTTCTTCGCAGCAGCATTGGCAATGCTCTTGGCGTACTATTCCAACTTATGTTCCCTGTGAAGGGAACGAGGAGTTGGAACGAAGTACTTTCAGATAATGTGTCTTTAGCTCTTTAGCCATAGCTATTAGTGGTTAAAGTTGAGAGTATATATATATATATATATATATATATATATATATATATATATATTATTTGAAAATATGTATGACAAATAATCTATACAGAATGTTTGAGTTTAATTTAATCTTAACATTAATTTAAGATTAAGAATATTGAAAGAAAAAGCACGTTGGTGTAGCGGGGGAGGATTTTCCGTGTATATCTCTTTACGTGGGTTTCTTTATCTATATCTATGTAATCGTAATGCTTCTAGTGTCTATGAATGATCGTTTTATAATGTCTTTTATGTGTGTATAACAAAACATTGGCATGTTTTTTCTGCCTTGGCTTTGTCGCTACAAAAGGCAACTGAACGCACGAAATAACAAGTTGGAGTCTTCCTTAATTGATGCTTGGTTTCTTTCTTTCTTAGTCTTGGCGGTTCAACATTCTTTCCTGTCGGTCGTTCTTAACTCATTTTGTATTTCTTTGTTCGCCACATTTTAACGATAATGTTGACATGTCTGTTCCGTCCAAAAGTGGGAAACAAGACTGACTTGCATGCGAGAGAAAAGATATCTTTCTTTCTTTCTTTCATGCTCTCTTTCTTTCTTTCTTTCTTTCCACGTTCCCTTATACATGAACCCCAATGACCTATTTCATATTCTATTGTCAGACTTCAGCTGCAGAGTTTGACATACGTCAGTCTTAACCCTTGAACTCTTTTTATACTAACCAACCGTCACAGCAAAATCACAATTTTCAACATGCCGGCGTTACCTAGGAGAGATTCCATACCACCTTTCGCTCTAAATATTTAAAAATGTCTATACACATTTTTAAATAATAACTCTCGAAGTTCTCCACACACTCCCGGCCAAGAAATGGTCAGAAACACCCATTATATTGAAAAATTCCTGTTGGTTAGTCATCTCAACTTTCCACTCTGACAACCAAAATAATCACCAACCGCGCTTTACCTTAGCGGGAACCCGTTTGCTTTTGTCATTATGTGGAGCGGTCCCTCGCACCATGCTCGTAACTGCAGATTGATTAAACAGCCCATAGTTTCATCAACTCAGATTTTCAATACAAGAAACTCCCTTCTCATGGACTCTTGACTTGAAGTCAAACAAAATCTAAAACTGTAACCAACGAAACCCCCAAACATTTGATCTCTCGACGATTCACTCGTCCACCAGATTTTTTCTGACACTCCCCTCTCCCCCCGGGTGTAACTAGACCATCCTATTTCTGTCATCAACTCATACGTTCCATCATTTTAATCATACCATAATTCTGGAGAACAAACCGAAAACTCCTACTTACATATCTACGACGGTCAGCTATCGAAACACACAAGATAGCCTCGATGTACCAAATCACTTGGATTTCCAAAGCTTCGAAAACCACATCCCCGGCATAGATCTGGAAAAAATGTCACACCCTCACTAACTTTACCCCCTTCCTTGGGCTAGAGAAACGCGCTTACTAATTTACTAGCTATCGTTTCGCTGGACCGTGTGATTTTTCCTACATCTCCACCAAAGCGTAGGGTACAAAACTATAGTTAACCTACATATACGATCATTAAAAAAAAAACTTAAGATATTTTGTTATACTATTAATCCCGTTTGAGATCCAATCTACTGATAAAGGTGTTACCTATGCCTATTTTGAAAAATGTTATACGGCACTTAACTTCTCGTCACTCGAGTAATTCGCAACCTAATAGTAGTCCATTTGCCAATATAACCGCCCGCTCCATGTCAGAGGAATAATCTTTATTCTCTAGGGTTAGGCATTTGTAACCTGCTGAGATCAATAGAGTGGCTTGATCCGCAACTTTATCTATGTGAGTCACCTCGGTTTTGCTACTCTAGTTACAACTATAACCAGAATTGCAGTCCATAGATCTACGAAAAAAAAAAGAGAGAAAAAAAACAGTAATGAAATTAATAGAATTTTACGAGTTCAGTATGTAACAAAATGTGTAAGGAAAGTCCTTTAAAAGAAAAAGAATTACTGCTCCCTCTGTAGATGTATAAGGAAAAATTAAAGATGGCGCCCGACTCTCTCTTTAACACGGTAAGTTTAGGAAAAGATGTTATAAATGTTGCAGAAATTCAATAACCATTATACACTGGTTCTGCACGGAATCCAACTAGCAAGGTGCCTAGACGGACGCGAACGGTTACTCAGACCGGACCCAACAGCGGTAAAATATCCTCACACGGCACGAGAAGCAACAGCAACACGATTCCCCGACCAACTCAATCGTCGCTCTCCCAACGTCTTTTTCATCACCCGCTTTTATCGTCGTTGTAGGCTAAATTTGCATATTGCGAGAATTCGTGTGACTTTGCGAGACATCGTACTTTACAAAAGACGGCGCCCGCCATCTTGGTCTTTCTTTTGTATTTTCGGTCGGTCACGCCGAGCTGGTCTCGAGGTAAGTCTTTTCCCTTCGTCCGTCTCTCCCACGTACCCACACAACACGCAAACACGCGGGCGCTTATCTCCTGGATGCACGTTACACAGTATTTTTCAATTTTTAAACTTTAAAAATCTATCAACATTTTTCTATTGATTCTATTTTTACGATATTTTCAGGGTCAATGTGAAATTTTATGCTCTCTCCAATAAACTGAATATAATATTTTAGACAAAGTTTTTTTTTAAAATTCACGCCCCCCATTTTGAAATGTCTATTAAAAAGTAAATAATTAATTTACTCACAAAAGTTTTATATATAGCAAATTGAAGATAAAAGACCAATAAATAATATATTCAAATTTAAAACAAAAAAAAAACAGAAGTGTTTTTTAGAAATTTACCTGTAAAGTCCGAGCTTTAAAACCTTTTAAAAAAAAAACACGTTGTTTTTTTTTTTTTTAATGACAACTTGGTCCTTTCTCCTTTAATTTTTAATCAATTAATTAATTGAAAAAAATAGGGTTTAAATTATAATTTTCGAGAAGTTATAAGCTTGGAAAGACAGGGCGTCGAATTAATTCACGCTCTCCATTTTGAAATTTCTATTAAAAAGTAAATAATTAATTTACTCACCAAAGTTTTATATATCGTAATATATTTTGTAAATTTACCTGTAAAGTCCGAAGTTTAAAACTTTTTTTTTTAAATCACGTTGTTGTTTTTTTAATGACACCTTGGTCATTGCTCCTTTAATTGAACAAGAAATTAGGGTTTGAATTACATTTTTCGAGTAATTATAAACTTGGAAAGACAGGGGGTCGAAATATTCAATATTTTCACCAAGTTTCTGACACACCTAGCGAATCACTCTCGAAATAAAAAAATAAATTTACCGACCGTAATACGGTCCTTTTATTGTCGCTGACCTTTTCATTTCCCGTATCTCTCGCTCACATCTCGCAACTACGCTTTGTTTTTGTGTCTTCCTTTTTTTCTTAGTAGTTATAATTAAGAAAACTTCATCTAGTTAAGCAAACAAGCCAACAAAAAAAATAGGAACGCCGTCACATGCTTATTTTACATTTCAAGTCGACATTAATATACACCGGTTACAACAGACACAATAAACTGCAAACATCGCAATAATCAATAAAATTATTCCGATAAAAATGGTTCAAAGTTCTTACACAGTTCTCCAATCCGGGCAACATACACTAGCCCTGCCAATAATGGTGAAACATTTCCATTTTTTGGACTGCATTTAGAGTGCACAATTTCACAAACATTTTCTCGTCTTATTAAAAAAACACCGAAAAGAACAGTAATAAGAGTACTTAAAGATAACGTGAACAATAGTCTCTCGTCAAAAAAAAGAAAAAAAACACAACCAGTAAAAAAATTCTTAGATGTCATTCAAGAATTTCAGCTTTTATTCTAACAGCAATTTAAAAGCTCATTAAAACATAAGAGGAATTTTCTTTTACAATTATATAAAAAAAAAAAATCAAGAGAACCATTCAAGCACCATGTTCAGTTAATCTAAAGAAAAACTCCTTATAAATTCAAGCCGTGTTAAAAAATAGTTTCCTCAATAAACCGTTATGAATTAAAAATGTAACCCACTTGCTTGATTCGAATAAAAACTATTTCCCTTAAGAATGATCAAAACTCAAAAACATTCTAATGTAATTCTCATATAACCCTCTCTTTACAAACCCATTAAAAATGTCCAAACCCATTAAAATTTTACAAACCCTTTAAAAATTCAAGAAATCTTACATGTTATGTTAAAAAAGTAATTGTCTCCGTCTTTAAGAAAATATCAAAATTCACAGATTGTGTAGGTATTATAGTATTACAAGTCTTCTTTTCTCCAAAAGCAATTTCAGAAGCTTTCAATGTCTTTTTCTTTAAAATTAAAAGAAAATAAACGAAGAAGATAAATTCTATTAAAGAAACATAGTTTCACATCTAATAATTACTGTTTACAAATCCATAAGCAATTTCATTTTTTATATTCCCATAGTTTTTCCTGTTCCTTTAAGAAAAACACATTATTACAACACAATAAAAGAACATGAACAAGACTGGAGGATTCCCCTACATTTGTCCTGAAACAATACAAACATTTCGACAGAACAAAAACAACTTTCATTTACATTTCAGAACATGCCCATTGTTTTTAAAGCAACAAAATTCAATTGCTTTTTCTCTCTTCTTCCTTTTTAACAAAGCCTAAAAATTCTATATAGCCGTATTAAAACTTTCCACAAGGGACAAAGCACAAAACAAACTATTTCATGAATACAATTTCTGCTAACTAAAAATATACAAATCAGTTGGACATTTAAATCATAACATTTTTCTTTCTTTCTTTTTGACATTTTGTTTTAATTTTCTGCTAAAGAACCGCTTAGTCGATTCTTATTAATTACATTTGAAGCCTTTTTGTTTTCTCTGTGTACGGCTGTATTTTTTTACATTTTCTTACACACACACACACACACACACACACACACACACACACACACACACACACACACACACACACATACATATATATAAATACAACGATTAAGCGTGGCGCCTTTTTTCTGAAATCTCATAAAAAGTTATTTATGTTTGTGTGTATGTTTGTATTTTCTTTCATTACGTATTTGTGCGTGTATTTTTCTCTTACTTTTTCTTATGTTTGTTTGTTTGTTTTTTTCTACTTTCTTCCTTTCTTATTTAACGAAAATAAACATATTCGCTTGTGTGTATAACTCTATTTTTTCAATCTTCCCACAGATAATCGACATTTTTTTAACACACACGATAACAAGCTTTCTTTTCAAATTACATCAAACACACAAAAACATTTCCAAATGCAAACTTTTCCTTTTCTTTATATAATAAAGACCAATCATTATTGGCTTACATTTCTGTATATTTACATTAATTTAAATGTGCCACATTTCGTCCTTTTTCTTACTGAAGTAGTGCGTGTGTTTTCTTTTCTGTTCTGAGGACCCATTTACGTTTTTTTCTGTCTTTTCTTTCATTTTATTTCGCGTGTACCCAGGTTCCTTTGTGTCATGAGGTCATGAAAATGGTAATCGCATCACGAAATCGACATGTAGTATAGCGGCGGGTAGGATTTTGTCTGTTGCGTGTATATTTCATGGCGTGTGTCTTTTTCTATATCTATGTAGGTAACCGTAATACATCCAATGTCTACATATGGCCTTCATAATGTTATAGATGTGTATATAACCAAACGTCAACATACCTTTTTCTATTTCTTGGTTTCGTCGCTCGTAGCTTCAAAATGGAATTACCTGCACAAAATAACAAGTCCGAGGTTTCCTTTAATTGCTTGGTTTCTTTCTTTCTCAGTCTTGACGGTTCAACATTCGTTCCTTGTCGGCCGTTCTTCACCCGTTTTTGCATCTCTTTTTCCGTCGCATTTTAACACCAATCTCGACGTGTCTGTTCCGTCCAAAATCGGAAACCAGACTGACTTGCATACGAGAGAAATAATATCTTTTTTCGATTTACATGCTTCCCCTCTTTCTTTCTTTCTTTCTTTCCTGCTTTGCACTTTCTTTCACACGAACCCGGATGACCGATTTCAGGTGCCATCGAACGACCCCAGCTACAAAGTTTGACATACGTAAATCTTACCCGTGAATCTGTTTTGTACTAACCAAGCTTCACAACAACATCTCAATTACATATTGCAACCGTGAATTTGTTGGATTTTATATAATAGTACTTAATAATAAAGAGTAAAATGTACTGTTATTTATATTTATATAAGCATAATTTTAATGTCAGTACACCATTAAAATCATGTTTCGGTTCAATTGCTTATAGCAATAGCCATTCGACTCTCATCAGACAAGAGAAAAAGTTTTATCTATTTAAAAAAGTTATATCCTCAGATGAAGACAAAACAATCACCATTGAAAGATGTGAAAACCACGTGTTTAAACCATGAAACAGATAAAGAAACAAGGAGAGAAAAAAAAGTAAGTGAATCAGTAGACATCACGTGATTTTTCATCAAATTAAAACAAAGTCAGACGCGCCTAGATAAAACAATTAATATCAAATTTGCAAATTAATCGTTTTAAAAGAAAATGCAGGTGCAGTTGTGTTTAATTTATGATTGTTATAGTTATTCATTTGCTTATTTTTTTCGTCAAGACAGCGTTAACTATTTATTATGCTATATTTTATTGTATCTTAACCGATATTTATTTTGTAATAATGCGTTGTTTTGGCTTCAAACGTATATAATACGTGTATATTTTATTCAAACTCAACCGGCGCTTCTAAGGAACAAAGAATCTTAACGTGAATCTCGCGAGACCAAACGCACCGTTCCTATACTTAAAAAACTACCGTACAAACAACAAACGGACTTCTACTTTCTGATTCTATGCCCCAGCAACAACATGGCAAAAAAAGAAAAGAAAAAAGAAAGAAAGAAAGACATACTGAAGATGAGGTTTTGCCTCGAAATATATTTATGAGTTTCAACATAATTTTCAAGCAAAATAAATGTCTTTTTATTTTGTAATAATGCGTTGTTTTGGTTTCAAACGTATATAATACGTGTTTATTATATTCGATATTTATTTATTATTTATAAGAAACCATATATACTATCATAACTAAGAGGAATTTATATTAATTTTAAACCTCTATCAAAACTGTATAGTAATAATAAACTTGCCGGTTCAAGGTGATATGAGGTTAATAATATAATATAATAATCCACTAATAATAATGTTTTAAGTAGTAAAAGTAAATAAGCAGATTTATAAAAGATAGAAAATAGTAATAAATAAGAAATTTTAAATAACGAAATGAATAAATAACATAAAATATAAGTGCAAAACATAAAATAAATATCAATAAAAAAACTAGGAAATATATAAAATATAAAAATCTGTAACAAAAAAATCAAGTAATTAAAATCAAGTAAATAAAATAGATTAGTAATATATATATATATATATATATATATATATATATATATATATATATATATATATATAAAGGTGAAAAATAAATGTAGGAACAAATAGAGATCAAAAAAATATATATGTGTCGATTTCTTTTAACACTGTGAGATCAATAGAATATTATGATGACGTTTAAAGTACTTAAACACATATTATATATATTTAAACCAAATTCAGATTTATAATTTTATTCTATATTTTTTATTCTCAACCCATATTACTTTTCTTATCAAGTAAATATTTTCCTTTTTATTTTATTTTTTTCCATATTTAAAAATTGCTAGGTTTATTTATGGTGTCTTTTACATATAAAAAACCCACCCAATACTTTTGCTGATGAGGAGACTTTGTTTAAAAAAAACTATATGTCAAAATTATTGTCTGTGACTTAATGTCTATCACAATAAAAACATCGTTTCCGAAACGCTCGTACACATTATTGTGGTAAATGTTGTCAGTCAAGAGTAAGTCGCCAAAGACTTCATATTAACTTCAGTTAGAAAGACCCTGCACCTTCCACCTTCCCATTTCTTATAGGGCCTTGTGCCTAAATTTGTTTTGTTTCTCGATTTTTACCTTTTTTTCTGTTTGATATTTATATTAAAAGTTTGAATTGTGATTTTCTTTTGGCAAAACTAATTATATATAAGATCACAGTGCAGTATCTGTTCTGATGCTATACCTTACCTTTCCTGTCCTCTGTCAGTGGAGGAGAAATCCTTTATGACTGAGACAAATTTTCTCTTTGTTCCTATCTAGAGGGCCCTTTTTGGGGGGCTGGATTTTTCTCACATTAAAAACCGACCTTGTGTCTTACATTGCCCTCATAAGGAGGCAAGTCAATAGGAATATAGGAATACGAAAAGTACAAAAATACATGTTATTTGCATTCGTGTCTTTAATGGCACTTCCTTAAGAGACCATTCTCCATCTATAAAAAAACGAGCATCCAGGCGCATTCACTACTTTCCATTGGAACGTGCTTTCTAGTTGGAAAAGGTTTCCCCAATGAGACGAATCCGGATAACCAAAACTTGAGTAGGTAAATGCTTCACTGGTTAAAATGAAAGACATAACACGCAATTTAAAAACTCGGCCATGTTCTTCACTGCTTAATCTACCGAAAAATTCACTAAAAGCTTAGTCAGCAAATATATATATAT
>NC_136510.1:89725168-89757668 GCF_053919585.1 Euprymna scolopes
GTAGTCTCCAGTCCTTGTAAGAAGTGGCTGTCCTATTAAACAAAATTGAAAGTTTTGGAATTTTTATTATTTGATGCGCAGTAGACATTGTTAACATTTCACAGAACCAGATCTATTAAAATATTTAAAAATGCCTTCATCTCCTCTTTACACCTTTTATGGAAAAGTTAACATAAATATAGCCTACATTCAGAACTCTTATGCCTAGAAACTGTGTTGGAAAATCTATAATGATTAGGGCTAGGACAACAGCATATTCTTTTCGAGTGCATTTCTATTGATATCTTATACGCTTTTATATAGTGTGATGTGGTTCTCAGTTGATGAACTGTCTAACTGTGTCGGATATATACCCGAGAGTCAAAATAATGAAAAGAATATGCTGTTGTCGTAGCCCTAATAATGATAGGTTTCGGAATGGATGTATGTATGTATTTAAAGTAAAACAGTTAGATTTTAGGCTACAGGTCGGTATAGATTCCCTCATTAAATATAAATATTTCATTTTAAATAGCGATTTCATTTTCCCTTAAGCGGTGCCATGACAGTTTTTGGTCTACAAACATGAAACTTAAAATATACTGCATTTAAACCCATGCGAAAGTTTTACATTCGAGTTTTAGTCAGGGAAAATCGGTGCAAAAGTGTGAAAAAAATTAAAAAATGGATATTGCCAGGTGAAGGTCGAACGATAGCATCACGAATATACATGCATAACGTAATAGCTGCTGGTTAATGTTTTAAGTTTTAGCCTAGTAACTAACATGTCTTCATAGTTAAAGCATTAACGTCAAAGGAAAAAGTAAACTGTAAGCTAAACATTTTGGTTTCGATTCTCGGTTGTGGCACATGAGTCATGTTTTTTTAAAACTTTTTAAATAATTACTATAGCTTGTGTCCAATATAATCTCCTTTATAATAAAATGACTGCAGAAATTCCCCTCTGGACCAAAGTATCGTAGGTTTGCAACAACAGATGCCACGTCCAAGTTGAATACATCTAGGCTATTAGCTGCTATCTTATGTTGGTTTCGAACACCATTGCTGATCCATTCAGTGGTGATAATAAATTTCTACATTGCATTCAACGAGCAATACGATCACACCCGAAACAACTTCAGAGAGAGATTTTTCTATTCTTCTATCTCAATATTTACTGCTCCTACCGCTAGCAGTGGACAACTGGGATCAATTCTTAATTTTCCGACGATACTATGATTGGACCGCCATTTTATTAGATACATAGACATAACATAATATTTACATGTTCTTATTCATAAATAATATCTCCCGCCTTGTCGAAATCCGCCATTGTGATTTACTAGTCTCTAGAAATTCTATTATTCCATTATTCGAGTCTCCACTGCATAAACGAACGGCTAGTAAATGATAAACATGGCGTAATTGACATGATATTATTACATTTCTCCGACAACTATTTTTTTTATATTAATTAATTTTTAACTTTTCTTCCCCCCGTTTCATTATTGCGACACGGAAATTCATTACATTCATCGTTAAACTGTTTTTTCTTCGCCCATTCTCTATATTCTCCCCTCCTATCTCTCCCCTTCCCTCTCTATGTCTTGTGCTTTCTATCACTGCTAGTTTCCTATTGCGTATGGTTTGTGTCCTTGTGTCCGTTTTTCCATTCGGATCGCTAAAATAGATTTCTAAAAATAAAAATACATATTCAGCTATTTATTTTTCATTCCGCATTTAATTACGTATTCACATATTACATAAAAAAGATATCGACTATGTTTGTTTTGATCACGTGACATGTACCGCAAAAAAAGTGTGGTTTGCATCCGTGTGTTCGTTGGAGATTACTTTGAAGGGGACCAGCGTTTCAGGTGTGTAGTAATAAAAGTGACTGTACGAAGAACGTTTGAAAACTTATCGAAGGCACGTCGTATTTATATGTATTTTATACAGAGTGTAAGCCACTTGACATCCAGTTGTAAATTTCCGTTGGGAGACGGCTCTTATACAATGCGAAGCAATTAAGTGTGCGTATATCTTCATTGCAAAATCTACTAAACGCTGAAAATCTCGTGCAGCAGCAAATCAAATACCAGAAAGAATAAATGAAAATAAGCCACAAACAATCTATTATGACTATGCACCCAGAAAACTTAGCTAGTAAACCTGATATAGTGATATGGAACAATGGCGAGAAAGTAGCAACGCTAGTTGAAGTAAGCGTCTGTAACAGAGCTGAAAGGGAGAGGATAACACGATACTTAAGTCTGATTACATGATAACGAAACTGGAATCTTAAGAAGATCGCCTTCATTCCAGTAATTATAGGAGAACCAGGCTCATGGGAAAAATTCAAAAACTATCTCCAATATATGCGGTGAGCCAAGTGCAAGAGAAACACAAAAAATTTACACTTCAAGAACAATTATGATTTAAAAAGATGACGTGGTGGAAGTGGCTTAAATAGTGGGTGAATGTCTAGCATCCGAATATACTCGATGAACCAAGTGCAAGAGAAATGCAAACAGTTGCATTCAAAGGAACGGTTAGAATTTTAAAAAGATCTCTTGGTTGGGGTGACTGACATAGCGGGTGAATCTCCCGATTCCATGAAAACAAAACGATTAGAAAATTCAGACACGAAGGAAAAATGTAGCATATGCGTATATCTATATAAAACATAATCACACGCTGACGCGTATAAACACACACACACATACACACATACATATATATATATATATATATATATTGACACTTTATGTTACTACACCACACTTTTGTATATAAATGTATGCATTCCCATCTATAGTTGCAGTAATATTTGCAAAAAGTGCTCCTTGATTTATCTTGAGAAAATGTCCAACCTGCCGGATACTTCTGACACCGTCTTGAAGACACCCACCCCAGACCCAAGAGGTACTTGTCTTCTAAATCGAACGCAGATTTTGCCTTCCTCGAACCTCAAGCATCCTCATCTTCACTGAGGCTCCTTCACATCTACCGAACACTAACCCCGACCCGTCATTAAATACGGAGGAATACCTTACACTTAATAAAAGATAAGCGCAACCTGGTGATAAGCCGGAGGTTGCCGGGTTCCGGTTCAGTGTTTTTCACTGATGAAATCCGACAAGGTTTTCTCTTTCAAGTGGAATTTTACTTTTGGCCTCAACCCAGCATTTTAAAATGAAACTTCATTGTCCTCCCCCTCTCCTGTCGATTGCCATTAGCCTCGTTTAGGAAATTTACCGCTGGCATGATAATTATGAACACCGGCTTGATGCATGCATCGTTATCTTAGGGAGAGAATTTAACGCACCTATGTATTCTACTTAATAAGAATTGAACGTTTTACGTACTCTCTCTCTCTCTCTTTTTCTGTTTTAATTCTTCTCCCCCCCCCCTCTCTCTCCACACACACACACACACACACACACACACACACACACACACACACACACACATATATATATCGTTCTTTTTTAATAAAAAATGTAGAGAAACAAAGATCAACGGATGCCCATATTTATTGTATATGAATAATAATAATAATAATAATAATAATAATAATAATAATAATAATAATAATAATAATAATAATAATAATTACATACATACTGGGTCCAAAAATTCACATCACTACACGAAAAACTAGCCTAAAACAAGAGATGTATAGAGGAAACAAACATGCCAGCTTGGATGACAAAAAGGCAGAACCACACTGATACAGAAGGAAACAGAGAAAGGAACCGTCCCCAGCAACTATACACGTGCTTACCCACTAAGTTATTATAGGTGCTTCAAGGCTTATAAAAAAAACCTGAAGTCATACCTAACAAATATTCCTTGTTAACCAAGTGTAAAAGAGATTCAGACAATTGCACTGAAGGGAACAGCGAGGATACTAAAAAGATCTCTCGGTTGGCTTCAATAAAAAGCAGGGCAATGTTGGCAGCTGGTTTGGCTGCCCATACCCAGTATTACAATCTTCAAAGAAAGAAAATGAAAAAAAAAATGGAAAATACTAACAGCACAACTGAGGGAACAAATCTCTCATTCCCTGAATAATTGTGGACCTCTCCTCGAGGAATAGAAAGGATGCCAGAAAGAAAAAAAGAGGAACATGATCTGCTATACATAGATCAAAATAGCCTAAAGAAGGTAACACGTAGAAATAATTTTGCCATGTCATTAACCCACTACAAAAAAACGTACGGCAAAATTCCCAAGCCTGGATAATACAATGCTTAAAATTGTATAAAATACCAAGCAGGATCATCAACATGATTAAAAATGCAATGAGAACATGGAGATTATAAGTGACAGCTGATGGACAACACATAACAGAAATTTACATACAAAGAGGTATCTTCCAGGGAGATTCACTATCACCATTACTGTTCATCATAGCCATGATGTCCCTGAACAATATACCGAGAAAATGCCAAGCCAGATACAAATTCTCTAATACGGAGGAAAAAATGAACCACCTGCTGTACATGGACGATCTGAAACTTTTCGCAAGGACAGAAACAAAACTAGAGACAATAATAAACACCACCAGGATCTTCAGCCAGGATATCCAAATGGAGATTGGTATGGAAAAGTGCGCATTACTAGTTATAAGAATGGGGAAACTGGAGACGATGGAAGGTATGGAACTACCAAACCAAACGGAGATGGGAGCATAGGGGAACAAGACACCTATAAATACTTGAGAGTTCTGAAAGCAGATAACACCAAAGCAACAGAAATGAAAGAGAGAATTGGAAAAGAATACCTCAGGAGAACAAGAAAACTTCTGGAAACTAAATTATATAGCAGAAACCTAATAAAGGTATAAATAAATGGGGAGTATCATTAGTAAGATACTCTGGACCGTTTATGAACATGTATAATGCGCTACATCCAAAGGGTGATCCCGACCGACAGAAAATAGATAATGCAGAACACTGGAAATATAATTACTGCAGTAAGAGATACTGAAAATCGTGAGCAAAACAGTAAACACAGAGACAAGAAAATGGGAAGAGATGCAACTACCCAGGATGACAAAAGATGAGACTAACGAAAATACTTTTACATGGCTATAAAAAGGAAAGCTAAATAGAGAAACTGAATCCCTAATAACAGCTTCAGAATATAATGCGACAAGAAAACACACATCAAACCAAAGATCGAAAACACAAGAAAAGAGCAAATGCAGGCACTGTGGACAAAGTGACGAAACAATTAATTACATAAAAAAGCAAACCCAACAAACTCGCCCCCCAAAATACAAGAACAGATACGATCAAATACCATTATAAATAACACCGTAAGGCGGGACAAATACCGTAACCAGGGGCCAGGAAAAGCATCGTATTGCATATCGTAACCTGAAAAAAAAAGTATACTAGAGCAATCGTATCCCGGGGTTCTTTTTTCCTAAACAGTTCACTTCTTGTAAGTAAAAATATATACTCAAGCTGAGAGCGAAACCAAAATCTAAAGACACTGTGTCAAGTATGCTAACCACTAAGCCAGCTTGCCACGATCTTTAAAAGTGTTTTCAAACCTACTTATTTTTAACATAGAAGAACACTGGAAACGAAGTAGTTTCGGCAAAAAAGGTAACACAAATGGCTATATAAAATATCTCTATACTATCAGACTCGTGTTCTAGGGAAAATATAAAATAACAATTATGGCGAAAAGCATGAAAAACATGATTTATACAAGGGACGGCGTCTCTGCCTTTCCTGTCGGGTGACGGAATCAAGGAAATATAAAAAGGAAAGAAAAACGTCCGTCTATAGACGGTTTATTAATATACATATGGCAATAATTTGTAGATGAGGACAGCTGGAAAAAGAACCAATTGGAAAGCAGAGAGAGAGAGAGAGAGAGAGAGAGAGAGACAGACAGACAGACAGACAGACAGACAGACAGACGGTGAAGATTACAGTTAAAATCAAGAGTTGACAAGGAGTTCGGATGATCTATTTATTTATTTTTATCAAGGTCATCAATGATCTCTCTTTGAAAGCGACCTGTGGTGTTCTCTGGAAGCTGAGTAACAACACGTCTCCCCAGGTTTCCAGTACTTTCAACCTCTTTCGATACCATTCGCAAATGAGTTTGCGATATCGCAACAGCCGTTTATCATTGATTTCTCGCTGACCGCGTCCATTGGTCTCCACTAGAATTTGAGTGGCAATAAGCCTCCCCAAGTCCCATTTCTCTTTGCACTTGCCATACGGAGGTCTGTTCAGTGTTCTCTCCTCGGGTTTTCCATCCTCGTTGACCTTTCTCGATTATTTGACATCATTCTTGGGGCAGGAGCTGGTGAGGTAATGGAAAGGGATATTGGGGAGGGGAAAGAGAACTTATAGATATGTAGCTTCAATGTTCTTAGTTCCATGTAATGATTCTTCACGTTTTATCTCTGCAGCAATTTCTCTGGCCCGCGTATGTGGCTCATGTGTGTTAGTCTCCGCATTCAAGGGTTTCCCTTAATATTTCAGCTGTTTTCATCATTGTTATCCATTGTATCTTTCCAGCCTTTCCTCTGATTCCAATTTCCCCCATTCCTTTTTCAAAGCTTTACAGAATTGTTTCCAGTACTCTCATTGGTATAGGTATTATCTTGATTTTCTTCATCGACCATATCCCCTTCAATTTTCTATCTAGCTCTGTGTATTTGTTTTGTTTCTCATTATTATTATTATTATTATTATTATTATTATTATTATTATTATTATAATTATTATTATAATTATTATTATTATTATTTAAGCCACACATACGTAGTAGTACCACAAAATATGGCAGTAGATAGTAAAGAACGATAGGAAAATCGAAGAGGAAAGAATCAACTAAACTTCTGTTGGAAGGGTGCGGATAGTACGAAAACACTGCCAGGCTTTTTACCACTAAACTCCCATATTGTCGATTTTGCCGATAACGTAAAGCTATTAATTCTCTCAATTTCACTGTCCTTTTTCCAATCAGTGATAGTTAAAACGCACCACAAGGGAACACTGGAAACGAAGTACCTATGAGAAAAAGTTAAAAACAAAATAAAAAAAATATATATAAAATATGTCAGTACTATCAGGGCCCTTGTCCTGGCGTTGCCCGGGGAATGTATAAAATAGCAATGTAATTAAAAATATAAGTTTTCGAGTATTAATTCTGTTATACATTATATGAGAAAATTCTTAAACGTAATTTGCAAACAGACCCTGATACTTATAGCGCGTTTGTTTGCATACTTTTTAGTAAGAGACCACTTAGTGTTTTTATTTGTATATTGGCAGAACCTGTGTCTCGACATTGCTGGGGAAAATATAAGACTAGCGGTCGATGTCACCGAGAAATTAAAAGTAATAATCCCTTTAATTTCACTTTTATTCTTTTAATCGTTCCGAAATATTCGAGGAACACAGAAATATGGGGTTGGAGAATAGTTATTTGTATTCAGCAAAAAGGTTTTTCGAATATACATGTCGTCTTATTTATTGTTTCTTATAACTATTTTCTTTTTCATGTTCTTTACATCAGACAAAACGCTATTTATTTTGAAGCTTAACATGAAATTCTGTCGACCGTACTATATGCTAATCAGTATACAATTTCTATATTCAGAAAACAGTGTAATGAAACAAATAACAAAAAACCCTTTTTCAAAATGGCGGCTCTTGCTGGTGCTATTCGCGTACGTAAAATATTACGAAATTTATACCATTTTTTTTTCAGAAATGCTTTTTTAAACAACACATCCATTCCCGCTACGAGTCAACTTTCAAATATTTCCTCATTAACACTAATAGATCAAACGTAAGTACTATACATGAAACACTCGGAGTTTGAGACCTTACTGGCTTACATATGCGTGATTTGTGCATTATTCATTCGTAAATCGTAGATAAGAATTGACTTTTTGCTAAAAATCATCAATTATATCTACTTTATTTTTATCACTTAATTACAGTTAAGTAAGTTATTTTCTGATTTATTTCTGAATTAATATGCGAATAATCATATTTTAAATTACATTCCTATTTTATATTTTCCTGGGCAAAGCCGGGAGTCGGGTCCTGTCAATATACAAATAAAAACATTATCTGACTAAAAAATTACGCAAATTACTATTAAGAACTTTCTGATTTTAAGTATAACAGAATTAATACTCTGATATTTATACTTTTAATTAATTTGTTATTTTAGATTTTCTTCTCGGCTACAACAAGACACAGACCATGATAGTGTAGACATTTTTATATAACATTTTTTGTTAACGTTTCTGCCGAACGTACTTCGTTTTTAGTATTCCTCTATAGAACATTTTAACTATCACTACCATCGTAATCCCTCCCTCCCAATAACAACATCTGATTGTATTTCTCGATGAAGATTATATGTAAACAGCTTGCAATTATTTCGCTATATAAATTTAATTTAAAATAAACACAGGCTGCTTGACGAGTTTGCAGAATTAGAAACGTGTAACGAATTGCCTTTTTTTTTTAGCGATTTTATGGAAAAAATTTAAGATAAAAAGATAGAAATAAACACCGAAATAATAATAATAATAATAATAATAATAATAATAATAATAATAATAATGATAAAAACAAAGGCAACATAGTGTTACGAGCTGGGTGAGGCAAAGTTCTTAGTGATTGTCCCTCGGACAGAATCTTCGATTTTGTTTATTGCTTCTGTCGCCAAACATTACTCACAACACAAGAAGAAAAAAATCAATCAAACGATGTTGTGATATGTTGAGATGCATTGTCTGGGTCAGAATAATTTTTCCACATTCAAATACTTAAGCAATACAAATGGATTGGAAGAATAACAGAACGCATTGTTAAAAGCATAAATGAGTAATATTTATTATTACAAATGATTTCACTTCTAAGAAGTTGTATAAAACACACCCAACAGTTGATTCGTCCATATAAACTTAGTTTAAAAATTAGCACCAACTTCCTGTCCAGTTAGCGGGAATTGGAGCCATGTACCGAATTATTTTCTTTGTTGTAATTTTATGGCTGGAATTTACGGCAGAACAGATGGAGATAATAATAAAAATGCAATGAAACAAACACAAAGTAAAGAAAGGAAGGACTCGATTAGAACACAATGAAAATATAAATTCAAAGCGTAACGACTTTAAAAGCCCAAACAAGTGCTAAATATTTTTCTAATAAATAAATATATTTACTTATTGCAATAAAATTCTCGATTCTTAAAAGAATATTTGTCAAGATAATCCACGCTTTTTTTTTGCCATGCTGGAAGTGGTAATGTTTAACACGTCTTCAAATGTTGTTGAAGCAAGTCAATTGCCGCTAAAGTGTAAGCGTTTCAATTAATTGAAAAACTACTGGTAGTTAATGATCATTAATTTAATGGCTTATAAAGAAAACAAAGTGCAGAATTAAAAAAAAAATGTATATTTATTTATTTTTATTCAATTATTTGTAAACCGTTAAATTTTGAATTTGTACTTAAATACCAACAAGGCTTATTAATTTACAGTGGATTTTCTATTATTTGACAACGAGAAATGTTTCAGTCTAGAAAGATTTCTCTTTTACGAAAAACTTCACGAATGTTTTTGCATCACATAATTTGGGAAATCGCAACTTCCGCATACTTTGAGTTGTAAGCGTATTTCAATTATATATATATATATGTGTGTGTATGTGTGTGTGTATGTGTGTGTGTTACGTGATGGTGTTATTATTAGAAGTACTAAATACTGCACCATATATGCACACATGTAACTGATAATGTTTGTATAATAAACAGACTATATATATATGTATATATCTATATCTCTCCCAATATATATATTCATAATGATTGTATAATAAACAGACTATATATATATATATATATATACAAATATATATGTATGTATATATATATATACTTGTGTGTGTATGCTCTCATATATATATATATATACTTGTGTGTGTAAGCAGTCTCATGTAAGTTTTGTTAATTATTATAATAGTACACTTCTTACGAACTCATTACAAGGACATATGTATATGTTATGTAATTCCTATTAGAAGAGGACTGATGTTATTTGTTGTTGTTCATATTTGTGAGAGTCTTAGTGAGAGAGATTAGAGTCTTAGAGTGATAGAGACAATCTTAAGATATTCATGTTTTAAGAGATAGCATATTGGAGACATAAACAGGTATATATAAAGAGACACACAGTTCTGTATATATGAGAGACAGGATACATATAAAGAGAGAGAGAGAGAGACAGTTCTTATATATATAATAAACAGTGCACCTGTTACTACAATAGCCAACGGTATGTAATACACAGTGAGAGGAGATTTGATATATAGATAGACCGAGAGATAGTGCGTTTGACATTTACGTTTTGACAGTTGTGCATATAATATAAACACGTTACCTTTCTCGTTGTAATGATGAACACAGAAGACGCAGATACAAAACCACATGATGATACGTTTATTTCTTCTTCGATCGGTCGGACATGATTTTGCATTTCAGGGATTCAAAGTTGTTACATGGTTATCTCCAAACCCCCTCGCTTCCAGAGGGTGCAGAGAATCGGTCTGAAGCTCTCTGCTCCTCTGATCTGACTGATCTAACTCCCTCTAACAAACTTCGAAGTCTTTCTTATATTGAGAACTCGTCACATCATCGCATAATTACACATGTGCTCATAAAGCACGTTGGATGACATGCGTCACGTAACCAGATTGACATGACCCTGAGTTCACTAACCTATTTTTCAAATAATATGTTTACAATTTCAATTGACAATTAAATTCCTTTTTTTAATTTTCACAGAAACAAATTTCATTATTACTTTTTTTTTCCATATACAGATATGTAAGCTAAACAATTGCAATTCCTTATTTCAATAACATTCTGTATTTATTTTAACTTATGATTGGATTTGCAATTCCAAATCTAGCTTCGCAAGTTCGACTCCTTTACTATCCTATTTCATATTTACATTTAGCTAATTCCCTATTTTTTCACTTACATGAAAAGAGTACAGCCCTTTTATCATGTAACACACACACACACATATATATATATATATATATATATATATATATATATATATATCTTTATGTGTGTGTGTGTCTGTGTGTGTGTAATGGTTATATAGATTGCTTTCCTGGATGTAGATCTAATGAAACCTGCGTGATTATTAAAGAGTATTCAACGGAAGACGAAGATAGTGTATAGTTTATTTACTATACAACCATTATTAGTTACATATTTGCATACATGTTTCAGTGGAATTCTCATTTAAAGAGACTACTTAATAAAACTAAAAAGGAGCGGTATTGAAAAGGGGGGGTCAAGTTCAACCTAATGATAAAAACAAAACTTGGAAACAGGTCCCTACATCTTATAGATAAACACTTCCCAACAACAACAACAACAACAACTTTAAACTGAACTAATTCTGTACTGAAAACCTATAAAGAATATGATGAAATAATCCAACTACAGACACTAATAATAGTGATAACAGAAAGACCTACAATTGGCATAGCCGACCGAATGCCCACTAAGCGATAACTCCCTGATATCCTCGACGGTATACCAGGCTAAAATATGCACAGTAAGAAACCCATAAATAGAAAGAATCTACATAAACACCAGCTCAATGACCTTTAAAAACTGGTTCTTCGGTCATACACTGGGAATGAATTATAAAGCATATGCTACAGTCATCTCACTCTCGCTAAGCTGCTGGGAGTTAATCGAAGCGAATAAAACACCATTAGTCGAATAAAAAATACTTAGAATAGCTAAACCATGTAGTTAATTAACTTCACCCTGTTATCTCTGTTTAACGGAGAAACATAACATTATTAATTATAAGGACCGTTAAAATTATTAAATGATAAAGTGGAATCGCCGATAAGTTTCAGATACGTTGGAGGCTATGCTTTAAATAAGATGCAAAAAACGAATAGCGATCCCCTAATAATAGTAATACTGCAATTAATAACTCCTCATACCCAATATATTTATTAAATAATAAACAAACCAAGAGAAGAGTTGAACGGATACAAAGTAGTCCAGATACACCACAAACTAATAAATATACTTACTAAAAATTGACACACCTCTAATTAGTAACTATATAAAATGAAAAGCGGCGAAGAATAAGCAAGCATAAATAATCTAGTTAAATAAAGGAAGGGGCCATCCTCTCGTTACCACTAAACACCATTTTAAGCGCTACCGCTTAATGCTAAGCTAAAAGAACAGAAACACTATATGCCACCTACTGGATAAAGGTGAGTGCAGTTTTCATACTAAATAACTAAACACCCCAAAATGGTTAACTAGAATAATCTACAAGTCTAGCACGCTTGTAATTGGAATGTTAATATATACGTACGAGAAGTATTACTGTAATGCAGCTTCACATAAGGAAACCAACCACATAATTGATCCGAAACATAATTAAGTATTCTAACTAAAGGGCTTTGGGAACAGAATAAACCACCAATATAGACAAATATATGCAATTATGTACCTGTTTGCATGTATATGGCTTGAAAAATCTATCTACATACGAAAGCATATAAACCTATACAATATATTTATACCCAAGTATTGAGGAACACATTGACAACCAAAATAAAAGAATGACAACCATCGAAATTAAGTTTATATATAGATATGAAATCATTTGCCGTTGTAATTACTTCAGACACTGCGGTAGAGTAGAAAATATAACTCACAGTTTACCAACTTTATTAAAATCATATAAATAAGCTTGTATATCTGTTCACTGGCTGCTAATTTGACCATATGGACATTTATTTTATGCATAAATAAATAATTTGAAAACGAGTGACGAATGAACGGATGAAAAAGCGAGGAATAAAATAAATAAATAGAGCTTATCAATAAAATAGATGTATAATGAAGTCGTCACCAGAAAAGAAAAAAAAACACCATAAATATCTAAGATAAGGAAGCAACGGCGATGAGGTTATAATATTAATTCAGGTCAAAGCGAAAACTTAGGCCAATAAACAGTCGCCACTTAAAAATAATACCAATACCCCCACTGCTATCGCTTGCCCACGTGTGATTGACCGTTACCCCTCTTCCTCCAACTCTTACACCTATCCCATTCTTTCACCACACCTTCTCCAAACCCCTATTAGTCACATTCACAAAGTATACTCCCCACTATTTCCGGAGCAAAAACCACACTCGAATATCTTATAAAAAAGAATGTAATTTTACTCTCGTTTCAATATTGTTTCTTTTTTGGTCTGATAAAGATGACTCTTGGAATTGGGATTCCACTGAAACATGTACGCACACATGTAACTAATAATGTTTGTATAATTAGCAGACTATCTATATATCTCCCTATATATATATTCATAATGATTGTATAATAAACAGACTATATATATACATATATGTGTATATATATATACATATATATATACATATAAATATATACATATATATATATGTATATATATATATGTATATATATATATATATATATATATATACTTGTGTGTGTATGCTCTCAGTAATCGGAATCAGAAATTGTATCGGAACTCGAAAAAAAAATTAGAATTGTCTAATCATTAATACACTCACACACACACACTCACACACACACACACACACACACACACACACACACACACACACATATATATATATATATATATGTGTGTGTGTGTGTGTGTGTGTGTGTGTGCTCTCAGATTTTTAATGGAATTGAATAATTTATATAAAAGTTATAACATTTTTATTAATCTTACATTACAAAAAATATATTTTGATTAGAACACATATACAAAACAATTGTTTTAAAACTTTCGAAACTCGTGGTTCTCTTTTTTTCTTCCCGATTACCGTTTAATTAATAGGTGTATTATCAGAATTAGATCTGACGCCATTTTGAGAAAAAGGTTAATATTTATTTGTCGTGCTACTTGAAAGCCGAACAAATATCACTACAAATAATTCAGATAATTGAACTAAGACCTTATTTAAAAATGTAAAGTGGAGCATAGTCACCGAAAACGCAGATGAATCTTTTGTTTGATTTAAAACAATAAATTCTCATTTAACAAATCCTCATGTAATCAGCTATATTACTTACAGTGAAGTATTGATTCTTCCGGGATTAGTTAAAAATTATAATTTATTCTTCATTAAATTAAGTCATTATTTTATATTTTATTATGGCAATGCAGAAAGTCGGATAAGCATTTAATTAATCACCTATATTACAGTGAAAGAGGCTTTTTTTTCAGAATTAATACCGTAATATTTATATTTTTAAATTTAGTCTCTATTTCATATTTTCCCCGTGCAAAGCTGGGACACATTTCCTGCCAGTATACAAATAAGCATACTAGATAATCTCTTACTTAAAAGTACACAAACAAGGATGCTATAAATAACATGTTCTATTTGCAAATTGCTATTAACAACTTTCTAATGATGATGATAATAATAATAATAATAATAATAATAATAATAATAATAATAAGAAGAAGAAGAAGAAGAAGAAGAAGAAGAAAATCAAAATAATACCTATAATAGTAGGAGCACTAGGAACAATTTTGAAAAACTTTGAAAAAAGAATGGGAGAAATTGGAATCAGAGGAATGGCTGAAAAATACGACTAACGATAATGAAATCGGCTGAAATATTAAGGAAACACCTTGAATGCGGAGCATAATACAAGAATACAATATAATAAAGAAGCGTTTCAGGAAATCAAGAACATTGAAACTGCATATCTACAAGTTCTACACCCCCATCTCGCATCCCCCCCATTGTCTCATCACTGCCCCCCCAAAAAAAGTGTGATACCAAAGAGCCAAGAAGAGTCAATAAGGACAGAAAGACCGAAAAGAGAGGGCTGACCAGACCTCCGCTGGACAAGCGCGAAGAGAACTGGGACCTTGGGGAGGCTTAGTGCTATCTAAATTCCAGTATAGACCAATGTCCGTTACCAGCGATAAATGAATGATAAGTGGCTGTTGCGATGACGCAAACTTATTTGCAAATGCTATCGAAGGAGGTGGAGAGAGCTGGATTTCTGGGAGACTTGTTTTCACTCAGCTTCCAAAGAACACCACAGGTTTCCAATCAGACCTTTATGACTTGTGTGAAAGCTCCATGTGAGCCAATAATAATAATTGTTGTGGAGTTACTATTTGAATAATTGACGAGGAAGAACGCAGTAACAGTTAAATAAATAAGTATTAACGAAAATACATAAAAATGGTAAATTAAGCAATGTTTTTGCTCAACTGCTGGATTCATGGTGACGACTATACTCACCGCGTGTCGGATAACGAGGACCGGTTGACCAAATCAGTTAGACTTGGTAAACCGGTCCTCGTTACCCGAAAGTGACGTCATGGACGAAATTGAAGTCATGGAATAGTTCATTATTTCAGGTAGGAGGGGTGCATCCCCTAACAATAATAATAATAGCTTTAATACTTATATTTTTAATCAAATTATTATTTTATATGTTCCCCTGGCAATGTCGGTGCCTGTGTCCTGCTAGTATAAATATAACAATAACAATATAGTCTTTTACTAAAAAGTACACAAATAAGAGCTCTATTTAAAATATCAGGTTCTTTTTACAAACTGCTGTTAATAACTTTCTCATATAAAGTAAACATCAATGTATATTGTTTTCTTTATTATAATAGTACTATGCTTACGAACTCATTACAAGGACATTCTACTTTTCAAAATATAAAACATAATACAAAAACTAAAATCAACCAGAATTCAATAACACATGCAACAAAAATAATAGCTTTTTTCGTTATATCCGAATATTCAAAATACTTTCGCATAAAAATCATTCCAACTATCGACGTAATGTGGCATCCCTCTGCCTGTTCTACAAGTACTTTAACGATGAATGTTCCGACGAACATAAATACCCCCGACAAACCCGACAAGCGGTAAAATCCCACCCCTTCACAGTAGAGCTCCCTAGATGTAAGAGAGCCTTCTACGCCAGTAGTTTCTTCCCCAGAACCGCTAGACTTTGGAATTCCCTTCCAGGTTCCTGCTTCCCAACTGTACTGACATGCAGAAGTGCAAGTATAACGTAAACCGACATCTTACTGCCCAACTCCCCACCTAGTACCCCTGTTGCCTGTGTCCCTAATAGTAGCCCCCTACATCAGTGTACATCAATGTGCCTTGTTTGGGGCGAAAATGTAATAAAAAATTAAAAAATAAATATAATTTTTTTAAAAATGCAGCTTACTGCAAACAATTTGGACTGCAGTTTTAGTTTGCTTGATTTTAAAGCATGCTCGAAGATCTTAGCAACAGTTCAGGTTTTTGTTTATGTCTGCCAAATGGTAGGCAGATGAACTACGAATAGTAGTAGGATGAACTATGAATGATAATAAGATGTACTCTGAATGGTAGCAAATTGAACTAGGAATAGTACTATGATTAGCTGTGAATGGTAGTAAAATGAAATATGAATGGTAATAATATGCAATGCGAATGATAGTAAGATGTATTTTGAATGGTAGTAAGATAAACTATGAATCGTAGTAAGATGAACAGTGAATGATATTAAGATGGACTATGAATGGTACTAAGATGAACTGTGTATGATAGTAAAATGTACTATTTTGAATGCAATCAAGGTGTATTATAAATCGTAGTAACGTGAACTATTAATGATAGGAAGATTTATATAAGATTTTTTTTATAAAATAAAACAATACAAAATTGAAACAATAATTAAATAAGGGCGATACGAATACAAACTTCAGTTTTCTAGATTAAAAATAAAATCTTCGAAACGTACGTCGGACAGAAGATAAAAAATTAGCATGACTGATCTAAGAATTGTAATTTTTCCTAATGAGTAAAGACCAAGGAAAATGCTAGTTAAAACGTTTTTGTATAGGCATTTAAAATTGTCATAGACTCTTGAAAGTTCAGTATGTTATTGCTCTACATCTTTTGAGATGACTGGCCAATTTTTATGATTTCAGGTTCAAATGAACAGCTACAGTAGGAATTGGAATACATCCTAATAAAGCCTGATTTTCACAGCTGGTAAAATTCAAAAATGTAATCTGGACGTGAGAACACTTTAGAAGAACGATATGCAATAAAATTATGTTTGAAACTCAGTAAAAATTCCACAGAAACGTATGGAATACTTCAGACTGCATTTGGACCATCTTGCATGAATCGAGCATCAGTTTTTGAGATTTAAGGAAGGCAGGGATTTAATATGATGAAATAATCAATTGTGAACTGTACTATACTTTCACAACGAGATTGTTATCTACACTGAAGTTTCAACTAAAAATCTTCGGGGTTTTATCCGTCAATACTGCTGCTCAAACACGTCCTTATCTCTGAAAAACAGACGTTCTATTCAAGCCAGCAGTATCTCATTTGTATATGAAGTAATGAGCAATCTCGTTACTTCATGATACTCAACAGCATATAATTAGAAGTAGCAGCCAGTCAGAGATTTTAACTGATATTTAACTATAATTATTTACTTATGAGCAGCGACCTGGCATTCAATCATACATTTTAAACTAGAGATTTACAGTCCGAAGAAAACTGTATGATTGAAAATTGTATTATTTACAATTGTATAATTTGAAACCGTATTATTTGATAATAATAAGCAAACCAAAAAATGTGAATAAATATTTAAAGAGTTAAAGAAAGAAATGACTTGAAGCATAACATGTTTTTCTTAAAAAATTACCGAGTTCGGAATTACATAACCCGAAATGTGTTTATATGACGTCAAACAACACTATAAAAACAAAAAAAAACAAAAAAAAAAAACGGTTAATAAATATTTGGAATGTGAAACGTGAAAAAAATACTTTTTTCCAAAATTACTGGATTCGGCATTAAATAACCCGAACAGTGTTAATATACCATAGAAATCACTAAGCTCAACTTTTACTTGGTTCGTTAAAAAAAAATAAAAATAAAAAAGCATATATTCCAGATCGCTATGTAAATTATATCGATCAAATAAAGCCAATAAAAAATGAACCAAAAATTAAGTTTTCCAAGAACTCATTAAAAATATTCAGCAGACAATGTCAAAATATTTAAAGAAGGATATTTACATCTCATCCAACTAATATGGTCCTCAAATCTTTCATTAACCAACCACTATTTTAATGAGTGAAACAGGTGTGTTCCAAATCTCTTAGCCGACACGATTCCTATTAATTGACAACCAGCAAAAGAAACCTCCGACATCAGTGGTTGACCTTTTCGATTTAGGTCAGGCCACGACCTATTTTTGTTCTGGTCTTTAATAGTCTTGTTGCGATGCTCTCAACATCCTTAAATGTTTATTTTAGTGCACATGGAAAGCTTCGTACATTATCATAAAACGAAAATCTCTGCATAGACTTTAAGCTTTAAACGCATGCGCGAATCTGTGGTTCTATTCTTTATTTCATAATCCATATTAGTCACGTGTGACACATCGGGTCGCGGGATTTCTATGTCTGAAACTATGCATTTTAATTATAAATGCGTAAAACTAATCGTTGGAATAAAGTACACATTTGTATAAAAGAATATTATTCAGCGAATCATTTTAATTTAAAGTTCACCGCCTCTAAAAAAAAAAACAAACACCTTTATTGATTTTGCTAATTGAAGGGGAAAAGAAAGATTGCTGGTTTTTGTTTATCATTTTTAAGACATTTTTGCTCGCATCAGTGTCTGAAGTCAAACTCGCTAACTTTTTGCTCTTTACAATTTTTTTAGCTATTGTTTCATAGAAAGAGATGACGGTCCTCCCAAGGCGTTTCACCTAATCCAGGTCTGACCATGTACTCTGCCCTCGTGCAAAATCTTTCTTTGATAATCCCTTAAAAATCGAAAATTAAACTGGTAGAACAGTACATCTTTGCACGCTTGTTGAGATTTATTGAATGTGTTTCTGTCAGTATTTTGTTTCAATTTTTGAGCCATTATCAAGGATCCATGCGCAAAGCGTACAGCAGCTATTTCTTTTTGGTCTAACTAAGCAGAGAAGACCCTTACTTTATTTCGACCTTAAATAGCATTAAAATATACTAGCATATTTTAAGGCCTCGTTTTTGGGTAGAACAGTGTCGTAAATTTATTTCACCTGCTATATTTATTGGCTAAAGCGAGTCTCGCTGTCTGTTTGTTTGTAAATAAACAAGCATCTTGAGCACTGTAAAAGCGGTGGGCGAGTGTTTATTTAAATGGACATTTGTTGAGGTCAGTTGCGAGCACTGACCCCATTGGCTGATAAGTAGAACTGCCGACTATCAACGCTATGGTTGTAGGTTTAATCTACATCTCGGGAAAGGTGGTAGCCTAGTTTTGATACAACAAAACAGTACTATATGTGGATAACAATTATATATATATATATATATATATATATATATATATATATATATACGTTTCTAAGCATAGGTACAGAAAGAACAATAAACAATGCAAATGTAATATCTTACAACATGTCGATGATGAGGAAATATAAAAAAGGAAAAACAAATGAAAAAATTAAACATACAATAAACACAAAAAATAAAAATAAAAAGTTAGACCATAATAAAACTGAAAGAGACGTTAAAAAGACAAATAGAAGGAAGAGCTAGACGTGGTTTAATCCACCGTTCAGCCACCACATAAAAAAAACATCACAAGGGAATTTTACCAAATTATAGACAAAAATTTCCCGCAAGATAGTAAACTAAGATAATTGACAAAAGCACCGTTAAGCTATCATTCTCAACGTCTGCTAACTTAACAAATACCGTAATTGGCTCAAATAAAACAATATAAAACAAACTTTTGAAAACTAGAGATAGGACGGAAAATGACTATAACAACGTAAAAGAATGTAACTGCCGGGACCCTAATGAATGTCCAATGGAAGGGACTGACTGTTTAACTTCAAACGTAGTATACAAATGCGAAGTTATTACAAGTAATGAAACTAAAGTATATCTGGGGAGCACCGGAACTTGCTTTAAGGACAGATATCGTAATCACCTAGCATCGTTTAAAAATTAAACTGAGAAAGAAAAGAACACCACAAATAACGAAAACGACAAAAATGTGGATAAAAATGTAGAAAGGATCATAACAATAGTGACAACTACAACTACTATAACGGAAATAGAAACAGAACCAATAGTAATAAAGAAAGCAACCGGAAAAAAAAACAAAGAAAAATTCAACCACTTTAGCATATTAGGTTTTAAACCTTTTTTTGTTCTGTTAACTGCGGTACTAAGTACTCGTTTATTTGCGTTCTCGCAACAGCCGTTTATGTTTCTGAATTTTTAGATGAAAATTGGTTATTCGCACTTTTTGATCCTTGGGACTACTGTTTTCATCTTGAATTCAGAATGTTTCAGTTGATGTAACCTCCGACCTTTTTCAAGTTAATCTTGACGAACTAGGGAATCTGCACGGAGTTTCGAAAGAAACCCTTTTATTTAATTAATGGAGAGAGCCTGTTCTCGTCCCGTCAGGAATACATCCTAAATATTTCGCGATTGTATATAGGATGTCGTCCGCACTGAGGATTAAAGCTTCAACCTTCAGAAGAGTGTAACTTAAAACTGAATTTTATCAAGTATTTTATTAATGTATCAGAAGTCTTTGTCTAACGCAAAGCAACAAAACTTTTTGGTTAAAACGTCAAGCAGAGGTTCGCTAGTCACAAGTTGAGTCGAGTAGAGTTCGTTGTTCACAACACGAGATACACGTCGACGTTCTCTATTCGCATGTCTTAAACGCTTCTCCCCCTCCTCCCAGCGACTCGCCTTTTTTAATGTTTCGGGCAAACCCGATTTGCATATACTACACGAGACTGCTAGAGATCTACGCGTGACCAGAGGTTTTAAAAGACAACAGTCGCCATCTTGGGCCTCTTTTTTTTCTTTTTCTGTGTTTCAGCCTACTACCGAGACAGACTCTCGCCCGTTTCTGGGGTAGATTCTCTCTATGTCTATAACAATTAACTACGTCACTGGTCTTTGTGGAGGTTACGTCGACCAGAACTTTGTGAAAATAACACTGAAGATGAGAACAGTAGTTGGAAGGATCCGAATAATACGAATGCCCGTTTATTAGTTCTAAAAATAAATACTTGATAGCGGGACAGCACTACTGTCCAAGGTAAAGTAAGACACCCCCTTCCCTCCGCTAGTCTGTGGGAGATCCTTGGCCAAGGGCGAGAATTCACTTAGCACCCCCAATCACGGTAACGCGAGGTCATTGAAATCAGGTGACCGCTGTAATATGGAAGCAAACAGAAATAATTCTGTTTATAGTTTCGTACATCGTTGTACTAAGCAGGACATACCTCTGGGTAAAATGGTTAGGACACTCGCTCAGTGTGGATACTGTTCAGACAGAAGGAAACTGAAACCTATTATCTGTACAATTGCAAAGAAAGCTATAAAAATACATCCAACCCTTTATTTTAGAAAAAGCGTGAATAGGGTTCTGAACAAATTCCTGATGGACTGCCCCCTTAAGTAGACACTTTAAATATCCACACTAACGTACTGTACTTACAATAACCCTTATCCCTGAGTGGCTTCTGGGCCTTGATAAGTGGTGACCACCTTGAAAAAAAAAACTAAAACACCTCACTCTGTAAGGATTACCATGATAGACAGATGGCATCTGACCGTCATCAAAATAACCTCGGAAAACAGATAAAGAATGACGGGAAAGATCGTGGGTAGTAGAAACAGAGGATGACAGCGAGAAACATACGTAGACAGTCGGAACACGTGGGTAACATAATAATTTATGAGCAACAATGAATTCATAAATGCCTAACGAGATATAGAAAGAGCTTTAGCCGTCAATGTCTGTTAACAGGCAGGGTACCACTTGAATGAATTAATATGATTTGCCGAAAGGATTGAGAATTTTATTAGAGATTTCGTAAAAGGCGATTGTTTTTTTGTTGTTTTTTTTTTGTATGGTGGATGGCTTCACTCTGTAACTACACTGAATTTTCTTTAAATTCTTAATGCAGCCTTACTACAAATAGTGCCTTCCGCAATATTTCTTATTTTTTTAAATATTTCTACTTGTGGTTTCGAAAACAAATTAGGCTGAGAACCAACGTTCTAGAACGAAGAATCTGGCTATTAAAAGAAACTGTGTAAACCTACTGTCTTACAGTAAAGTTGAAAGTTCATGACGTTTCTGTTGGACCTCAAGAGACTTTCACTTCTGATTAGGCGTGCGTTATTTAATCCGGCCAACAGATGGCGTGTCAATCACATCAGGCGACATAATTTCTCACCCAGACATGTTTATTGATATTATTATTGTTATTGTTGTTGTTGTTGTTGTTGTTATTGTTGTTCTTTTTATATTATTCCAATTATTATTGTTATTATTATTATTATTATTATTGTTATTGTTGGTATTATTGTTGTTTTTATTATTATTACAATCATTATTGTTATTATTGTTGTTATTCTTATTATTAGTAGTATTAGCATTTGTACACACTTGGAGTTCTTTACGCGGGCCTTGATCAGAGATTGCTCGCTGAAAACAGTCGATAATGCCCCCTTGAGTCTGGATCACAAGCCCCTCCCCATCCATTTCCAGTTACTATTCATCTCTTTCGATAATCTTTTAAAATAATATTGCGCCATCGCAACTGCCGTTTGTCACTGACAATGCCATTAGTCATCATATAAACTTGGTTGGCAATAGGCTTTCCCTAGTTTCCATTCCTCTTGCACTCATCCAATGGAGGTCTAGTTAGTGCTTTTTCTCCTCGTTTTTTTTTTCATCCTCTTCGATATGCTCTAATAGTTAGTGTGCTGCCACTTGATGCTGGGATTACAATATTTTGGAGTTAATTTACGATTATACAATTGCTTGTGTTCATGTTAAGTTCCTCCATCTTTCCATTTCACCTCGGTTGTAGTTTCGATACGATCGGCTAGAATTTGTAGCTTATGCATTCTCCGGTTCTCCTTATTATTTCAGCTATTTTCATTATTGCTATCCGTTTTATTTATTCCCAGCCATCCCTCTGATTCCAATTTCTCTCAGTTTTTTTTTACGAATTATTTCGGGATTGTTCCCAGTGCAACTACAATTATTGGTGTTATCTTGACTGAGTTTATTTTCCACATCCCTTTCAACTCTCTGGCCAGTTCAGTGTATTTTCTCCGCTTCTACGTCTCTTGATATTAACTCTTTAATTTGCTGGAGGAGAAAAATCTTCGATTCAGCAAACCTTTTCCTTCTTATTCACTAATACAAAATCTGTTCTCCTTGCTTAAATGAGTTTGTACGTCGACGTTTCATAGGATTTTATGGTCTTCGATTTGTGCTTCTATCATTTGTCTGGATATTCAAGATGTAGGTGTTCGCAGAATTCCCACGGTGCTACTTTCCTTACCTGGTCATGTATATTCTTATATTCTTTTTAGTCTAGTTTTTGTGTTCACTTATTATGTGGTTTATTGTTTCGTCGCTTTGTCTACAGAGTGTACACTTGCTGTTTTCTTGTGCCTTGTCGATCTTTGCTTTGATATAGTTGACTATAATAGCGTTATCTTGAACGTATTATAATGATTGTTATTATGATTGCTATTATTTATATTATTATTATTGTTATTCTTATATGTAATCACTACGAGTTCTTACACAGGAGATTATTGGAGGTTGCTCATTGACAACATGTGGTATTATTTCATTTTTTAGTTCTCACACAGGTCATCATTAGAAATTACGTTGTGACAAAAAGCGATCATGTTCCTTAGAGTCTAAGTGACAACAAGTCTTTCCAGATTTTCAGTACTCTTCACCTCTTTCGGTAACTTTTTCAAATCAATTGGCATTATCGTAACAGTCGTTTGCTACTGGCTTCATCGCTGGAATCTAAGTGGCAATATGCTTCACCAACGTCTCAGTTCCCCATTACACTTATGTAATGGCGGTCTGGTTAGTACCCCCTCTCCTCAGTCTTTTCATTCTCTGCGAACCTTCTCGACTATTTAATATTATGTCAGGCGATCTAGATACTACAATTATTTTGTGGGGGTATACTCAACTTACAATTTTGCAATTTTAGCTTTGTTTGTTGCATCTGTTTGTTTTATTCTGTTGGTGTCTGTATATCCAGTTAGCGTTTGTCACTGATGTGGATTAGTTTCCGCATTCGAGGAGTTTCCTTGAAATTTTAAATGTTTTCAGCATTACCGGCCGTTGCATAGTTTTAATCGTCCTTTTGATTCTTATTCCTTCTAGTGCTTTTTCTAAGTTCTTCGTGACTGTTCATAGTGCTCTTAAAATTATTGGTATTATATTGAGGTTCTAGTTCCTTTTGTGTTCTCTGGAACGTTTCGCATTTTGTTTCATTTTTCCGTCGCTTTTGTGTTTGTACCATGTGTTCCAGATCCAGTTGTTTATATAGTTCTCACTGTACTGCCTCTCCCACCTTGTTTTGTCTATTCTTCAATTCATTTTAGGCGCTTGATCCGTTCATTTATCATGTGGGGTATTATCTCGTCTTTTTGTCTACAGTGTCTGCATTTCCCGTTTTCTTGTGTCTTTTTGATATTAGCTTTGGTATGGTTGTTTCTAGTCGCGTTATTATGTACGACTGTAATTAGGGATTCATTTTCTTTGCTTAGATGTCAAAGTCTTATCCAATTTTGTTTTTGTGAGTCTTATCTTTTGTCATCATTATGAATCGTCCGTGCCGCTCTTGCTACCTCCATTTTTTCTCATCTTATCCCTCGCCACTCTGTTATCTGTCGTGTTCATTAGGACAGTGTTTGTTATTGCATTTTCAAGTAGAGTTTTTAGTAGTGATTCTGTTTCTCTGTTTAGGCATCCGTGTTTTAACCATGTCCATTGTCCAGATGTTTTCGTCAGTCTCATCTTTACTCCCCCATTATGAATCGACTATGTAGTCATTTCTTTTTTCGAATTTTCTTCACTCGTCCTACCCTTATTATTATTATTAGTAGTAGTAGTAGTAGTATTACTAATATTCTATTGTTATTGCTATTATTTTTGTTATTATTATTTTATTATTGTTATTTTATTATTATTATTGCTATTGTTATTGCTACTATTATTGTTATTGTTATTATTGTAATTATTATTGTTATTGTTGTTAATATTATTATTGCTGTTGCTATTGTTATTATTAGTTTATTATTATTATTATTGTTATTATTATTGTTATTGATACTGTTACTGCTATTATTAGTGTTATTGTTATTATTGTTATTATTATTGTTATTGCTATTGTTATTATTATTATTTTATTATTATTGTTATTATTGTTATTATTGTTATTATTGTTGTTATAATCATTATTGTTATTACTGTTATTATTGTTCTTGTTATTATTATTGTTATTATTATTCTTATTATTATTACTGTCATTGTTATTAATATTGTAATTATTGTTATTGTTATTATTATTGTTATTGCTAATGTTATTGTTATTATTATTATTGTTATTATTCTTATTGATATTATTATTGTTATTATTATTATTGCTATTGTTATTATTATTGTTATTGTTATTGCTATTCTTCTTATTATTATTGTTAATGCTATTGTTATTATTATTGTTATTGTTATTGCTATTGTTATTAATATTGTTAATGCCATTGTTATTATTATTGTTATTGTTATTATTCTTGTTATTATTATTATTGTTTTTGTTGTTGTTGTTGTTGTTATTTGTGATGCTCGAGGAATTGGCTGTTAAAATGAGGCAGGCGTGGATAACAAAACGATCTCATATTTATTCTTGAAGAAAGCTACGTTTTACAAGCGAAAGTGAGTGGGAGAAAGTTGAAGTCATGATTTGGAGATAAAAAGAAACGGATGTGTTTTCTCAATTATGGGCTTCAGGGTTTTCTGGAAGACACATTGTTTTGACAAATTGTCGAGATCGTTTGGATTACTGTCAAATAAACTGTATAACCGTTGTTCGTGTCACCAAAATAAAACAAAAAAATAACTTTGATATTAGTTTACACCTATCGCAGATTTTCTATATGTCTATGGTTTTAGGTCTATTATCGTCAAAATGAATACATGTCTATATATCTGACTATCTTTAAGGGTCTCTACCATTCTCTTTGTCTATTAATTATCTTTCTATTTGATTCGCCCCTCTTCCTCCTCTCTCTCATTTTCTTTCCTTCTCCCTCTTCATCTCTCTCTCTCTCTCTCTCTCTCTATATATATATATATATATATATATATATATATATATATACATATATATATCTATATATATACATCTATATAGTAAATTATCAAAATATATATGGCAATTAAACTACACAGAATATTCTGCGTTTCATTCTCGTGAGAATTCGTCAGGCTTATATATATATATATATATATATATATATATATATATATATATATATATATATATATATATATATATATTAGCATGGTTACCCGGCGTTGCTTAAACAATTACTTAAGGGTTATTTAAAAATTAAGAATAAGCAAAAAAAAAAAAAAAACCTTAAAAATAAAAATAATAATTAAGCTTAGACGAGTATTTCGAAATGAAAACAAATCTATTACAGAAAATATTTAATAACATGCTCCGTTTTAAACAACTTTTCAAAGAATTAAACTATCACAGTTATTCCTCTTTAGTTTTCTGGTTTGAAAATTAAACAGTTTCAGATTTCAGATAATAATAAGTAAAAATAAGTTAAATCAAATATAAATTCAATGTAGATGCGGTGTAAAGAATGATATATATATAGAAATTACGCATAAAATATAATGTCTCATTTGACAGAACTATCCTCTCATGGGAATAAAGATTTCTTGGCTAGGAGAGGTGTACACACATAGGCTTCATATTTCTTTTATCATGGGGAGTTATACACACAGACAAACACGCATGCGAACACTACTACTTTATATATATATATATATATATATATATATATATATATATATATATATATATATATATATATATATACACACACTAGCATTTCAGCCCGGCCTTGCTCGGGTGTTTGGAGGCGTATGTTGAGCAAAAAAAAAAAAAGCCGTAATTTTGTTTAACTTTGACCCCTATTATGACCCCTTAACATTTGTTTTGAACTCAAATCAAGTTATTAAGTTAGATCCATGTCCAAGGAACCTATATCTAACTTTTCAAGTGTTTAGACACAAAATTGTCGGAGGAGTTTGGTAGAGTTCTCAAAGGTTTAATCGTTGAATTTTGACCCCTTAACTGTCAAATTTCTGGCCGAAACCCATTTACAAAGAGTGTCCAAAATCGCAGTACCCTGTATATCAAACTGCGGGTCTGTAGACTAAAAATTGACAGAGTTATTGCGTAGGGGAATGTACACAGAAACACACAGTACGTTCACTTATATATATATGTATATATATATATATATATATATATATATATATATATATATATATATATATATATATATATATATATATAGTAGTCATCCACAGATAGACTGTTTCGCTGTATCACAGATCTGACAAAGATCGGGTTTAACCGACTAATTGTCCGAAACATATTATCATGTCCAGTGTCTCGACCCATGTAAATTTGTTTATATATATATAAATATATATATATATATATATATATATATATATATATATATATATTAATAAATTTATATGCATTTATATATATATATATTAATAAATTTACATAGACATGTCATTTACATGGTCATTGGTAATTGGGGTAATTGCGCCAAATCTGGGGGTAATTGCGCCAAATCTGGGGATAATTGCGCCTACTAAAACAAGCGCTCTTTATATGCGTGGTTGCTAAAAGAACACGTTTAGCTAGTTGGCGCAATTTTTTCGGACTTGGCGCAATTACCCCTAAATACGGTATATAAGTATATATGTATCAGACACACACACACACACACACACACACACACACACACACACACACACACACACACACACACACACACACACACACAGAGAAACACACACACACTCATATATATATATATTAAATTTATTTATACAAACATTAATGGCTACATATGTGCATACATGTTTCTGTAATCACACGCGTTGGGGGATTACGTCTTCAGGCCAAGAATTATCGTCGAAAACTGATATTTCAATAAAAAACATATTTTCCTATTTCGTTTGTAAAGTTAAAATGTAACCTGGGTGGGAGTCATAACTTGGTGAGAGGACAAGTGAGGTCTTTGAAGATAATAAATATCTTTTTTCATTTCCCTTTCTCTCTATCCATCCTATCTTTTGGTTTTTATGGCATAAGGTCGTTGAGAATTTAGTATTTTTGTCCTACAGTCTGTAAAGTAAAAACATTTGCTATGGTCACTGAGTACTGACCGGTGTTTTTCAATCAACACCCATCCACACACATACAGACAAACACACACAACACTCACACAGACACACAAACACCCCACACACACACACCCACACGTCAATACAGAAATTGAGAAGCGAATATATGCTGTTCGTTTTGTTTTACTCACACACACGCACTGAAACTAGGCAATAACTATAACTACGCAAGAATAAAATTAAAATTAAAATAAGGTAAATAAACCAAATAAATAAAAATTAAAAAATAAAAATAAAAGATAAAAAATAAAAACAAATAAACAGAATAAGAATAAACATAAAGCCTCGAAAGTTATCTAAACTCCACATGTACATATATATATATATTAATATACTTATAAACGCCTACACCATGCTACACCCGCGTATATATATACACACATATAGACATACATAGACATATAATGGTCATATACAGTTATGACAGGTTTACATCCATACCTACATACGTAGTAATATCCATACGTATACATCCATGTATACGTCATGACTGTTATTATATCAAAACTAATATTAATCCCACTAATAATCCTAGTAATAATAATTCTTGTAATATTGATAATACTAATGACACCACCAATATCAATAATAATAATAATAATAATAATAATAATAATAATAATAATAATAATAATAATAATAAGAAGAAGAAGACTGTATAATTGGGAATTCTAAAACCCGCGGACCCCAACTGGATACACGTCCTCATAAATCAACCCATATATATATATATATATATATATATATATATATATATATATATATATATATATATATATATATATATACACAGATATACATAGATATGCACATATATATACACATACACACATATACACACATATGCATATATACATACAGACACAGGTACACACATTTATATATATAAGTACAAATACATATATGCACATATACATATGCACATACACATACACACACGCGCACCAGCATACACACAATACATACACATTCAGACCATCCGCAGGTGCAGACAACATCCCCATCTACTCGTGTCTCCACATCTCCACAGACGTATACAAGACACATACACACATATATACCAACACAGACCACCGCATACACCCACATACCCACACAGGCGCAGGTACACACAGAAACCCGGTCACTCATAACGCAGGAAAACACAGCAATTCATGCACAAATGCAAAGACCTTTTTCAATAATAATAAGGTGCCTTTTTAACCTCAGTAGCGTGGTAACCCCTCTATATATGAAATAGCATGCCACTACATTCACACGGGTGTATATATACATATATAACATATATACCAAAACATTCAGACATCCATACATACTTGTAATATACATTGCTACAACTATCATATACGAGATAGCCTCTTATAATAGTACAGAAATATATATGCATATATATATACATATATACATACATACACATATACAAATATATCGATATACATACATATACATACACACACATATATACATACACACATATACATACAAACATAGACGCATACATAAATACACATACATACTTACACAAAATTCAGACATATATATATATGTGTGTATCCTTCCACCAAATAATACATTTAAAGTAGAAATAGACATGAATTCATTTACTACATAATTATCCTTTTCTATCAAACTCCACACGCATAGTTATATTACACGGCTCCACCCGCTTGTTACCTTTTCCCACGTTGTATGATTTTATTTTACTATGTAAAAATTTATAGCAAATTCCGCTTGAAGTTCATAGGCCTATCTTCATATTAAGCAAACACTCTTTCGATGGTTAGGCAGATATACATAAGATGTATAACGATACAATAATAATATATAATAACATATGACACAAATCAGAGTATTTAGGTTATACAAACTGAGTATAGAAGCTTATATATTATAGTACTTACCTTCATCTTTATTCATTCACCCCTATTTCTTTATTCCCTTTTCATTCATTCACTTTTCATTCCTTACTTTCTTTCATCTATTTATTCATTTATATTTTTTTAAATATTAAATTAATCTTCCTACCCAGGTACATAAAGATCATATATCCATACATGCATACACCCAAAAATATCCACATGTATACATTATTACGAGGTTCACCCAAACAATCTATTACTCGTTTGGTTCAAATATAGTTTCATACAAGTATTTATTTAGGTTAGTAATATTATAACTGCTTGATGAAGTCGAATATAAAGCGACTTACGCAATTCATACGGGTAGGATCATAGTTGCGACCTCACTTATCCTCTTTGGGGGGTTATTTGATGGGGGTTAGTTGTACTCATAGTTGTTCTGGTCTACTAATTTAGAGTTCTTTAAGTGTGTGTATTTTGAAATGTTTGCAGGATATAGCAGTTTCTTGTTTAATATTTAATAATTTATCCCTATTTTTAAACCTAGTTATCTCAAGTTTTTCTGATAAGCATAATGGACATGGTGAGTTCAATGAGTGGCAAGTATTGGCCCTTCTAATAATCTTCCATTCTATACTAGGTGTTTTATTTTCTCTAACTAATGTCCAGTAATATGACGATAAGGAAGTGTCCTTTTCATATGTTTGATTACTCATCGAGCGTGTATGTCCATAGAATCTATTTTCGAAAGTCATTTGGGTACTCCCTAAATAGAATCTTTCGTCCCTAGGGTTCTCTACCGGGAATATCCTAGTTTGGTATACCACTGATGAGGTCAGATATTCATTTTTTATTGGGCATTCTCCAGGCTTTTGGCAGTTACATTTATTCACAGCCGTGTTTGCACTAGTATTTACACCTTCTGTATTAGTCATCCTTAAGATTCTTCCATTATGCTTTTTTATAATCCTTTCTAAGTTATCACTACAGCTATAAGTTAATTTTAATGTATTTTTATTAAATATTTTATGTAATATATTATTTGGTGGGAAATGCTTGTTAATAAGTTGTAAAAATTTTGTACCAAGTTTTGTTTTCAGCATAATATTAAAGGGGGGTGTGAACCAAATAATTTTCCTACTACGATTTCTAGATCCATTTGTGCTAGCGTTAGTTACTTTATATTTTATCTCTATGTCCTTATACCCACTATTTTAAAGTGCTGTATTATAAATAGCTTTGCAATCATTGAAAGTTACTTCATTAGATGAATTGTTACTTATTCTACTTTCAATAGATAATGGTATATATTTAATAATGGATGGTGGATAGTTAGACTGTGGGTGTATATAAATAGGATTAGCATTATCCTTCATATATGGTTTATAATCAAGATCTAAAGTAAAGTCAAGGAAATATACTTCTACTTTTAGGCCAAAATTGCTCTCCTTACCTGATCATAAGTAACTAATTTTACTTTTTTTAATATCTAAAAAAAGAAAACATTCAATGAGATAGAAAAATTTGCCGTCAGCGTCTGATATTTACTTGACGATGTAAGCATAACATGAGCTTTCATTAAAAAAAATAAACCAACGTGTTTAAAAAAAAAAGTTTTGCACTTTGGACTTTACAGTAAAATTTCCAAAAAAACTATTCTTTTTTTTGTTTTAAATTGGAATATTTTCTTTATTGATCTTTTATCTTCAATTTGTGATATATAAAACTTTGACACATAAAATAATTAATAAAATTTTAATAAACATTTCAAAATGGGGGGGGGGTGAATTTGAAAAAAAAACGTTTGTCTAAAATATTATATTTAGTTTATTGAAAAGCGCATAAAATGTCACATTGACCCTGAAAATATCGTGAAAATTAAATCAATAGAAAAATTTTGATAGATTTTTAAAGTTTAAAAATTTAAAAATATTTAACTCGTATAATTCTATTGATATTATTACGTAAATAAATGGCTGCATGAAGGCACGCCGGATTTTGTAAACATTTTGTAAACATTTTGTAAACACTGTTTTTTTTAAATAAAAAAGAATATTTCTATTATTTTTTAAACAACTTTAATAGTTTATTTTGAAAGTATAGCCCAAATAGAAAATAATCAACTCACTTTAAAAAGAGAAATTACGGGTTTTTTTAAAATATTTTATTCGCAATTTTCTGTTAGGGGTGTA
>NC_136510.1:89760168-89980168 GCF_053919585.1 Euprymna scolopes
TGAGCCCTAAACAATAAATGTTAAGGGGTCATAATAGGGGTCAAAGTTTAAAAAAATTGATCCCTGCGGTAGCGGTATCAGAATTTTTGTAGGAAATTTTGACACCCCTAACACGAAACTGCGAATACAATATAAAAATCTCGGAATTTCTCTGTTAAAAGTGGGTTATTTATTTTCTTTATGGATTATACTTCCAAAATAAACTATTACAGTTGTTTTAAAAGTAATAGAAATATATTTTTTTTTTAAACAGTAATGAATTTTCCGAACTCAATATTTTTCAATCTTATAACTTTAAAATCTATCAAAATTTTTCTATTGACTCTATTTTTACGATATTTTCAGGGTCAGTGTGAAATTTTATGTTCTTTCCAATAAATCGAATATAATATTTTAGACAAACGTTTTTTTTTTAAATTCACGACCCCCCCCATCCCAATTTTTAAGTGTCTATTAAAAAGTAAATACTTAATTTAGTACCTGGAAAGTAAATAATTAATTTACTCACAAATTGAAGAGAAAAGGTCAATACATAATATATTCAAATTTAAAAAAAAAGACATCGTGTTCTTTTAGAATTTTACCTGTAAAGTTTGAAGTTTAAAACCTTTTTTTTAAACCACGTTATTTGTTTTTTCTTTTTTCTTTTTTTTTAATGGAACCTTGGTCCTTGCTCCTTTAGTTGAAAAAAAAAATTAGGGCTTGAATTACATTTTTCGAGGAGTTATAAGCTTGGAAAGACAGGGGGTCGAATAATTCACGCCTCCCATTTTGTAAATGTCTAATAATAATTAATTTAGAATCGCTTAAGTACATAATTATTTACTCACAAATTGAAGAGAAAAGGTCAATACATAATATATTCAAATGTAAAACAAAAAGAACATATTGTTCTCGTAGAATTTTACCTGTAAAGTCCGAAGTTTAAAACCTTTTTAAAAAAAAAAACACGTTTTTTTTTTTTTTTTTTAATGAAATCTTGGTCCTTGCTCCTTTAATTGAAAAAAAAATTAGGGCTTGAATTGCATTTTTCGAGGAGTTATAAGCTTGGGAAGATGGGGTGGAATTATTCGCTATTTTCACAAAATTTCTGACACCGCTATCCCTGCGGTCTCTACCAAATTACACAGACAATTTCTGGTCTAAACATTTGAAATTTTACATAAAGTGTATTTAGAGACAGGGCAAGCTTTTTAATCGGTTTCGGTCAAAATGTTTAGTCACAAATTTATAAATGTATGTGTGTATGTATGTTTGCATGTCTGCCTAAATCTTTCGACAGAGACCGTGGATTTTACCAAGATGAGTATCGTTTTGAAGTTCGACCATTCAGACGACAAATATCGAAAAATTGGCTAAAAACATTAATACGTTCACCTTTAAATGTGCTCTTTTCAACGGGGGGGGTCGCTTTTTTCGCCGATATTTTTGAAAGTCATCCTCTCCTTTCGATTGTCTAGCCTTAATTTAAACCTACGTCACTGCCGATTTGCGGTGGTAGTAACAGCAACGGCGTCAGGTCTTTTCCCCGTTCTTTTCCTCCTTCGCGGTAAGGGTTCGAGCCTGCCTTCCTACTACCACTTTTTCTTTTTTTGCTCAACATACACATGCAAACACCAGGGCAACGCCGGGCTGAAATGCTAGTATATATATATATATATATATATATATATATATATATATATATATATATATATATCGACTGGTGTTAATCGTGACACCCCTACACTGAAGATTCCCGGAAGGATGAAACACTTGTGTCGGTAGGTATTTAATAATTATTAGTAAATAATTATGTCAGCTTCTTTAAGAAACTCGTTTCTTATCGTTATCGTTGAGCACTTAAGTTGGACCATTTAGCTCTTAATATTGTCATATATTGATTAGATCACTCTGACTTAGGTAAAAAAAACAAACATTTTAAAATGTTTAAATTTTAACGTTATTTCACGCGGTTAACGGTAGCTGATTGGATACGGTCCTTGCTAATGCAAATAGAGATAGCTTCTGTCGCCGGGTTCGAATCTATTGACTGGTGTTAATCGTGACACTCTGCACTGAAGATTCCCGAAAGGATGGAACACTTGTCCCTGTAGGTATTTAATATTTTAGTAAATAATTATATATACCCTATATGTGCTTCCGGGTTGCTTTAGCTCACACTACTGCATTTATATTTACTCTCTATCGCCCCCACAACAGCGGAGTTACTATCTTTCAAAGCATATCTGAGAAAATTGACCAAGTCCTTTCTACTTATCCTTCAGCTAACATTCACATATGTGGAGACTTCAATGTTCACAACGTCGAATGGTTGACCCACTCAAACAAGACCGATGATGAGGGGAGGTTCTGTCATGATTTCTCCATTGCCTATGACCTCACTCAGATTGTTCAGGAACCTACCCGTGTGCCCGATAATGACGGCCAGTATGCGAGCCTACTAGACCTTTTTCTCACAACTTGCCCTGAACTATGTTCAGTTTCTGTTCTGTCGCCTCTTGGATCTTCCGACCACTCTGTTGTATCAATCAAGATAAAAATGAAATGTAATAAGTCCCCAGACGTACCTCTTCATCGTACAGTATATCGATACACTAAGGCTGACTGGGATAGCTTCCGTACATTTATATCTGATCTACCTCTGCATTCCATGTTTAAAAAGGATGTGTCCTCTATAGTATTAGACCTAACTGAATGGTTAATTGTAGGTATTGACCATTTCATACCCTCTAAAAAGTTTCAGCAAAAACCTAACAGCCAGCCATGGTTCTCTCGAGAATGTGCTGCTGCCATTGCGCACAGAAATCACTTTTTCCACTGCTTCAAACGTAATAGATGTATGGAAACTAAAGCCGTTTTCAGGACTGCCAGCAACCATTGTAAGAAAGTAATAAGGAACGCAAGAGTGTTGTATGCTCAATCTGTTAAGTCCAAAGTAGCTGAGCAGCGGCTTGGTTCCCACCAGTTTTGGCAAATAGCAAACAGAATCCTGAACAGAAGCGTGTGCTCCATCCCAACTATTATCAATGGACCTGAGGTAATCTCGTCAGCATCAGACAAAGCCAAACTCTTTGTCAAGAACTTTGCAGCTAATTCTACCCTTTGCGACCAAGACCGCCAACCCCCAATATTTCCTCCTGTATCAGAAAACACGCTATGTGATATACGTATATCTGTATGTGATGTTGCGAAGCTAATCAAAAACCTTGATTCGAGTAAAGCAACTGGCCCTGACGGTATTCCAATTATAGTACTCAAAAAACTTCAACCTGAATTAGCGCCCATACTTACAAAACTGTTTAAACGTTGTCTTAAGGAGAATAGTTTCCCATCTCCCTGGAAAATCTCATCAGTATGCCCTGTATTTAAGAATTCAGGTGATCGCTCATCCCCCTCTCAGTACAGGCCAATAAGTCTCCTGTGCGTCATGAGTAAGTTGCTAGAATCTGTGTTAAATACAGAAGTAATCAAACATCTCAACAAAAATAACCTTCTTAGTGACACTCAATATGGTTTCCGTTCTGCTAGATCTACAGCAGATGTCCTTACAGTTATATCGCATAGGATTAGCAAATCTCTCGACGGTGGCAATCTTTCTAGGGCAATTGCTCTTGACATATCTAAAGCCTTTGATAGGGTATGGCATAAAGGTTTACTTCATAAGATCGCTAGCTATGGTATAGCTGGAAAAGTCTTCTCAATTATTAAATCATTTCTTTCTGATAGGTTCATAAGTGTAGTAGTTGAGGGGCAAAAATCAGAAGCTCACAGTATTAATGCCGGTGTCCCTCAGGGATCCATCCTGGGCCCAACTCTTTTCCTGATCTACATTAATGATCTTCCAAATCATATCCTTACATCATTTGTAGACATTTATGCTGACGACACTACCATTTATGGTAGCACATCTAAGACAGTAAACGACCAAGTTCTCTCCAATTCTCTCTCCTCTGATCTTGAGCACGTAGTACAATGGGGAAAGGAGTGGCTGGTTACTTTTAATGCATCTAAAACCAAGCTTCTCTCTTTACATCATCAACATTCTAATTCACATTTGTCATCAATTGAAATGAATGGCTCTCGTCTTCAGGAGGCCTCAAGTTTTGACAAGCTTCTGGGCTTGACCATTACTCCTGATCTTAAATGGAACATGTATATCAAATCTGTTGCCAAGGCCGCTGGGAAAATGGTGGGATCTTTCTATCGATCCAGTAGATATCTCACTGCTGATGCTATTCTCTACCTATATAAGAGCCAGGTACGTCCAAGGATGGAATACTGTTGCCACATCTGGGCAGGAGCTGCTAGAAAGAACTTGTCCTGCCTTGATAGAGTTCAAAATAGACTTCGTAGCCTCGTAGGAGATGTCCTTTTCTCCTCCTTGCAACCTCTATCTCACAGAAGAGATGTTGCGAGTTTGTCTCTGATGTATCGTTATTTTCATGGAAAGTGTTCAACTGAGCTTCAATCTATGGTCCCCCCCTCGCCAAACTTTCACAAGAAACACTCGTCTAGCTGTAAACACTATCAATAATTTCCCCCACTCTTTATCTGTGCCTAAACCTAAACGTAGATTCCATGAACAAAGCTTCTTTCTTAGAACTGCACGCCTGTGGAATTGTCTTCCGTTTTCCTGCTTTCCGGCTGACTACAATATGGTTGTGTTCAAGTCTAAAGTAAATAAGTTCTTGATGAGCCGTTCCATATAAGTTATTAAATTTACCAAATTTTCATTACTAATGATTACTATATTGACCAATTTCTACTGTACACTCTTTAACCCTTATCCTTGAGTGGCCTCTGGGCCTTGATAATGTGGTGACGCCTTTGTAAAAAAAATATATATATATATATATATATATATATATATATATATATATATATATATATATATATATAAATGATAGCATTTGAGATGGTGTTGAGGCATAACGCAAAGACGACTCCTTTATTTAGCTAAGTTATTTATGCTAGCTAATTCTTCGAATCTTTCCGGTGGATGTAGTTATTACTTAATTAGAGGTGTGTCTGTTTTTACTAAACATAGGTATTAATTCGCGGTGTATTGGGAATACTTTGTATCCTTTCAACGCTTCGCTTGGATCATTTATTATTTAAGATTTGTAGCATTACTGGTATGACGGGATTGCTATTCTTTTTTTACATCTTATTTAAAACGTAGCTTCTAAAGTGTTTGCATCTTATAGCCGATTCTATTCTTACATTTAATAATTTTTTATGGACCTTAAATCTAATAATCTCATGTTTCTCCGCTAAACATTAATTACAGTGTGAAGTTAATGAACTACATGCTTTAATCTTTTTAAGTATTTTCTATTCGACTAAAGGTATGTTGTTCGCCTTGATTAACTTTTAGTAGTGCACTGAGTGTGAAGTGTCCGCAGCATATGCTTTGTTATTAATTGACCATAGAATCTGTCTTCAATATCATTTTCTATTTCTGGGTTTTCTATGATGCATATTTGAGCCTGATATACGGCCGAACATGTGAGGCAATTATTGCTTAGTGGGCATTCGATTTGCATTTGGCAATTGCAGGTCTTTCTGTTATCATTATCATTAGTGTTCATAGTTGGATTATTTCTCTTTAATGTTCTATTATTGTGCTGTTTTATTATTCTTTCTAGATTTTTAGTAGAGCTGTAACTTAGTTTTTAGGTGATTTTGTTAAAGGTTTTATGTAGTGGGAAGTGTTTATATCTAAGAAGTAAAGAACCGTTTCCCAAGTTTTGTTTTTTAATTAGGTTGAAAGGGGGTTAACCAGACTTTTAACCTTGATTATTATATTATTAGACTTTTTACCTTGATTATTATATTATTATTATTGTTGTATTCATATTGCTTCTATTGTATTCAATGTCGGTATTTTTAATGCAATTTTGTGAGTAGTTTTGTATCTCAAGCGCTACCATTTATTACTAAACTTGCAGAAACACAATATGCAACCAAGTGGACAAAGGTGAGTGCACTTTGCACACTTAATAATTAAACACGCGAAAACGATTAACTAAAATAATATAAGGGTCTAGTACGCGTGTAATTTAAAAGTATTATCGTAAAGCAGCGTTGCATCAGGAAACCAACCGCATAATTGATCCCAAACGATAACTAAGTATTCTCACTAGAGGACTTTGACAACGGAATATTTCAACAATATAGACAAATAGTCTATTATGTACTTGTTTGCATCTACGTATGTGGAAACCCTACCTCTCCTACGAAGCATATAAACTCATAACATATATTTATACGCCAGCATTAAAGAGCTGGATAAACAACCCAATCGAAAGAATAAAAACCATCAAAATTAAATTAATATATAAATGTGAAAACCTTTGCCGCTGAAATTACTTCAGACACCACGATAGAGTGGAAAATATAACTCCCAGTATAAAACCTTTATTTAAATCATATCAATCTATTCACTGGCTGTTTATTTAACCATATGGATATATAACTTTTAAATAAACAAACTAATCTATCTATATACCTATAATTCCGTATTCCTTTGGTGTGTAGTGATATTCATATTAAAAACCCTATTTTTCTATTTATTTAAAAAGAAAATACAATTTTCTTATATATGAGTTATCGAATTGCATTCATTAGCAAAAGATCTAACTAATTTGCATATTCTTTTAAACATTCATTTTTAATTAATTCCCTATTAGTTTTTCAGTTTTCTTATAGGGTGATCACCTTTAGTTAACTATTACGGGTAATTATATTCATGCAGATATTCTACATGATTTATACTTGCGAAATATTTGCGTAAAAAGCTTACAATGAACACAAAATCGTTTCCATATATATTTATGTATTCGTATATATTTTTGTTTCATCTATCTGTCTATCTATATATATATATCTATATCTATATATATCTATAAAAGTGAACGTGTCTGTCTGTCTGTCTGTGTACATTTCCCTACGCAATAACTCTGTCAATTTTAGTGTATAGACTCGAAATTTGAAATACCGGGTACTGAGATTTGGGAAAATCGATGTGACGGGTGTCAGCCAGAAATTTGGCTGTTAAGGGGTCAAATTTCAACGATTTGACCTTTAAGAACTCTACCAAACTCCTCCGACAATTTTGGGTCTAGACACTTGAAATTTTAGATATAGGTTCCTTGAACCTGGATCTAATTTAATAAAGTGATTTAAGCCCGAAACAATAAATTTTAAGGGGCCATACATAATAGGGGTCAAATTAAAAAAAAATTACTCTTTTTTTTTTTTTTGCTCAGCATACACCTCCAAACACCCGGGCAACGCCGGGCTGAAATGCTAGTAAAGAAATAATTTGAAAAGGGATGGAAAAGCGAGAAATAAAATGAATGAACGAAGCTTACCAATAAAATAGAGGGAAAATGTAGTCGTAACCAGAAAGGAAACACCCATAAAAACTTAAGTAACGACGATGAGGGTATAATATTAATATATATATATATATATATATATATATATATATATATATATATATATATATATATATATATATTAGTTGGACGCTCCGCGCTGCTCGTATAGTACGCTTACACATGATATTTTAACTCATGCAGATTGCGCATGTATTATTATGAAATCAATTCTATATTGAATATTGTATTTCACGCGGAATAATTCGCAAAACAAAATAAAGAAAAAAAAAAGATAAATATTAATAATGATAATGTCTGTTTTTGTTTATAATATGACGCTAGCTGATATTTCAGCTTGATGATAAATGCCCTGAAAAGTTACTTCTGATTACTGATTAGTTTTACAATATGCAAACAAAGAAATTATTTGCGTCGATTTTTAATGACATCTTTTCTTTTATTGTAAATTGAATTCATTAACAATAAAATAAATGTTTTTACAATTATATTTTGATACGTTTTATACAATAACTTATGGCTTTCAAGTATTTTGATGTAATTTATTTATTATTCATTTTGTGTGTTATTTGACTAAGACGAAATTATGTGTTATTAAATTTAGGCGAGAAAACAACTCAATGACGTTTTTTTGGTAAATTTAAAGTTAAAGCGTGACGCGTTTTTTTTCAACGTTATTATTTAGAAATTTATTATTTAACAGAATATTCCCAGAAGAAGTTGGAGTCATCGCCCGTAATCATTGCCGCCGTCAGTATAATGCAGGAGTGCTAAAAAAGCAATTTTCGTTCAAATAGACTGACGCAATTTTTATTTTTGTCCTATTCAGAGTGATCCGTTTTCAGGAGCTAGATTTTCCCCACATTATAACATCATTTTCCCCACATTATAACAGACCTTGTGTCTAACGCTGCCCTCGTGGGGAAGCAAGTAAATAAGAAAAATATTTAAAGAAAAAAAATATAAAAAGCTTAACATACAAATGGAAATAAAATAAAAAAAAATTCTGAGACAAAAATAAATAAATATGAACTTTTCATTTGGATTTTAAAGAAATACACATTTTTTTTTCTCCTTTTTACCCTCTGCGGACGAAATCAGATTTTGTCAGGGTCAAATATTAATTTTCAGATGATGTGGCCTAGCTTTTGGGTAATTTTCAGCCAAACCTAATAGTCGGTATATCCGAAAACGGCTGTTTTTGGCCGTTTTGACGCCTTTTGGCATCCTGGGCATGCAACCAGAATTTTCTAAGGGTCAAATATTACGTTTTCAGATCTATATCCACAGAGTCTTGCTTTTGCGTAATTTTCAGCAACTTTTACTGTTTGAAAAATAGTACGATTTTTGGCCATTTTGACCCCTTTTAGCCCCCTGGAAACAACTGTTTTTCATAAAAAAATCAGAGAATGTAATATTTTCTCTCTTACTTAGTTATAGCCAAAATTTCAGATAAATGTAATGACTAGTCATTTAGAATTTTTGGAATGTCTCAAGAGGAACGGAGGAACGGACAAGGATGAATTCAAAGGTCCAAATCCGACTAAGTCGGTGGACAAATAAAGAAATAAATCATATATATATATATATATATATATATATATATATATATATATATATATGTGTGTGAGTGTGTGTGTGTGTATGTGTGTGTGTGTGTGTGTGTGTGAAACACCACTAGTTCGTGGAATATTACTTTCTATATAAATTTATTCATATCCCTGTTTCTATCTGTCTATATTTCTATACTTTTATCTCTCTATCTATCTGTCTGTCTATCTGTCTATTTCGTACATGTGTGTGTATGGGTGTGCGTGTGTGTAAAGATGAATATCTATATATATCTATATCTCTTTCTATATATAATCAGTTTTTTTTTTATTTTATTGATAAGCAATTATTTAATCGTCTCGTCTATTCCTGGCTTTGTTGATCTCAAAGCGTATTAATTATCCGAATAAACAACAGGTGTGATTTTCATGACAGAGAACCAAAGGACACGTTCATTTGCACAGGTGTCAATTAAATAAAAATCGTGTGGATTTGTTTACATGGAATATTTTAATATTGTTCTTATCCAGCAAAGTGTTAGTACATTAATAATAATAATAATAATAATAATAATAATAATAATAATAATAATAATAATAATGATGATGATGATAATAATAGGAACTAGAGACACTAATCAACACTATCAGGATCTTCAGCCATGATATCCAAATAGAATTGGGAATGGAAAAATGCGCACTACTAGTTATAAGAAAGGGAAACCTGGAGACGACAGAAGGCATGGTACTACCCAGCCATACGAAGATGAGGGCAGCAGGGGAACAAGGCGACTATAAATACTAAGGAATTTTAGAAGCAGCCACCATCAAAGCAATAGAAATGAAACAAAAAAAATAGAAAGGAATACCGCTGGAGAACAAGGAAACTCCTGGAAACGAAATTATATAGCAGAAAGCTAATAAATGTATAAATGCATAGGCAGTATCACTAGTAAGATACTCTGGGCTGTTTATAGGGTGGAAAAAAGAAGATCTGCGGCAGCTCGATCAGAGAACCAGGCAGCTCATGATCATGCACAATGCACTACACCAAAAGGACGATACTGACAGACTCTACGTGAAAAGGAAAGAACTAGAAAAATACATAATGCAAAATAATGAAAGGGTAATTATGGCAGCAAGAAACATGGAAAAAAATCAATAAAACAGAAAACAGAGAGACAAAGAAAAAAAAGAAAAAAGAAAAGTGGGAAGAGGAACAGCTACACAAAAGATTCATAAGAATTACAAAAGATGAGAATAGCTAAAACACCCGGACATGGATGCGAAAAGAAAATGTAAACCGAGAAACTGAATCCCTAATAACTTCAGCCAAGATAACTCAACGAGAACCAAACATATTAAAGCAAAGATCGACAAAACACAAGAAAACAGCAAATGCAGACTCTGTGGACAAAGTGACAAAACAACAAACAATATATAGTAAGTGAATGCAGCAAACTGGCCCAAAAGGAATACAAAAACAGGCACGGCCAATTATTAAGTACATGGGGAATTATGCACACAACAGCAACTCGAACGCAAAGACAAATGTTACAATCCTAACCCCGCAACAGTACTTGAAAACAAGAATTACAAAACCGTATTGGCCTTGGACATACAGAGGGATATAAATCCATCCAAGCAAGAAGACCTGATGTCGTAATAATAACCAAGAAAGAAAAATTATGTCAGTCATAGACTTTGCTATTCCAGCTGACCAAAGGACCAGTATCAAAGAAGAGGAAAAACAGGAGCAAATACACAGAGGTAACCAGAGAATTTAAAGGGATTTGGATGCTAAAGAAAATTAAAATAATACCGATAATAGTAGGAACACTAGGAACAATTCCGAAAAACTTTGAAAAAAGAATGGGGGAAATTGGAATCAGAGGAATGGCTGGAAAGACAACGACTCACGATAATGAAAACGGCTGAAACATTAAGGAAAACCCTTGAATGCGGAGATTAATGTATAAGAACCATATGCGCAGGGACAAAAAATGAAGAAGCATTAAAGGGAACGAAGAACAATGAAGCTGCATATCAACAAATTCTACACCCCATCCCCTCCTTTGCCCCCCCAAGGGTGATAACAAATAGCCAAGAAGAGTCAAGAAGGATGGAAAGACCGAGGAGAGATCGCTGACCAAACCTCCGCTGGACATGCGCTAAAAGAACTGGGACTTTGAGTAGGCTTAGTGGCACTCAGATTCCAGTTGAAGCCAATGGCCTTGCCAGCGAAAAAATAATGATGAGAGGCTGTTGCAATTGTGCAAATTTATTTGCAAATGTTATCAAAGAAAGTGGAGAGTGCTGGACGACTGAGGAAATATGCTGTCACCCAGCTTCCATGTAACACCACAGGTTTTCTATGAGAGATCTTTGATGACCTGTGCGAAAGCTCCTTGTGAGCCAATAATAATAATAATGATAATAATAATAATAATGATAATAATAATAATAATAATAATAATTATTATTATTATTATTATTGTACATATTATTTTGCATATATATATATATATATATATATATATATATATATATATATATATATATATATATATATATATACATAGAGTAAGTTAATTAAGCCATAAGCGGAAAATTGTGTTGATTAATTGTCATATATTTAAAAAACCGCTACTTGTATTTGACCTCATTAAAAAACTGCCATGCAGTAAAAGTTAACTCCGCTACTAATATTTGACCTCATTAAATCATTAAGTGCGGGCGCCTGTCAAGTTTGTTTCTACTTAAATAAATTCTAACTTGTTTCAGTTACTCTTTTTTGCTGGCCAAGCGGTAAACGTGTCCGTTTTTCACGCTTTTTTCCAACTTTGCCTCAAAGCTTCAGGTTCGATTCTACCTACCTACCAAAGCTTTTTTAAAACTCCTCCCACCGATACAAACACCCGCGCAACGATTTTTTAAAAATAAGTTTTTATATTGTTTCTTTTTATATAATATATAAACAGGATTATTACTTCGCTTATTCTTTCGTTTCAATTTCCCCACCCCACCCGAGCACACACACCTCTAAACACCGATTAACGCCAGGTACACCTGCTCGTATAATATATATATATATATATATATATATATATATATATATATATATATATATATATATATAAAGATATATATTATATGGCAATTAAGCCACACACAATATTCCGCGTTTCATCCACGCTAGGCATAAGCCTGATGAATCCTAGCGTTGATGAAACACGCGGAATATTCTGTGTAGCTTAATTGCCATATATATTTTAATACTTACTACCTAGCTCTACCTACGTATAGCACTGTTTAAGTAAATACCTAACGTTTACGCATGAATTTATACTTTCGTATATTAATTCATGTGATTAAATTTAGTAATCATATATATATATATATATATATATATATATATATATATATATATGTGTGTGTGTGTGTGTGTGTGTGTGTGTGTGTGTGTGTTCCGACAATTTTCGGAATCGGGAATCGAAATATCGGAACGTTTTCCCGTATTCGATATCGTAAATTTTTTGCCTATTCTCCAATGCGAAAAGCGGTTCTATTAATTGTTTTCGTTCTTCTGTGTCGTTACTTAAACTTAATTTTCCATTAGAACAAAATTATAAATATTTATTGTATTTTAAGCTGCCAGTAAATGCAAAATCGATGTATTTCCCACTTACAAGTTTGTTTGTTACGACGACAAACATACGTACACATATTATAGAGGTTTTAACGGTATTCTAAACGAGAGTATAAAAAATAATAAATTTATCACAAAATAGACGTTATTATAAAATCGAAATTGACACTGGTCATTGTATGGCAATCGGGAAAATATTGGAATCACCATATTTTTCTCTTCTGATAAGATGGTAAACATCGAAACCCTACAAGTTAAGAAGATTACTTTTCTAAAATATTCTTTGTCTTGCTTAAAATAATAAAAATCTTTGATATGAAACTCAACCACTTCATTTCAATAAGTGTTTTTTTGAAATTCATTGAATCACAATTTGATATATATATATATATATATATATATATATATATATATATATATATATACGCTGACGAGAGGTAACGACCTCGAAACACGCGTGTACGTAGATTACTGTTTTAAAAATAATAAATAAATAAAAATGTTATATACGTCCAAACAAATTAAAAAGGGCGAATTTCTAAGTAAATAAAAAAATGAGCTTCGAGGCGGAGCCAATATTAACCGTATGTATCGCTTGAAAAAACAGCAGTAACAAATATATATATATATATATATATATGTATATATATATATATATATATATATATATATATATATATATACATACACACACAAGCTGTAATGCCTCACTCCTACACAGTAGAGATCCCTGTGTAAGAAAGTCCTCTACTCTACTAGTTTCTTCCCCAGAACTGCTAAACTCTGGAATTCCCTTCTGGATTCCTGCTTCCCCAACTGTACTGACATGCAGAAGTTCAAGTGCAATGTGAACATATGTCTTGCTGCACAACTCTCTGCATAGTATTTTTGCAACTTATGTCCCTGATAGTAACTCCACCCTACATCCAAGTGGCACTTTGCCTTTTTTTGTGGTGAAAATGTAATTAAAAATAATGCAAATTATAAAATATTCCTTCAGAAACTTCGGACACATAATCTGTGCATTGTCATATCCGCGCTGAAGATTGGACCTTCGACCCTCCGAAGAATTTTGTCCGCACTGGGGATTGAACCTTGAACCTCCAGAAGAGTTTCACTTAGGACAGAATTTTACCTGCTACATCAACTGTTATATACAGCACAATCAAGTTGGCACATTGTTTCTCGTAATATCATAAAAGTTAAGAGACATTAAACCTAGGCAGTACTAAAATGGGTGACCAGTTGGGAATACCAGTTGTTTTATATACATCTTCACTCATCTTGATATTGTTCCCAGTCGTCCTGCACTTCTCGGTGCTAATTGATGCAGGCATTGTCGACTCATGGAGAAGTGTAGTTAGAAATTGCGCACTACTTGCTTCGCAATCACACTCGCAGGGGTTATCCATTGTCTTTTGAGTCTGAACAGAAGTCATTATTAAATTATCTGTGACGCAACAATTATAGTATGAATATTGAGAGTCTTCAACTTTTACTTATCACTTAGACTTTAAAGTGTAATTTTGCTTGACTTTTTGCATCGATAATATTTATTTGGAAGAGTTATCTTCTCCTAGACTAATTACATTTGCACGAATATAGAGCATAATTTATTCTACAATTAACCTATATCTTTTCACCGACTTTTTCGCTCATCTATGTATTTTGATTATACTAGAAAGAGAGAAAAAAAAGAGGCTCCTACAGTCTTTGACAGACTATGGATACCCACGTAGGGGTGCGCAATCTCAAACCACACCTCTACTGAGTCGACATTGTTAAATGCCAGTGGAATATCAAGTGTATGTACAGGACAACGGGAAACAAACGCCGAGATAAGCGGAGAGCACTTACAGCGCCTAGAATTCCCAAATTGTCACCCATCTGGTACTAACCCGGCTCAACGTTACTTAACTTCAGTGATCTGACGAAAACCGGTGTCAACACGATTATGACGTATATATATATATATATATATATATATATATATATATATATATATGTATATATATATATAAAGGTGTTTTTTAAGGCTTACAATGCATGATGATGTCAAAGCATTATCAGAAATTTATTTAAATTTTTATGACTGATGGGAATGCTGAGAGATGGATAGGATTGTTTTGTATAGTCAATGCAATTAATAGCTGTAATCGCTAAGATAGATGTAATATATATATATATATATATATATATATATATATATATATATATATAATACTAGAGTATCCATTGCATCGACAAAAACATCGATGCTCCATTATATTGAAGTAAACTGTGTTGTCTTAACAGTACCGGCATCTTCAATTTTATATCGAGAATAATTGTCTTCATGTTTTCCGCGGAGATTTAATCTGATTTTCAAAATATAATCCGATTTTTCTGTGTTAATCAAATAACATTAATGCATCCTTACGTCTTCGTTATCTCGAAAAGATTTCGACCAACGAGGCGCCTTCATCAGGGAAGTTACGTGAAGATTAAAAAATAAATAAAAAATAAAACTGTATTCACAAAAGAATAGAAAAAAACAAAGAAAAGAGGAATGAGGAGAAGAAGAGGGAGAAGAACGCGAAAGTGGAGAAGAGGGCGGAGGAGAAAAGGGAAGAGGGTAGAGAAGAAGAGGGAAGAGAAGTAGAGGGAGGATGAGAAGAGGGAGGAGAGGAGTAGACTGAGGAGATTAAAATAGGGAGGCGGAGAATTAGCGGAATTAGGAAGACCAATCAGAAGATAAGTAGAATTATACGGAATCTATGGACAGAAAAGACAAATCCCTGAAGAACTCTAAAGAGATAGAAGTCAAAGACAACAAAAAATATTAGCTTGATTTATAAATAATTTATCGTTTTATAATCTTCAATTCAATTCGAACAAACAACTTTTATATCAAATAAATATCACCTTTTTCCGTTTACCAATTAATTTGTTTATTCTATTTAAAATGAAGGCAGTTTGGATTCCAGAAAGCTTCGAGTGATTTCACCTGTTTGTCTTCTGTAGATTTTCTGCATTGAAGTGAATTCTATCGTCTTAAAGAGATAAAAATCAGTCGAGGCGAGATCAAGCAAATATGGTGGACAAGATAGAACAAATTAGTCCGAGTGCAGTTTTTTCTACATCATTTCTATGCGTGTGGTCTTGCGTTATTATAATGTAACGTTGTCTGGGAACCAACACGTTGTATACTCGGTCGCAAAGGAGACAAAGATTATGAAAAGAACTTCAGATCGTTGTTTTTTATTTGCACAGCGACATTTATTTCTTTATTGTTACGGTCGTGACGTCTCTTACATGATTGTTTTCTCGAACGTGCTCCCAGAAGGTCATCCACGTCTCTAACGTTATTGTCTTCTCTAACGTGTTCTTTGCTCCTTTTTATAATTTCTTTATTCACCTATTACGTCATTTCGCATGTCTTTGTATACGCACGTCTGCGCCCTGTTACAATAGAAGAGGATAGCCATTTTTTTTTTTTTTTACTTATTAGCCTTTTTTCTTAGAGTTTCCATCTACTTTTTGCTATTTCTCAACAAATATGTTTATATAAAGATTGTGGCCTAGGAACTCATCATAAATAATAGAAAGAAACTGAGTGACAACTAGACATCATATGATGCCACCATTTTCAACCTCTTTTTGTAGGAGTTTGTCAGAAATCCTTCCATGAGGATGCTTCTCATTTGAAGGAAATCCTGACTAAATATAAAAAACAAAACAAAAAAAAAAAACAAAAAAACGGTGTGCTGTCTCCTCAAGCCATCCAGCATGCCCCTCAGGTTGCAGACGAAAGCACTCCGTTTAAGAATATAGAGCGGCTGTTAATGCTGTATATAATATTTTGATTGCAGAAATTCGCTTCTGCACAAAATTGGCGTAGGTTTTCAATAACAAATACCATTTAAAAGTATATTATGTCAAAACCTTCAACCCCCGTCTTATGTAACTTTACTACGTCGTTTTGTACACATTTATTCGGTATAATTAACTCCTACATTTCATTCTAGGAGAAGTATTATCACGATCGCCACATCTACAAAGGAAGAAGTTTCTATTTTTCTCTCTGATTATCAAGTCCTACCACCGCAACCACTATTATTATGTATTATTCTTAATTTTTCATCGTATTTCACCGCTCTTGACTGTTTATTACACACATAGACGTAGCATAACCTTCCCTTCTCTATTTCATAAGTACTAATGCCTCCCTAGACATAATCCGCCCATTCCTATTGGCTGAGCTAGGAAAATTACATTATTCTAGAATCCCATTCTTGCCTACATTACCGAACGATTTATCATATTAAAATATGGCTACACTATGCGCACCCTCCATAAAATTACTACGATACCAGTACTCGGTGGACATATATTTTACTATGAAAAAGGTTGCGGACAGGGGTACTCCTCTTATTAATATAGAGCGACTTTTAAACAAAAAAATAAAAATAACGCCGTTGGTAATAAGAAAATCATATAAGGGACTATGAAGAAAAATAAAAACAAATACTGGCACGACAGGACCCAGAATAAAACGGGACTCGTTTATACACCAGTTAGGAAGAGCAAAACAATGGTTTTACCATTGCTGGTTCTGAAAGTGACAATCTAGTTACGATAGAAGACAGCCAGGGTAATCCATCAAGCCTTGCTAACGAGGTCCTGGCCCCCTATCTCCATCACTTTTAGCAATAAGAAAAAAAATAAGAGGCTTAAAAGCCCGGCCATAATCTGTTTTGCTACCACTACCAAAGATTTTCCCATGGATCTCAAATCTTGAGGAACGTTGTGAAGATTCACCCGCATAAACAACTGCTTTTGCTCGTCATAGGAAACATAGTTTCCATAATCTGTAATGACTCAATAAGAACTTATTTTATTGTCTGGGAAAACAACTTGTTTTAATGGAAAGGCAATCTGTCTTATTTTTCTTAATTAAAGAAAAAGGGTCTTGGACGCTTAGATCCATCTTTTCTAATTGGCGGTATACAGCATATGCTTTGAAGTATCGAGTTCTTCCGATTCACGAGTGCTCAGACTAGGATCATTCTACATAAATCTGTTTAAAACAGCTTCATCGATCACCTATGGGTCCCTAGACCTGGGCTTATCTCTCAAGCTAAAATCTTCGGAATAAAACTTTGTATAGCAATGTCTTATTGGTTTATGGCCATATATGCTAGATATGTTTCTCGCTGTCCCCGCAGGACAATTTTATTTATTTATTTTTCTGAAGACTCACCTATGCATAAGATATGGATTCTTCCGAACTGTATAAACAAATCGACTCTCACTGTGTCTTCTGTGCTTTCGTAGTACGCCATCTTGGCGGTAACTGCTACAAATGTTGCTATTTGTATGTTCTATTTTGTTTGACATTTCTAAGCCATACCCGTGTCCGTGTTTTCCTTACTGACCCTTCCGGACCACAGCATATTTAAATTCCCACATCACATGCTGAAGGTGCATCCCGGGTTGGTTTACATTAAGAGTTATAAAATCATAAATTTACTGAAAAGCTGTGGTAAAATAGTCCTATAAAATAGTAATATACTTTATATTAAAATTTAGACGAATAACACAAAAGTTTTGGCGTTTTAAAATTACTAAAATCATTCCAATTTAACATTAACAACATCAAAAAAAATATTCATGAAACGACTTAATAACATAATTTGAAAATCTTTTTTTTTATATTCTTTTCTCCAGTATTTTTTAAATTTATTTACGTTTGTCTTCTGATCCGACGAAGAATGGAAAATACTCGGTATACATATGGAATATCTTTGCTGCTTTTTTGGGGGGAGGGGGAGGGTTGACATAAAAAAGACCATGCAAAAAGTTAGAAAAATAAAGATAAGATTAAGCAGAAAGAGTTAATTATTTAAAGAATGTGTAAGTAATATTGCCTACATATGAACTACATACACTGAGTTTCTTGTTTTTTTTTTTATCTGGCAATAATTGAACTTAGATATGAGTTACTGAGTTTTTAGAATATTATCTCCCTTACATTCTACTCGGCCCATATTCTAGTGACGGGGACGAATATATATATATATAAATATACACTTATACACACATATGTTTGTTGTTGTTGTTAATGTACTATTCTTAATCATTATGGATAAAATAATGATCCCCGCATACGTGTTTCATCGTATCTATAGTTTATCAGCGGGGCTGAGTATATTGAAACTCAATCTGCAACCACAGAGCTTGTGGTGAGTTTGTTATCGGTACTCTACGAAATCTAATCGGAAATTATGTGTTATTTTATTGCCGTAAATTTATCTCGAATTTGGTTGTTATTTTTTTTGGCGATAATTTCATTTCAATAGGAGTTACTTTCTCTGAAAGATTTTAGTAAACTATTTCCCTTGCATTCGAATCGCCTTATATTCCAGGGACGTGGGCAAATATATGTGTACAAATATTGACATAAATATACGCATATACATATATATATATTCGTTGTTTATGTATTTTCCTTTATTTGTTACTTGAGAGTCGCTACTTGTCAAGGCGCAAAGGCCACTCGAAGATAAGGGTTAATGAATGTAAAGTGGTGGTTTAATAATTGTTAATGGTGTAAATTGGATATAATTTTATTATCTATGGGGCCGGCTGATCAAGAACTCGTCATTGGATTTGAAGGCTATCATGTTGTATTCAGTCGGGAAGCAGTATAGTGGGGAGTTCTGAGAAACAACCTTTGTTCATGGAATCTGCGTTTAAAGAGTGGGGAAATCGTATATAGTGGTTGTAGCTAGTTGGGTGTTTTTTGTTAAAGTTTGGCACGGGGGGCATAAAGTGGAGTTAAGTCAAGCAGTTGCCATGAATATAACGGTAATTATTAGATTAAAATGTTATGCACAGACACGTGTTTCGCTGTGTTTACTTCTCATGTGCGCGGCTAACTAAACTAAGAGTCAATCTCGTAACTAAACAGCTAGTAGTCGGGTGCATTATTACTTCGCTAGAGAGCCTCAACTGAAATGATGTGCTATTTTGTCACCTTAAATTTGTATCAAGTTTTTTTTTTTTTTTAGAGATAATTGCATTTCAGTATGAGGTACTCTCCCTGAAAGTTGTTTTTTTTTACGAAATAATCTCTCTTACATTCCAGTCGACCCACATTCTAGGCACATGGAGAAATATACACATAAATATAAACATATACATATATTAAATAATGTTACATACCAGGAAGTTCAACCCAAGAAGGCGAGCACATTTAGACATCCACAAATGAATTGTTCGTTCACAGCCGTTTGACAAGTACCTGCCTTACGCCGTGTTTTAAACTGTCTTGACATCATTTTCCCTCAGATAAAAATAATTAGCTATTTAGGTGTGCCAAGTTCGAATCAACTTCGACCTACAGAAACATTAATTTAGAGATGTTGGCAACCTTCACGTGTTTCTACCTGATGAGCGAATACCAACAATAATCATATGATTCATTCGAAATGACAGGGGTTGCTTTCTTACGGTATTACACTGTCAATATCTGTAACAGGGAGTTTTTTTTTACTTCATCACTTTGAAGAGGTATCTTTTTACTTAGATTTACACCTTACAAGGTATATCGCCACTTGGACGTAAAAGCTACCATGCCTAGGAAAGATTAACAAAATGTTAGTTTACATTACATTTAAACTTCTGCATATCAGTACAGTCAGGGAAACAGGTAGCAGAAAGTCTAGCTATTCCAGGAAATAAATGATTAGAGTAAAAAGCAGTTCAGCATTTACGGACCTAAACCGTGAGGAGGGGAAATTTTGTTGCTATGCGGGTTTATCGGAGATAGGTGTGTCGGGGGGGGGCACGTGCAACGAGTTCATCAGAGCACATTCCATTAAAATACTTGTAAAACAGACACAGGGATAAAACATTGCTGCGATGGGACAGAGGTTGGAGCTTAGTTGACAAAGTGGGATATATTAGATTGACACTTTTTTTGGATTCTATCCAAGAGGGAGAGGCTACTGGTAGATCCAACAGCCAAGATGTGGCAACAATACTCCATGCATGGGCGAATGGTGGCCTTGTAGAGGTACAGGATCCTCTCAGGTGTGACTAGTCTTCTAACTCGATAGAGGGAATGCACCTGTTTTGCAGCAGCCTTTGCAATGTTTTTAATGCATTTGTTTTAATTCATATTGCCCGTGAATGTAATGCTGAGAAGTTTGAAGGAAGAATCCTCAGGTAGGACGTTATTCGTCATGGATATCAGTGGTTGGAGAGGCATCTTGTAATTGTTAAAGGAGGGCAGCGTAGTCTTAATAGCATTAAGTGTTACCTTCGATTTGCCGCTCCATTCCACTACGGTCTGGGGGTAATTTTCTAACGATTCTGCGATTGTCTTAGATTTATGTGAATAGGATTTTCCTTATAGGGCGTGGTATCATCAGCAAGTATGTAGAATTTTTGATGAATAGTTGTCTTTATATCTTTCTTTGCCTTTCAGGTATAGCAATTTGTGGGGAAATATTGCTTAACTATCTCAGCTGTCACGACTAGGCAACCTTCGGGCCAAGATCAAAGTGTAGTATCTGTTCCGGCAGATGCTGCACTTAGGATAATTTGTACCAGTCAATGGAGGGGAAACCCTCTATACTGGGACAATTATTATTTTTGGTAACCAGAGTGCCCCCCCTTTTTGCCTACTTTAAGGGGAGCTGGTTTTTACCTCACATTAAAAACGGCCTTGTGCCTAATTTGCTCAGTGGGGGAGCAAATAAATACCATCTCAGCTGTAAAAAATGGATATAAGTGAGGAACACCTGAGATATTGCATGCTTTATGAATTAAAAAAAAAAGAAGAAAAATCAGCTGCAGAAATATTTGATCTGTCTATCAGATGAATGTTCTGAATAATCGATAATTGTCAATGGTAGTTTGCAAAATTTTCTCCTGTAGACTTTAACCTGTCGGATTGATGACGTTCAGCAAGGCCAAAATTAATTAATAAAGACGCCATTAAAGACGCTGTGGAGGCGAATCCAAAGTTAACCAGCGGAAAATAAGCTCAACAATTTAATACAACCCATACCACAATAATTTCATGCTTTCACAAGTTTAAATAAAAATTAAAACTTTGCTTTCTAACAATGGTCAAGAACCATTTTTGCAAAGAACCGTGACAGGAAATGAAAGATAGGTTCTTCACAACTATATTCAATGCAAAAGACAGTGGTTAAACCGAAACCAAAGTCCACAGCTTGTTCCAAAACCAGAACTACGTCCAGAGAAAGTTATGTTCGTTGTGAGTTACTAGAGCCAAACAAAAAAAAACATCATAGCAGAAAAACATTTTCCGTACGTTGATGATTTAAGAACTTTAAAAAAAAAAAAAAAATAAATAAATAATAAAACAAACAGTCAGCATTGCTCAATTGGAAGAGTGTAGTATTTGAGCATGATAATGCGAGACCTCACACAACAGGAATCACCCAGGAAAAGGTAATGAGTTTCTATTTGGACGTTTTGTCTCATCCGCCTCATTTATCTGAAATTGCTCCATCCGACTAACATTATCTGTGGGCCTTTCAGACTCACCTGAGCAATAAAACTTGTGAAAAAAAAACTTAAACACATTTTTTGAGGAAGGTATCAAGAAGCTAAGTGATCGTTGAGCAAAAATCACAGTAGAATTATTGTAACGAGTAAAAATGTCGTAATGTGAATGGTTCCAATGAAATACACGTGTTGGACAAAAAACGACATGATTTTCTTTCCAACCTAATAATAGATTCATAAATTCGTATAGATAATTTATATAAAAGTTTTAGCAGGTTATAATGCCTAAATTACATGCTGTGAGCTTCTTAGCATATTTTTAATACCATACTAATAATGTAGAAAATAATAGCTTTCGAAATCGCGTACTGCTGCTGATAATATCACGTGACAACCTTTACGGTGAGACTACAATGTGAATCTCGTCTGATTAACGAAAAGGCGTGTCAAAAGATAATGCGCTGTCCAAATCACGTTCATGTGTGGCTTCATAACGAGATCGCAAACAACGACAAGGAAAACAGTATGATAAATTGAAAAACTAACCCAATAATAATAATAATAATAATAATAATAATAATAATGATAATAATAATAATAATTATTATTATTATTATTATTATTATTATTATTATTATTATTATTATTATTATTATAATAATTAAAACAACTGAAACAGTTAGCCAAGGATTATTCATTATTTTTACAATTATCCAATTGACTCCTTAGGAGGTATTTTTACTGGCTAAGAACTTGCTCTATCAATCTACCTTATATAATGTCTTTTTCGAATGGCAATTTCCGAATCCCGCTGTATTTTTATCGTCCAGAATATTATTTATATACATTATAAATTTTGTACTACATTTATTATATAGTCTTCAGTTTGCTCTATCAATCGACTTTGTATGTACATATATATATATATATATATATATATATATATATATATATATATATATATACACTTCTCATGCCTACTTCGGAAGATTACCTTGTGATGTGGATTACTCAAAATACTGATTTACCACACTGCTATCAAGACATTCACTTCGGATTTTACCATGCAATTTGGATGTGAATTTTTTATATCGTTTCCATTAACTTCGCTTACTATATGATATTTAAAACTAAATTAATACCTAAAAAACTTTTAATTCTGATTTTCCATGTCTCACTGACTTTAGCAAATAAGGTCTAAATTATTATAACTATTTGCTAATATTTTCTCCTCTGAAGAGATTGTAGACATCAAAATCCTATAGGATAAGGTGTTATAACATTTCAAATGTATTCTTTTTCTTACATAGAATGATAAAAACCTTTTTTGATTTGAAATTTGACCATTGCACGCCATACATTTTTAAATTTATTGAGTGACTAAAATTATATATATATATATATATATATATATATATTATATATATAATATAAAGCTGAATGTGTATGTCTGGTCAAGAATAGGTGCCTATATGGTTGACTATTTTAAAAAACTGATGACATATAATGATAGAAGATGTATCGAGACACATGAATGAGTATGTTTGATCCTGCAGAACGGTGGTTCATTAAAATTGCGGGGTCTGCGTTCACCCCTGGTCCACAAAGTATGGAAATATAAATTAAAAACTTTTTAAAAAACGTTTACAAGTGTTTTTGATATAGATATACATAATAATACTTTGATAAGTATGTTTTAACTTAAATAGGGATGGTATAATAAAATTGTGGAGTCTGCGTTGGCACCTGACCTCCATAGAATGGAAATAGGGACAAACTTTAATGAAGACTTTTCATATCTATCTGCGTAAGTATACTTTGATAATTATGTTTTAGTTTGAAAAAATATGGTATAATAAAATTATGGGGTGTTCGTTTGCACCTGACCTTCATAGAATGGAAATATGTCACAAAGTTTTATAAGTTTTTTTGAATATAGATCCACAGAATATTGTGATAAGTGTTTCAGTGTGAACAGGTATGGTATAATAAATTATGGGGTTTATCTATTTATTTTTTCTTTCATCATATTTTGTTTTGGTTTTGATACCCCCAAATTCAACCCAAATTTACAACCCCGCCTTTTCATAACCTATCATACTTTCATAAATCCATTTTTTGTAGGCTGTTTTTGAACCCAGTCAACGACAGGTACTTTTGCTAGTATATATATATATATATATATATATATATATATATATATATATATATATATATGTATATACATAACTATATATATATATATATATATATATAGTCTTTGAAGATTTTAACCTTTAAAACTATACAAAAAATATATTTTATCCTTCGTTAGAAAACCATCTTGTCAGTAAGTCATTTAATCACCTGCAATCACTGCATCAACTCGCTCTCGAATTTATTATAATACCAATCATTAATTTTTCAAGGGATCATCAGTTGTTTACCATGAAATACTGTTTCGGGGATTTAAAAACAAAACAATATATTACATCATGTCTCCACAACCCTTAATCTTATGAAGAAGACATGTTCCAAACATTTGATCCAATTTCCTATTCTTAATTGCAATTACTAACATTTTAATACTATAAAAATGATTTTCTTACCGATTCATCAATTTCCACATCTAAAATGGATACATTTTTTAATTTAATTTATCAGTCTTGTATTTATAAGATTAGGATTAATCCATTTAACTACTTATCATCCCCACTATGATTAGTATGTAGTATATTTACATTCTTATTTAAAATTAGATATATAAATGTTAAAATATTTTTACATATATATATTTTTTTTATATATATACATTTATTATATGTAATTATAAATACATTTTATACATTGCTAATATAGTTTTGGATTTCCTTTATTAATATAGTCTGGTTTATCTTAAACGATTCAAAAGCATCAGGAAAACGGACAAATGTTTATTTAACTATTTAAATATTTTATTTTTATCCCCATCTTGTTTTATCATCCTTATTACTAAGTTAGAAACTGGTGGAATAAAATCTGTTAATTTTTAAGTAACGCGAGCTATTCTCAAAAACTCTGACATAATGGTTCCATAAAAACATAAAAACAGGGCAGGTGCTATCTTTATGCGGCATACGTACTATTTTAAAGGGGAAAGCGTTTCTTTTATCAAATATTTTATAAAGAAAAATCCCATCCTCAATTTTTATATCCAAATCCAGAAATGTAGCCTGTTGTCCTCCATGTTCACAATTCAATTTTAATTCGTTTGGATATATAAGACGTTTATTTTTTTCGAATTCATCATTATATATATATATATATATATATATATATATATATATATATATATATATATATATATATATATATATATATATATATATTGGAAGCAACTCATTATTCAAGCACGTCTGATTAATCACGACTGAGTTCTTTTTCCCGATTTTGCTTTTCAATTCGCTGGCATGTTGTATATCATAGTATTATATACTACATTATAGTAGCATAGTATTATATACTACATTATAGAATCATAGTATTATATACTACATTATAGTAGCATAGTATTATATACTACATTATAGTATCATAATATTATATACTACATTATAGTATCATAGTATTATATACTACATTATAGTATCATAGTATTATATACTACATTATAGTATCATAGTATTATATACTATATTATAGTATCATAGTATTATATACTATATTATAGTATCATAGTATTACATACTACATTATAGTATCATAGTATTATATACTACATTATAGTATCATAGTATTATATACTACATTATAGTATCATAGTATTATATACTACATTATAGTATCATAATATTATATACTACATTATAGTAACATAGTATTCTATACTACATTATAGTGCCATAGTATTGTATACTACATTATAGTATCATAGTATTATATACTACATTATAGTATCATAGTATTATATACTACATTATAGTATCATAATATAATATACTACATTATAGTATCATAGTATTATATACTACATTATAGTATCATAGTATTATATACAACATTATAGTATCATAGTATTATATACAACATTATAGTATCATAGTATTATATGCTACATTATAGTATCATAGTATTATATACTACATTATAGTATCATAGTATTATATACTACATTATAGTAATAGTATTATATACTACATTATAGTATCATAGTATTATATACTACATTATAGTATCATAGTATTATATACTATATTATAGTATCATAGTATTATATACTATATTATAGTATCATAGTATTATATACTATATTATAGTATATTAGTATTATATACTATATTATAGTATCATAGTATTATATACTATATTATAGTATCATAGTATTATATACTACATTATAGTATTGCATACTACATCCCCTTATTAACTGGATCTCATTTAATATCGGGACAACTATACTAACTGTATTCAATAACTATCAATTACTAAATAAAATATAAAATAAGAAAAATAAAAATTAAAATAATACCCATCATGCACCCACCTTTAAAACCATAATCATAATTAAAAAACATCTATAAATACACCAAGTCTTAATGAAGAAAACAAAAATCGCTCCTGACGACGGTCGGATGCACTTATTTGAAAGCGCTTTAGAAGAGGGTGGCCGAACAACCACTACTTGCCGCCATGATATACAAGTGCCAGCTGAAATAAAAAAGACCGCTCGGTGAATTGAAAAGTTATTCAACAAAACGGGTGAAAAAAGAACTCAGTCGTCTTCAATCACACAATCTTGAGTATATATATATATATATATATATATATATATATATATATATATATACACATATATAAAGGTACAGTATTATTTCTCTGTATCACAGCTCATCAGTGCGGCATGATAACAAACTATATCAAGCCAGGTTTGAAACCTGACCGCCTAGATGACAGACGGTGTTTCTAATTGTTACGCTGTTCGGCTGCTGTTAAGACGTGTATATATATATATATATATATATATATATATATATATATATATATATATATGTATGTATGTATATATATATGTATATATATATACATATATTTATATATATATATATATATACTAGCAAAAGTACCCGTCGTTGACTGGGTTCAAAAACAGCCTACAGAAAATGGACTATGATTTATTAAAGTATGATAGGTTATGAAAAGGAAGAGTTGTAAAGAGATAGCTTCGAATTTGCGGGTATCAAAACCAAAGCAAAATATGATGAAAGTAAAAATAAAATAGATAAACCCCATAATTTATTATACCATACCTGTTCACACTGAAACACTTATCACAATATTCTGTGGATCTATATTAAAAATCCTTGTTAAACTTTGTGACATATTTCCATTCTATGGAGGTCAAGCGCGAACGAACACCCCATAATTTTATTATACCATATTTCTTCAAACTGAAACATAATTTTTAAGTTTACTTACGCAGATAGATGTGAAAAGTCTTCATTATATAGAGGCCAGGCGCGAACGCAGACTCCACAATTTTATTATACCATCCCTATTTAAGTTAAAACATACTTATCAAAGTATTCTTATGTATATCTATATCAAAAACACTTGTAAACGTGTTTTTTAAATTTTTAAATTTTTTTATTTCCATACTTTGTGCATCTGGAGCGAACGCAGACCCCATAATTTTATCGAACCACCATTCTGCAGGATCAAACATACCCATTCCTGTGTCTCGATAATCTTCTTTCATTATATGTAATCAGTTTTTTAAAATAGTCAACCATATAGGCGCCTATTCTTGACCAGACACACACACACACACATTCAGCTTTATATTATATATATATATATATATATATATATATATATATATATATATATATATATATATATATATATATATATTAGACCTTAGGATGTTCCGTTTCTGTTAAACGTGTGTATGTATGTATATATATATATATATATATATATATATATATATATATAATACGTTACGCTGTTATATATATAAGATGTTATATATATATACATATATATATATATATATATATATATATATATATATATATATATAAGATGTTACGCTGTTCGGCTGCTGTTAAGACGTGTGTATGTATGTATATATATATATATATATATATATATATATATATGTGTATATATATGTGTCTATATATATATATGTGTGTGTGTGTGTGTGTGTTTCTCCTAATCGCAATTTCCGGGGTCCGCCCTGACTTTAACTAGCAGAAACTCCTCATCAGAAGCAATAGCACCCATTTAATGTTTGAATCCCCAATGTCATCAAAAGCTGTTGCATGTTAATTTTTCATGGAAATAATTTCGTTTGCACTTTTTCGAATTTACAAGCACAGTAATATCCGAAAAAAGAAAAGATCAAAGAATATTTCAACCCCGGAAGCTCAGGCATTTTTTTTTTTTAGTTTACATCAAAGAATTTAATTTCGTTTCTATTTACCGTTTTTGTTTAGCGTCTTCGTTAATTACGAGCTGTGCGTTCTCACAATCCGTTTCTTTGGAGCCAGAATGTTGGCTCGGCTTGTAGACATTTCGGTTGAAGATTCCGATGAGAATTGAATAATTAGATTGATTCTCCGATGTGAAACAAAAATGGTTGCGTAGAATTGTCAGAAAACGAATCCCAAAAACAGGGTGGAACGATAAATTTGTCGCCCTAAAGAAAATAACACTATAGCTTTATTGTATAACTTATTAAAATAATCGAGTCAGGTAACTTGATTATGTAGTATAGCTGACATCTATCAATGTAGCCGTATTCAGTCTCAATCAACACCTCAATAAGCGTCCGAAACTGGGAGCATGGTTTTTCCACAAGAGCCGGCCGGAGCTCGGCGAATACTCGGAGATCAGGCTCGCTTTAGTGTTGCGGGAGGTCATGTTTATGATTTTCTCGACGTATCACCAAACGAAGTAGTCCAGCGGGTTCAGGTCGGGAGAAGAGGGGACAGTAAGCGAATAGAAGGGTTCAAAATCATAACATACCACTTGAAGCCAAGCCTGAGTTTCTTTGGATTGTGGGCTGGCGTTGAGCCCTGTTGCCACACCCATGGCCTGCCAGCGGCCACGTGATTGCACTAGGGGATCACAACACAATTCAGCACATCCATGTACGGTTATATTTTTACTTTCAAGCCGACTTCCAAGATGTGAGGTGGCATGATGTGACCCTCATGGAAACCAAAACAAAGACTATAACCGTGGCCGGAAACTTTCTTTTCATCACCCTGGCCACGTTCTGTTATTCGTGGCAATCAAATTTTTTTTTTTAGACTGCTGGTAATTTCCTTTCTTCTTCTGTGTACTTAAAACTTTACAAAACTTCTACGAGGAAAGTTTAATTCCAAAAACTATTCATCAATGGAACACAGCGGCATCGCATGGTAATTTTCAAGTCTAATGTTCACACATTTTTATTAAGTCATGCGTCCAAATATTCTAACGTTTTATTGTTTAATTATCCCTTGCCTTCAAGGTGTTTATAGGCCAGCTTATAGGCACGTTTGGGGGTCTTATTATGGGCTTCAATAACTTTGTTACTTTTAGTCTAGGTTTCGACTACTTTGTTTTATATTCTAAGGTAAAGTTTTCTGATGTCAGGGTTATGATGACAAACCTACATACAAAAGGAACGAAGACATTCGAGGATTATGTCTAATTCTCTTCAGTCATCTCGTAAGTAGCCGATTTCTTTCTAGAGAAAAATCCTTGCTAGAAAATTATCAATGAACGAGTGGAAGCAATAGAACCACCTGATTCATTTCGTATGAATCAATGGATTGACAGTCTTATGTAGTTTTAAATGGTTTCAATTGTCCCACGCATTATTGACCGTGTACACTAAGGATACCTATACAATGCCTGGCACACACAGGTATACATACAAACATATACACAGTATGTATATGTATATAAATATTTTTTTTACCAAAAATGTAACCATTTATCAAGGCCCGGAGGCTACTCGAGGATAAGGGTTAATGGGTGAGCAATGGTCAAGGGAACGTGTAGCAATTGTTAGTAGCGGAAATTTGATGAATTGGATTACTTAAAGGGATGGCTCATCAAGAATTTGTTTACGTTGGACTTGAAGACTATCAAATTGTAGTCAGCTTAAAAACAGACAAACGGAAGGGAGTTTCACATGTGTGTAGTTCTAAGAATAAAGCTTTGTTCATGGAATCTACGTTTAGATTTAGGCACAGATAAAGTGTGGGGGGAATTATTGACAGTGGTTTCAGATAGACGGGTGTTTTTAATTAAAGTTTGGCGAGGGGGACCATAGATTCGATCTTATTCGAGTACTTGACATGAAAATAACGATAAAGCAGATACAGGCTCGCAATGTCTCTTTTGTGGGAACGAAGTTGCAGGGAAGAGAAAAAGATATCCCGCACTCGGCTACGGAGTTTATTTTCAACTCTGTCAAGGCAGGATAAAGTATTTTTAGCAGCTCTTGCCCAAACCCTTTGACGTACCTGACTTTTATATAGATAGAGAATTGCATCAGCAGCGACATATTCAATGTAGCGGTAGAAGAATCCCACCATTTTTCTAGCAACCTTAGCAACAGATTTGATGTATGTGCTCCATTTCCTATCAGGAATAAAGATCTAGCTGCATATATGCATACATATTATTGTAGTACTTGGTTTGCCTCATAAGACCGTGGTGTCAACTTGAGTCCAAATTTAAAAATATTAAATCACTAGCATTTCATCCCGGCGTTGCCCGGGTGTTTTGAGGTGTATGCTAACCAAAAAACAAAAACAAAGAAAAAACGGTCAATTTTTTAAAATTTGACCCCTATTATGACCTCTTAAAATTTATTGTTTAGGGCTCAAATAAAGTTATTAAGTTAGATCCATGTACAAGGAACATATATCTAAAAAAATTTTCGTGTTTAGCCTCAAAATTGTAGGAGGAGTTTGGTAGAGTTCTCAAAGGTCAAATCGTTGAACCTTGACCCCTTAATCGCCAAATTTCTGTCCGAAAACCAATCACATCGATTTTCCCAAATCTCAGTACCCGGTATATCAAATTTCGAATCTGTAGATTGACAGAGTTATTGCGCAAGGAAATGTACACAGACACACACAGACACTTTCACTTTTATATATATATATATATATATATATATATATATATATATATATATATATATATATATATATATATATTTGTAAACCAAAAGTTTTTTTTTAATCCAATTTAAGCTAGAAGAAGAAAGAAACCGTGACGATACACTATCGGTAAAGGATAGCGACAAGGGGAAAGAAGAGAAATGTAGAGGTGGAAATAATTTTGCGTGTGTTAATCAGTTATAAGTAAGAACATGTGCTTTTAATCTATTTGTGATGATCTTTTTATTCATTTTGTCTTTATATTTGCTTAGTATTTAGAATTCCCAACTGTGTCTATGTCATGTGTTTCGGACTCCACTTATCTCTATGTAATTTACATCAAAAGGTTAATTGTGGTCAGCTCACTTTTCTTAAGACCACACGCGTAGTGTGTAGAAAATGCATTCCCATATTATCACCGATACACACCCATAAACAACAAGGCGTATATTAACATACATTTCTAATAGATACTTTTTTTTTTTACACGGTGGTCACCACTTATCAAGGCCAGGAAGTCACTCAGGGATAAGGGTTATTGCAAGTACAGTACGTTAGTGGGGAGATTTGATGAAGTATTTACGTAAGGGGGCGGTACATTAGGAATTTGTTAACGTTGGACTTGAAGACATCTAAGTTGTAGTCAGGTGGGAAGCAGGCAGACGGAACAGAGTTCCACAGGCGTGCAGTTCTAAGAAAGAAGCTTTGTTCATTGAATCCACGTTTTGATTTAGGCACAGATAAAGAGTGGGGGAAATTTTTCACAGTGGATTTAGCTAGACGAGTGTTTTTCGTGAAATATTGGCGAGGGGGGACCAGAGATTGGAGTTCAGACGAGCACCTGCCATGGAAATAACGATAAAACAAGGATAGGCTCGCAACGTCGCTTCTGTGGGAGAGAGGTTGCAGGGTAGAGAAAAGGGCATCCCCCACTAAGCCACGAAGTCTATTTTGTACTCTGTCAAGGCAGGATATGCTGTTTTTAGCAGCTTCTGCCCACATATGGCAGCAGTATTCGGTCTGCAGTGGAATGGAATCGTAACTGGTTGGTAACGTTCAGTGCTGCCAAGAATAAGCTTGTTTCCTCTAATAATAGAAGAATTCTCAACCACAGATTGCCATGGCTAATTATTAGGACTATGACAACAGAATATTCTTTTCATTGTTTTGACTCTTGAGTATATATCCGACACAGTTAGACACAGTTAATCAACCGAGAACCACATCACTCTATATAAAAGCATATGACATATCAACGGATACACACCCGAGAGTCAACATAATGAAAAGAGTATGATGTTGTCCTAGCCCTACTAATGATACACTGCCTGTCAGTACTTCCCCCAAGCCCCTACGGTTAACATTCGCAGACAACATGAATTGGAAAATATACATTGAGGCAATTGTCAAGGCTGCTGCGATGAAGGTGGACTCTCTCCACCGTGGTAAAATGCTTCTCACACCTGAGTGTATCCTGTATCTCTACAAAGTAACGGTTCGCCGATACATGGAGTATTGTTGCCACATATGGGCTTGTGCATTTGTTACTAATCTTTCGCTCCTAGACAGAGTTCAAAAAAGAGTCGCCAACTTAATAGGTTCTGAACTATCAACTCAACTCCAACCTCTGTACCATCGCCGAAACGTGGCACCCTTGTGCCTGTTTTACAATCACTCCAATGGCACGTGCTCTGACGAACACGAGTACACCTTAGCGACAACACCCTCGACAAAGCAGCAAAATCCCACGTCTGCACTGTAAATATCTCTAGATGTCGTAAAGCCTTCTATTCGAATGGCTTTTTCCTTCTGACTGCTGCAATTTGGAATTCCCTCCCGAACCCCTGTTTCCCTGACTGTAGTGTAAACAGACATGTCGCTGGAACCGTGAATGACTGGATCATGCCGTTTACTCTGATGCCGACCGACAGGGGTGGATGACTTTAACGCAAGATGAAATTAACACCATTGGGGCTGGCTCAACCCATACCGGGTGAATACAGGTACAGAGTTATCGCTGCCCAACTCCATAAATCATATCAAATAGTAGCCCCTCACGATTAAGTGGCCCTGTGCTATGTTTGTGTCGAAACCTCAATAAAAAAATACATGGACGTGTCCAAATACCTACATGTATACACACGCTCACATAGATATCCATATCGACATATACAAATATGCAAAATGTACATATAACACCCGTCTCCACACTAGTACATCAATATACATAAATGCCCCCATGCTTCCGTTTAAACAAAGGATACCTCTTAGGAGCAGTAGAGTCCAGTGGCAAGGAGAAGACCAGGACGACTGGAAACAATGCCGAGATAAGCGGAGAGCACATACAGCACCTGAAAGTCCCAAATGGTCACCCATTTAGTACTGACCAGGTTCGACGTTGCTTAACTTCGGTGATCCAGCGCGAACCGGTGTGTCAACGTGATTATGCCGTACAAACACAACTGTATACATTAATGTTACCATATCTATATTCATGCATTCACGTACATACGTATGTAACAGATACAAATATAAATACGCACATAAACATAGATACAATACCTACATATACATGTATATCTCCCGGCATTACGGTAATTGTATATGATTACCATTAGGAGAATAAATTAAGTGCTTCAGGTCATGTTAATTTTTTAATATTATGTGTATAAATACGGATCAAAGATTCATATGGTGTAACTGTTATTTATATATACATATCTCTATGGCAGGGGTACGACTTCCGTTATAGAAGCGTTGTTTAGTTTGAATGAAATAAAATACGCACCAGGTGCCCTTGAAAGCCAAATTATAACGCAATATTACGAGAATACGCAAATATTTTTATTGTTTGGAATATATAATTATAGATTCCCAGCACGTCAAATATTTGTTTATTTTTGTAATATTGCTTTGTAATTTGGCTTTCAAGCGCACCTTATGCGTATTTATTTTACACATCGCCCTCTCTCTCTCTCTCTCTCTATATATATATATATATATATATATATATATATATACATATACTAGCGGGGGGGGGGTACCCGGCGTTGCCCGGGTTTTTAGAGGCGTGTGTGGTTGGGGGGGGGTTGATAAATGAAAACAAAGCGAAGTAATGACCCTGTTTCAATATTATAAAAAGAAACAATATTAAAACTATATTTAAAGTCGTGAAAAAAAGAAAACAAATAAAAAATGAACGTAATGCAACACGAACGGTCCGGCGGTACCCGTGTGTTTGAAAAATCCCAAAAAAGTTTGAGGGGGGGGTCGAACTCGAATCACTGAGGCGAAAGCGCCCCTAAAAAACAGTAAAAAAAAAAACGTGATGAATTAACTGAAAAGTGAATTAGGTCAAATATCAATTCCGCAGCGAAGATTATTTTGGTTTAGTTTCAGTAGTCCCGCATCACACTCGAATTCTAAACGAATTTTGTTTTGTTTCCTCGAATTCTAAATGAATTTATTTGTTTTAATTTTAATTTAAGTGGATGCAAGTAAATTCACGATATCGTTGCGTTGTAATAATAAACAGTAAAGAATGAATTGTTTGTGTAAAAATAAATGTTTAGGTGAAAGAACTACTAAATAAAGGTCATAGTAAGATTTCACGGTTAGAGTAGTTAAAACCGGAAGTAAAAACCGGTTATTCCCGTACTTGTACGATTTCAAACCGGTGTTTCCTCGTACTGTTCCTTGTGTACGCATCCACTGCAGTGTAAATGGGGAGTGGGGAAAGGAGGAATCAAATAGAGAGAAAATATGTTGCAACTTACATTGAATCTAACCGATTTTGGCAATAATATAGGAATGCACAATTGTCGAGGAACTGTAGAGGTAATAGGCCTATAGCGCACCTAAGCTAATGTGCTACAGTTTGTACGCATTACATTTATATGTAATGTCATGATTTTTAATCCTATTAAGGTCAAAGTCGGAGAGATTTCATCATATTTTTTTTTGGCAATGGTTTCAACCATTTGTTTGATTAAAAATTCGATAATATGCGTAAACGCTTACTTTCTTAAGTGGTCTTATGATTTTGACCAGGACTATATATATATATATATATATATATATATATATATATATATATATATAGTCATCCATATACAGTACTGTTTCGCTGTTTCACAGCTCATTAATGCGGCTAGACAAGCAACTACCTCAAGCCAGGATTTAAACCCGACTGTCTGTATGACAGTCAAGGCTCCTACCCATTATATATATATATATATATATATATATATTACCTGCTGATCAAAAATTTAAGACCATATAAAAATCTTTAAAAAGAAATCTTTAAACTGTTTCGACTTAAGGTTACTAATACTACAATCTAAACGATTATGGAAACAAAAAGGTACAGCCCAAATATTTTATTTAAAAAAAATTGCATTTTTATTAAATTAGACTTTGTACACATGATTCAAATTATAAGACCAGGGGTATAAATTGTTAGATTTATGGTAATTCTAATGTTTTTAGTTCAGTTAGAGATTAGCAATCGCTGTGTGAAGTGTTATTATGCCTAAAGCAAGAAAACATACCAAAGGTGAGTGCTCTCGAATTCTAGGATTCCATAAGCAAGGTTTGTCAAAGCGAGCGATAGCAGCTAAGGTAAATCGCAGTAAAACTGTTATTTGCAACTTTCTAAAGAACACTGAGAATTATGGAAAAGTGAAGTCCTTTGGTAGCCCCCCCCCCAATATTTCTCTTCATTGAGTAGGAGAATCAGACGGGTTGTTATGAATGAAAGAGGAAATTTTCCAGTCAAATTAAGGCGGTTACAGATGCGGATTGCAGTCCAATAATCATCAGACGACACTTACAACAAATAGGCATGGTAAATAAAAAGCGTAAATAAATTCCTTGGTTACGTCCACGTCACAAAGTGGACCGTTTAAGATTTTGTTATGAAAACTAAACCTAGGACTTTGAGAAGTGGAAGATAGTCCAGTTTTCTAATAAGGAAAAAAAACAATTTAGATGGTCCTGATGGCTTCCAGCGATATTGGCATGACGGAAACATGCCACTTGAAATTTTTTCCACACGTCATATTGGTGGAGGGTCCATAATAGTATGGGGTGCCGTTTCTTACAGAGGGATGATGGAACTCTATGTGGTGCAGGGTCATCAGACAGCAGCTGATTATCTTAGCATGCTATAAAAAGCATCTTTGATGATGGAAGGTCATCGTTTGTGTGGGGATGGATGGTTAATCCAACAGGATAATACTGCAATTCACACTGAATGACGGACCTTGAGCTTTTTACAAGAAAATAGAGTCAATCTCTTGGGACATCCTGCATGTTCACCGGACTTGAACCCAATTGAAAATGTTTGGAGATGGATAGCAGGAGAGTTTTATCGAAATGGCAAACAATATTCAACAAAAAATGAACTTCATAAAGCCATCTTCAGAAACTGGAGCAGGATCCCACGCACCTTAATGGAAACCCTTATTTTAGCATGCCCCAAAGAATTTTTGAAGTCATCAAAAGAGGTGAAGGTAGATCTTATTATTAAGTTTGGTTGTTGAATGTTGTCATAAACTCTTCATACACTTTTTGTACAATTTAATAGAAATCTTTTCTCTGGTCTTATAATTTTGATCATGTCTAAAATGCCTAATTTACTAAAAAATGTAAGTTAAAAAAATCTTTGGAATGTAGCTTTTTGTTTCCATAACATATTAGATTGTAGCATTGGTGATTTTAAGTCGGAAGAGTTTAAAATCTATTCTCAAAAAATTTTCTTTAACAAAATTTTTAAGTGGTGTTAAATTTTTGATCAGCAGTATATATATACATATATATATATATATATATATATATATATATATATACGATATATTTTTTATTACCGTATCTTTCTGTTAAGTTACATTATTGTTTCAGCTACCCGACCGTTCTTTGGGCGTCTGTAGCTTCCTCAGACTTTTACAGAAGTCCGAGGAAGGTACAGATAGGATATTTTAATTCGTCCAGATTTCGTATATATATATTACTATAGAGTTGTTATTTTAAAAGTATATAAAAAGAATTTGGGTGCCCTCAGCTAGAATCGAAACCGAAAGCAAAACTGTAGCATTTAAAGCTGGTGGCGTGACCACTGCACCGACGTGACACGCATATGAACTATTTAAAAATTAAAAATCTATATATCTATAAAAGTGAAATTGTCGGTGTGTGTGTCTGTGTGTGTGTACATTTCCTAACCAAACTACACTGTCAATTTTCAGTCTACAGACCCGAGATTTGGCACAAGGAGTATTGACATTTAAGAAAATCTTGTCAAAGTTGAATGAGTTGACCTTTGCCGACTCTAGCAAACTCCTCCGTCAATTTTTTTGGCCTAAACACTTGAAAATTTAGAATTAGGTTACCTGGACATGAGTCCAACGTTTTAATTATATATATATATATATACATATGCACATAAAGTTATGAACTGTGCATAGGACCCGAGCAAAGCAGGGCTGAACTGCTAGTTAAAAATAAATGAATGTACAAAATGTACAACGATTTCTTTAAATTTGTGAACCATTTTGACACCTTAAAATATATGTTAACCGGCCAAAGACCGATAAAAGAACGGTACATAAAAAAATCCAACCATTTGAGGCTCCTGAATTCGCTCTGTGACTTTTAGTTTCGGAAGTGATAGAGTTTGAAAATATGGAAACAGATAGACAAACAGACGGACAGATATACAGAAAGTATTTTTAATATTAACGCATTGTTAAAAAAAGTCACGTTTTCGATCTTTATGGTAAAAAAAAAAACCGTCGCCATATTCCTTTCGGAAGACGTTGCATAATAATAAAGGAAGTTACTCAGTTATAATAAAAACAAGGCATGCAACTCATATTCATGATCGTTAACGCAGAATATATTTACAATATTGGCAATAATTACCTCCCCTTGAAACGGTTCGATGCTTTTTTAGCCAAACATTTTATTTTCACAAATTTTCGCCAGTAAATGTTTTCTTTAATAATTTTTTTCTGTCTTATCGTTTTTCGTAATTTTTGGATGTATTCATTATTGCAGCACTGGTCTGTCTAGGAATCCAATATTATATATGAAGGAAGCTAAATAAACCCAAAGAGAGACCACTGACATGACTGACACTGGATAAGTTCGAATAGTATTAGAAACTTGGGGAGGCTTATTGCCATCCAAATTCCAGTGAAGACCAATGGTCATTGTCGATAAGAAATTGTTGTGGCCTTATTTTAAGGGTTCACAATATCAAACAGGAGAGTCTGTAAAGTCATGTCAACGATTAGGCTGGCATGGAATCTCTGATTAGAGAGTCCAAAATGGCTGCCTTTCACAGCGATGGGAGAGTCCATGTGAAGACAGGAATAGGGGTGTCAGTTACCCCAGAACAGAAATCAACAGTAAATAGTTGGTCTGATAATGCAAAAATCATTTGCAAACGTTATCAAAAGAGGTGAAGAATACTGTAAATCTGAGGAGATTTGTTGTCACACAGATTCCAGGGAACACCAACGATTATTATAATTGAGTGCTTTCTGGTTATAAGATGTGTGATAACGCCTAGTAAATAACAATAATAATATAAAACAATTATGATAAAGCTAATATTTGTCCCTATGACTGGCTTTTATAAATAACATAAACCACGTGCTAAAATATACCTTACTTATGGGATTGAGTTATGTTTACGAAAAAGCTGGTTTGAATTGTTCGTATTAGGCGGAAATTTTAAACAACAAGTCGCAATCCCCTCTCCTCTTTCTATTTTAATTTTATTGTTCCTTGATTACGTCACTCTCTTAAATTTCATAAATTATGTAACTTTCATAAATTTCATATTTTCCTGTGAGCATTTAGAGAAAACGTTACTTTTGTCATCCTATTTGCGCATAGGTACCAAAGAAACACAAGTAACTAAGATTAGAAAGTAATAACGTATTTGAAATGAGTTTACATGTGTCAACAAGGAACACGTTTTGGAGGTTGAATGATTAATTGAAACCCCATGTGTTTACTAAAGCCTGTTCGATCGAGGACACAGCAATTAGATAGTGTGTATATTACATAAACATAGTTCTCCTTTTTCTGTTTGATGAGGCGGTCTCTGAATTGAGGTTCCACTGAAACAAGTATGCACTTATGTAAACAATAGTGTTTGTATAATAAACATTACACACACACACACACACACCCACCCACACACACACATATATATATATATATATATATATATATATATATATATATATATATATATATATGCTAGCAAAAGTACCCGTCGTTGACGGGGTTCAAAAATAGCCTACAGAAAATGGACTCTGATTTATGAAAGTATGATAGGTTATGAAAAGGAAAGGTTGTAAAGAGATAGCTTCGAATTTGGGGGTATCAAAACCAAAGCAAAATATGATGAAACTAAAAATAAAATAGATAAACCTCATAATTTATTATACCATACCTGCATACACTGAAACACTTATCACAATATTTTGTGGAACTATATTAAAAAAAAAACTTGTTAAATTTTGTGACATATTTCCATTCTATGGAGGTCAGGCGCGAACGAACACCCCATAATTTTATTATACCATATTACTTCAAACTGAAACATAATTACCAAAGTATACTTACACAGATAGATATGAAAAGTCTTTATTAAAGTTTGTGCCTATTTCCATTTCATGGAGGCCAGGCGCGAACGCAGATTTCACAATTTTATTATACCATCCCTATTTAAGTTAAAACATACTTATCATAGTATTCTTATATACATCTATATCAAAAACACTTGTAAACGTTGTTTTAATTAAAAAAATTTTTATTTCCATACTTTGTGGACCAGGAGCGAACGCAGACCCCACAATTTTAATGAACCACCGTTCTGCCAGATACAAACATACCCATTCCTGTGTCTCGATACATCTTCTATTATTATATGTAATCAGTTTTTTTTTTAAATAGTCAACCATATAGGAGCCTATTCGTATATATATATATATATATATATACTGGCATTTCCGGGCCCTATGTACTGTTCATAACTTTACGTGCATATGTATATATTAAAAAGGTAGATTATGTACGGTAATGCCTTTCTATATATTAGGCTTCCTAATCTACCATTGAGAAAAGATGGCAAAAATCGCAACGCAAATTTCTTTTTAATTTGCCTTCAATTTTGACCTCTTCGAACTTATTGTTTTGAACTCAAATACAATTATAAATTTAGATCCATATCCAAATAACCAACATCTAAAAATTTTAGTGTTTAGACTCAAAATTGGCGGATGAGGTTGGTAGAGTTCTCAAAAGTCCAATCGTTGAACTTTGACCCTATTAACAGCAATATTTTTGGCCGAAACCGTATTAAAAAGATTTTCACATGAAAAAAACAAAACAAAAATAAACGACAAAGCAGAGACAGACTCGCAACGTCTCTTCTGTGGGAAAGAGGTTGCAGGGAAGAGAAAATGGCATCCTCCACTAAGCTACGAAGTCTATTATGAACTATGTCAAGGCAGGATAAGCTCCATTTAGCATCTCTTGGCCAGATGTGGCAACAGTACTCCATCATTGGACGTACTTGGCTCTTATACATGTACAGAATTGCATCAGGAGTGAGATATCTACTGGAGCGGTAGAACGATGCTACCATTTTCCCAGCAGCTCTGTCAAATGATCTGATATACATGTTCCATCTCAAATCAGGAGTAAAGGTAAGACCTAAAAGAAGACGAGAGTCATTCATTTAGATTGATAGAGCGTTGATGATGGAGATATAGAAGCTTTGTCTTAAAATTAACCACATTAAAATTATCCATATTATCCCTATTATCCCAGTGCACCACTAGGTGTGTCAAAAATTTCGTGAAAAATATTGAATAATTCCACCCCGTCTTTCCAAGCTCATAACTCCTCGAAAAATGTAATTTAAGCCCTAATTTTTTTTCAATTAAAGGAGCAAGGATCAAGGTTTCATTAAAAAAAAAAAAAAAAAAAAACAACAAACAACGTGGTTTTTGTAAAAAAAGGGTTTAAACTTCAGACTTTACAGGTAAATTTCTAAAAAACACTACTTTTTGTGTTTTAAATTTTAATATATTATGTATTGATCTTTTATCTTCAATTTGTGATATATAACACTTTGGTGAGTAAATTAATTATTTACTTTTTAATAGACATTTCAAAATGGGAGGCGTGAATTAATTCAAACCCCTGTCTTTCCAAGCTTATAACTACTCGAAAAATGTAATTCAAGCCCTATTTTTTTTCAATTAAAGGAGCAAGGAGCAAAGTTTAATTAAAACAAAAACAAAAGAAAAAAGAAACAACGTGTTTTCTTTTAAACAAGGTTTTAAACTGCGGACTTTACAGGTAAATTTCTAAAAAACACTTCTTTTTTGTTTTAAATTTGAATATATTATTTATTGATCTTTTATCTTCAATTTGTGATATATAAAACTTTGGTGAGTAAATTAATTATTTATTTTTTAATAGACACTTGAAACTGGGGGGGGGCGTGAATTAAAAAAACGGTTGTCTAAAATATTATATTCGATTTATTGTAAAAAACATAAAATTTCACATTGAGCCTTAAAATATCGTAAAAATTGAATAAATAGAAAAATTTTGATAGATTTTTAAAGTTTAAAAATTGAAAAATAGTGAGCTCGTAAAATTCAATTAATTTCATTACTGTTTTAAAAAAAATATATATTTCTATTACTTTTAAGACAACTTTTATAGTTTATTTTGGAAGTATAATCTGTAAAGAAAATAAACAACCACCTTTTAAAAAAGAAATTACGAGTTTTTTTTTTATATTTTATTCGCAATTTCGTGTAAGGGGTGTCAAAACTTCCTACAAAAATTCTGATGCACCTAGTGCACCACGTGATCAATATCAGAGAAGAGAGAATCAGTAAGAACTTGGTCGTTTACTGCCGTTGAAGTGCTGCCATAGATGGTACTGTCGTCAGCATAACTGTCTACGAATGATCTTAGAATGTGATTTGGGAGATCATTGATGTAGATCAGGAAGAGATTTGGGTCCAAAATGCTCCCCCCTCTGAGGGACTCCAGCATTAATACTGTGAGCTTTTGATTTCTATCCATAAACCACTGCTCTTATTAACCTATCAGAGAGAGAGAGAGAGAGAGAGAGAGAGAGAGAGAGAGGGGGGGAGAGATAGAGGATTTAATAATTAAAAGACATCTCCAGCTATACCGTAGTTAGAGATTTTTTCGAGTAGAACTTTATGACATGCCCTATACCAGGTCTTAAATATGTCAGGAAATCTTGTCCTAAAAAGGAAGCCTCCGTCGAGAGATTCGCTAATCCTAGCGACATAACTGTTAGCACATCCAGTAGAATGGGAGCAATATTGCATGTTAATAAGGAGTTCATTTTTGCTATGGTAGTTTGCTACTTCTCACTATAACACAGATCGTAGCAACTTATTTTGACGCACCTAGCAACTTCTCTTCTCTTCTGATAAGAAACATTAGGCTTCGAAATACCATGGTATAAAGAGGATTACTTATCCTACACCCCTAATTGAGTTATCATTCTTATTGAATAAATAAATAAATAAATCTGTATACATCAGAATATATTTTTATATTGTCAGTTTCTTATTTTACGATACTCACACACAAGTATATATACATACATGTCTATACATATATATATGCATACATATATGTATACATATATATATATATATATATATATATATATATATATATATATATATATAGACACACACAGACATATATATATGCGTGTGTGTGTGTGTGTTTATTACCGTTTTTTGGTCTGATTTGTTACATATGTTTTCTTTACCAGAATGCCTCTGCAAAGTCTGAAGAAACTACCGGATCGAAAAAATGTAAATAAAAACATATTTTCCTCAACAGTACTATTGAGCACTTTTTCAGTTTTTTTACCATTTCCAATTTTCTGATGATATATATATATATATATATATATATATATATATATATATATATATTACTTCACATCTCTGTTACGCATACAACGTTATGATCTCTACCAAATGTGATGTTACAATGTTTCATATCAATAATAACTTGACAAATTAATTTTGGACGTGAACTGTATGCCTTCAAACAACGGCCACAATATATCTGTAAGTTTTAATGAGGATGCTAGAATTGTTTCCCTTAGCGAACACTGGTCTACACGGGATTCTTGGCAAAGGGTCAATTGTTCTTCGTTCTGCTAATAGAAGCGTGAAACAAGAAATTATCCTTTGGGAATATAATTTTGAATTAACATAATGAATCAATTTTGTCGTGCACTCCTGCATGTCAGTCACAGAGTTATACGTATAAGTATGTACACACACACACACACACACACACGCACACACACACACACACACACACACACATATATATATATAGAGAGAGAGAGAGGAAGAGAGACAGGGAGAAAGAGTAAGATATATCTATCTTTCTATCTCTCTCTATCTCTCTCTGTCTCTCTCTCTCTCTATATATATATACTACATACACACACGCATACACACACACATATATATATACATACATATATATAATATATATATATTGAGAGAGAGACAGGCAGACAGAGAGAGAGAGAGAGAGCGATGAGAGCGTAAAAGAATAATAAATACATAAAAATATGTGCATAGATAAAAAAAAAAATAAAATAAAAATGTGAATAACAAACAATAACAAAATTATAATATATTATTATTTTAATCTCGAAAAAAGTCAACATCTGTTACGAAAGCAAGATATCCATAGTGAACAGCTGTTGTGAGAACTCTAAGAGACTTGCAACGGTTTTAGAAACGATGATAAACACCTGGAGATCGGGGTATTCTCACTCGGATTTTAGCGAATACACCATGCCATTGCCAGTGAGCGATCACCGTCAACCATTTGTGTGAAATCTAGTGAGTTATTAATAACTGGCAGACCTCGTGTCCCGGCGTTGTCCGTGAAAATTAAAAAAAAAATATATATATAACTAAAAAAGTATTGAATAATCTTTCTCATTAATATATACTTAAAATTAACTTATCTTTGTTCACATGTACATCTACACATAAACACCCCAAAATATACTTTATTTATGTGATAATTTTTTTCTGTATTTACTGATTAGTAGAGATTTCCTATGGTTGCCATAGAATCGGTGATGTCATCATTTTATGCGTATTTTATGAAGCATCTTATAAGCATTGTTTATTATCGATAAAAGAACCATAACTTCAGCACATATAATGTAACAATTCTGAGGAAGTGTAATACATGTTGTTTTGATTTCCTTAGATGAAATACAGCAGGAGGTATAACGAACGAAATTAATTTTCCGAATCATCTCACCCACACACGCGATGAAAGTATGAAATGTTAAAGACGCAGTATTGGAAAATAGTTGGAAAAATTACATTGAGAGCATTGACAGGACCGCTGCGAAAAAGGTAGGTTCTCTCTATTGTGCTAGAAAGCTACTAACGCCCGAAAGTATTCTGTACCTCTATAAGGCCACCATTCGCCCATGTATGGAGTATTGTTGTCATATTTGGGCTGGTGCATCTGCTACTTGTCTCTCACTCCTAGACAAGTTTAAAAAACAGAGTCGCCAACCTAATAGGGCCTGTCATCTAAGCTTCATCCTCTGTCCCATCGACGAAATGTAGCATCCCTCTGCCTGTTCTACAAGTACTTTAACGGTGAATGCTCCGACGAATTTCCAGCACTTGTATCCCCTCGACGTAAATAACCCCGGCAAACCCGACAAGCAGCAAGAACCCACCCCTTCACAGTTGAGATCCGTAGATGTAAGAGAGCCTTCTACTCCAGTAGTTTCTTCCCCAGAACCGCTAGACTTTGGAATTTCCTTCTGGGTTTCTGCTTCCCCAACTGTACTGACATGCAGAAGTTCAAGTGTAACGTGAACCGACATCTTTCTGCCCAACTCCCCACATAGTACCCTGTAGCTTATGCCCCTGATAGTAGCCCGCTACATCAGTGGCAATGTGCCTTGTTTGGGGTTAAAATGTAATAATAAAAAAAATCTGTTTTTCTTGAAAAGGCTTGTATCCATAAAATGTAATATTCATTAGGAACAAAGAGTAGTATCTGTTTTGATGCTTCACTTTAGCTATTGTGTCCTGAGGTAATGAGACAAAAATCATTTTATACTTAATTCATGTTTTATTTTTTGTTTCTACGCAGAACTCTTCTCTTTTAAGGCAGCTGGATGTATCCATTATTAAGAACCGACCTTGAGCCAAAATTCGATATTGTGAGGAGGCAAAGTTAATGTTAAAATAATAAAGTTATTATTTAAAAAAAACTATTTCTAACATGCAGAGGCGTAGCGCATAAGTAACAATTCTGTACTTTCATCTAACAATTTAATGAATAAAAGTACTGATAAAAATTAAGTTAATCCGAAAATCGTAATCATTTCAGAAAAACAAAAAAGTTTGAGGAAAATTATTACAAAATGCAAGATAAGTTACTCTTGCACGTGTATATTTTGTACTTTCATCTGAACATAAGTACTGGAAAAAAGCGATTATAATTTCAAAATTACCCCAAAACTGTAAATTGTGAATATCTCTTGCACTACCCAAAATAAATAAAAAAATCTTTTTAAGTTTAACAGCTTCAAAAATGTGTCTAAATAAATAATTTTTCATAAATAGTGGCCAAACACTTTCCTATATAAAATAAACGCAATAAGAGCACGTGCCGAAAAATAATGATTTCGAAAGCTATTATAAAAATGGGGACAGGTAAAATATACAAATAATTTGTAATTTTACCTAATAATTTACGAAACATTTTTGGCAAAGCGAAACAGGACCCCCCCCCCCAATAAATTTTTATAAAAAACATCTTACGATGAGTTACTTTTCTCCCTACACGATAATTGTTTTTAGTGGAGTTATTGCCAGCGTGTTTTTCATTTGCTATGTTCTATTATGTTGTATTTGCCGGGGCAATGCCGGGTAACCTTGCTAAGAGTAGATATATAAATCGACGGTTAATATTAAAAAGTTATATTGTAAAATTATTTGTGTCACAAAGAAATATTTGTTCTTAGAAAATGAAGGTAGGAAGAAGAATAGATCAAAGTGATCCTGGAATTTGGCCTTGACGGGAATATAGATTTCCAAACAGAAGACTCAGCATAGATTAGTTAAACGTGACTAAATCAAGTATCGGAAAACGTGTTTAGAAGTAACATGTCAGGTCATGGAAGTAAATAGCGTAATAGGATATGTAAGTTTAGATATATATTCGGGTTAGTTACAGAGTCAGAAAACGTCCGAGTCAGAAGTCCAGCAGAGAAGCCGAGGAGAGACAGTCCAGACCTGTGGGACAGTTGAGTCTGTATTGAGAGGCCTTTGGGCCTGGGTGCAAGGGCAATAGAAGTAACAAGGAAAAATAGTGAAATAAAAGCTGTCTAAAAATATAACTGAAGGCTCTTGGTCGTTTCTTTGGAAGAAATATTTATTTCAGCTTTTGGCAGATTCATCATGCGGATGAACAACGGTATGAAGAAGATGCATAATGACCCAGAACTGTGTTTCGTTCCCTTTGTGTTATCCTATCGTATATGTCCTGTAACCCATGCCATACACACATTCACAATGATGTATGAACACTAGATGACACGAAGAAACTTCAATATATACACAAATCCTCACATACCCAAAGCACATTACATACAGCACGTTACATATGTATATAGACCTTATACCCCACTACGTAACAGGTATACCACGTGTATTTTTGTTTAGAAGCGGAAGAATAGAAGGTTTATGTATGTATATTGTCGGCGTAGGGGCAAAGAATATTTTGTTAGCTTTTCTAAAAGTATATGGAAAATTTAATTAAAGGAAACCGATGTACTATGACGTAGGTTGTTTTCAGGCATGTATGCGAAATCGGCCATGTTGGTGCAAGCTGATGTGTTTGTTTGTTTGTTGACGATCTGATATTACTAAAACTAATCGTATGCAAGTGTAATATATATATATATATATATATATATATATATATATATATATATATATATATATATATATATATATATATATATACAGGGTGTTCGGGAGAAATTTGACATATTTATATTTGGTTACGTTTTTCTGCAGTTTACATATATTAACCCACATTTCTTATCATTTTACAGCTTGAACCCTTCTTCATCCATATACAAGATGTCAGAGAGGATAGATAACTGGAACCCACCGGAATCATGGAAGAGAATAACTTGCATCATGATGATTCGTGCCGGTCAGCAAAATAAGGATATCATGATTGTTGCCCAATGCTCCCTGAACACTGTAAAAACAATCAGGCATGAACGGGAGACTTGCAATGGAGACTACAAGGCTGTAGCAAAAAGAAAGATCCATAACAGGCGATCAGATTGTGTTCGCACAACAGAATTTCTCGAATATCTGCAGGAAAAAGTGTTGAGAAACCCTGGCATTGGAATTCGGGCTTTGGCCCGTGAAATGAATGTTTCAACCTCTACCATGAAGCTTGCACTCAATGAAGACCTTCGCTACTACTCATACAAGCGACGCAAAAGTCAGCTGCTCACAGAAAAAGCCCGTGAAAATCGTTTGACAAAGGCGAAGAAACTTCTGAGTAAAGTGAAACATCCTGCTGAACCACAAACAATCTGGTTCTTTTCCGATGAAAAAAACTTTTGCCAGAATCAAAAACACAACACACAGAATAACAGATGGCTTGCATACAATTCAAAGGAAATTCCTCGTGTAATGCAGACTAAATTTCCCCAAACCGTGATGGTTTTCGGATGTGTGTCCTCTGAGAGTGATGTGATGCCACCTCATTTTTTCAGAGAGGGCCTCTGATTGAATCCAGACGACTACGTGGAATTGCTACACACTGTAGTCAAGCCCTGGATAACAAGAATAGCCAATGGTCGGCCGTATGTATGGCAGCAGGATTCGGCCCCTTGCCACACCTCTGGGAAAAGTCAAAAATGGTTGTCTGAAAATTTTTATGACTTCACCAGTCCAAATGTTTGACCTCCAAACTCCCCAGATCTTAACCCCATGGATTATTTTGTATGGGGCGCAGTTGTGAAAGACACCAATCACTGTGCCAGTAATACAAAAGTCCAGTTAATGGATAAAATTAAGCTAGTTTTTGAGGCTCTTCAAAGGGAGACTGTAGCATCAGCTTGTTCCAGGTTCCGAAGCAGGAGTGAGGCTGTGATCGATGCTAATGGTGGTTATTTTGAATAAAACCTGTTGACAGTAGTGTAATTTCTGTGTCTGTTAATTTTTTTTTCAATTCATTAACTTTTGTAGTTACATAGTACTTTATCTTTTTCCTTACGAAACCGTCAAATTTATCCCGAACACCCTGTATTGTATATATATATATATATATATATATATATATATATATATATATATATATATATATATATATATAACGAGCTCTTATTCGAATAAACAATTAAACTTGTATTAACTGAATCTGTACCTGTAATGTATATATATAAATAATAATATGGTTAAAGGCAAATTCTGAACTGCCTTCATACAGAAAAATTAATTAAAGAAGAATCTAAAGCGGTGAGTTTGAGTTACAGAGAAAAAAAGGATTACATCAGAGAGGAAGCCTGGTTTACTATCTCAGTTGGATTAAGTATTTGAGAGAGTACGCCCAACAGGGGGAAAATTATGACTTGTAAAAAAGGGCAAATTAGTATTAACTATAAATGGTGAACTTAAAAGTTGCGCATAGGAAGTGTTTACTTAAATTCCTATACTGTCGAAAATAATAGATTAAAATGCGTTACGATTTTAATATATATATATAGGGACAATAATAATTATAACAACAACAACAATAATAATAATAATAATAAAAATAGTAATAATAATAATAATAATACGACTAATAATAATAATAGTCATAATAATAATACGACGAATAATAATAATAACAACAACAATAATAATAAGAGGAGTAATAATAATAATACGAATAATAATAATAATAATAATAATAATAATAAAAATAATAGACTAATAATAATAATAATAATAATAATAAAGTTATTATTATATTAGTCATATGATTATATATTAAAGTCATAAATTATTATATCAATAATCGTAGGAGCATAAGGGACAATCTCGGGAAATACTTAGAAAAAAGGCTAACAGAATTGAAATCAACATTCCTGTTGATTTCAATTTCCCTTAGTCTTTTTTCTAGATACTATCGAGCAGATAGCAATGCTGAAAACAGCTATAATCTTACGAAAAAAAGAAATACTCAAATGCGGAAACTAACACACATAAACTATAAACGCTAACCAACCATACGGAATACGCAAGTGAATTCAAACAAAAGTATGGAACACCACATTCACCGAAGAAAACGAAAATTGCAAAAAAAAAAAAAAAAAAAAAAAAAAATTATAAACGCCCCCCCCCTCTAAAGAAAAATCAGCCTCGGTTTTTGCCACACGAAATAGGCATGAAGGGTCAAAAAGGATGAAAGGAAGAAAAAGGAAAAGCACTAACCAGACCCCCACTTTTTGTGCGAAAAATTCTTGGACCTTGAAGAGGGTCATTGCCACCCAAATTTCGGTGAAGACCAACGATCTTTCCCAGCGAGAAGCCAATGGTAAATAGCTGTTGCGATAAATATATAAATATCATTTGCAAAGTTTATAAAAACTAGAAATTCGAGGAAACTCAGACTCTAAGAAACACCCCCCGGTTTTTCTCTGTAAGCTATTTCTGATGATTGCTTGTATAAGAACTACCAGTCAGTAAAATGAAAGAAATAATATTTAAAAAAAAAGTACATCATGCAGAACAGTTAAAATAATTACCACAGACACTGAAATAACGAACAAGACAGAAACCAGGGAAGCAAGGTATCGGACGATAAAAAATAGGAAGGGAAACAGCTCCACGAACAATTTATAAAAATGACAAAGGATGAGATTAACGAATATTCTTAGACATGGCTAAGATAAGGAAACACAAACAGAGAAACTGAACTCTTAATAACAGCTGCACCAGATAACGCGATTAGAACCAGCCACACCAACGCACGTCTCGACAAGACAATCGATGCGGACTCTGTGGATGAAGAGACGAAACAATGAACCATATACTAAGAGAATAAGGAAACACGTCCAAAAAGAATATAAAAATAGACACGATCAATTGAGGAAGATAATATATGTAGACAACTGTATCTTGGACACACTGACAACTGATACAAGCACAAACCGGCAGGAATACTTGAAAATGGAAGTCATAAACTCCTATGGGACATGAACATACAAACAGAAAAACTCATCCAAGCAAGAAAACCGGGTGTCCTGATATTGAATATGAAGAATATAAATATAATACCAATAATAGTAGAAGCACTAAAAACAATGCTGATTTTTTTTAAACAGCATAGGAAAGATTGGAATCAGAGAGATGACCAAGAAAATAACAATAATGAAAATTGCTGAAATATTAAGAAAAACCGTTAAACACAGATACATACCTCTGTAATATCGAAGGACAGTAGGTTCTTCGATATTACAGAGGCATGTTAGAAATTAATGTTTCTGTTTGGAGCACAATTGGAGCATGGTACTTGACTTTTTCATTTTAAATTTTAATTCAATCTATTATAACCGCGCAAGCAGTAAGGGTAGGCATATAAAATAGAGTAAATTTGGTTGCTATGACACGGGTGCGTTCGAGATGAATGTTTTTGTTTAGATCACTATTGGAGCATGATACTTGAATTGTATTTTAAAGTTTAAGTGTAGCACATATATACACTAGTTTTATAAAATCGACAGTAAATTCTCTATAGTGAAATGTAGATTACAGTGTATTGTGGACTACGAAGTGCCTTCATTAGGTTTGCTGACTTTTTTGTATTTGCACTTAATTGATAGTACATATGTGAAACTCTATCCCACTCAAAGTAATCTCCTCCGGTTGTAATGCACTTGTTGTTTCGTCTCAAAATCTTCTGCAAGGCCATATGAAAGTCCCTTTGTGCGAGCGTGTCAATGACCCTCCTCACAGCCTCTTTCATCTCAATTGTCTCATAATGACAGCCGCTGGGAAAATAAGCAAAAGTATCAAGAAGCAAGGTCTAGGCTATAGGGAGGGTGAGAAACGATCTGGATCACCGTATTGGTCGAATAGTCTATGACAAGGATGGAGTCGTGCACTGGTGCATTCGCGCAAATATTCCGCATCTTCAATTGTTTTTACAGTTTCCACGCTGACATTATACTATGCATATTTTCTCCGTAAACACAAGACGGTCTTATTCATGAAATTCGTTATTTGGTCAATTAACTCTAGTGTTCTGATTCACTTACTCCTCCCACAACTCGTATAATCCCTCGCAGACTCCCTGCCTTTCTTGAATCTTTTATGCTACTCCAAAACAGATGTTCGATTCATGCAAGATGGTCTAAAGGCAATCTACAGCATTCATTACCTTTCTGTGGCCTTTTTCTAAATTTAAAACAAAATCCATTGCATATCGTTTTTTTTCTAAAATATCCTCACGTTCAGGTTGCATTTTAGAGATTCACCAGCTGTGACAACCAGGCTTTAGTAGGGTGTATTCCAATTTCTGCTGTAGCTGTTCAGTTGAACCTGAAATCATTAAAAATGAGCAGTCATCTTATAAGATGTACAGCAAAAAGATCCTGAAATTTCAAGAGTCTGCGACAATTTTAAAAGTCTGTACCAAAATGCCTGGGAATTTATTTAAGGCACCTCGTAAGTCACAGTTGAAGATTCATCTTAGGGCAGCGCGATGGATTCTAAACTAAAGTAGGCACGTAATCTACTTAACTTAAAAAAAAATGTGCGATTTCACCAGTTTTGATGACAATAAAATTATGAGAGTGTGAAACATTCATTGATCAGCATTCAATCCCGGGAAACGTCGAGGGTCCCTGCTAGTATGTAATAAAACACTCAAACAAAACAAACTAACTAAAACAAACGAAACACAATAAAATCAAGTCAAACCAAACAAAGCTGAACACAATTAAACAGAACCATTACCCGACGAGTGTTGGCAAGTCAGCTTGTATCGAGATACGAGTCTGCATTCAGCATACAATTATGCAGAGCCGCAGGCCACAGTTTTTCAAAAGCCATACTCAACGCAAGTCTCCATACTTATCAGCTTTAACCATCGTTTGCGCATGCGCCAAGCACAGAGTGCGGATCGAAAATCTGGTCGTGTTTGCACGCATCAATGCTCACTTGTAGCCGTCATTAGCACTCATTGTATTGCAGCGCTGCTAATATGCCCGATCGACGAAACACAGTGAAGGCACGGGTGAACAATAAGACTTAATGATTGAATTAATGTTCAAAGTTTAAATTTCAATTCCCAGATTCGTGGTTGCGGTTTCTGGAAAGATATTAAAAGTCTGGGGCATTTACGTTTTTTTTTTTTTTTTTTTTTTTTTGCTTCATCGTATTATTCCTTTTCCTAGAATTATGAGAATTTGTCGCCAGAAAAAAATGCTGTAAACTACACGAGTTTATATATGTACGTGTTGGTTGTGGTAGTTCTTGTAATAATCAGTTCTCTATGTATTTGTGTAGACTTCTGTATATCGTATTGCTTGGAAGAGTAAATACTAAAATATCGGTATTGGCCTGAGTATCTACTAGTACGAATTGCCTGAAATAATTTTCCAGACCTTTTTCGTACAGACATTTAAAATTGTGGTAGACTATTGAAAATTCAAGATGTTATTGCTATACATCTTATGAGATGACTGGCTGACTTTTATGATTTCAGGTTCAAAGGAACAGCTACAGCAGGAATTGGAATACACCCTACTAAAGCCCAACTCTCGCAGCTGGTGAATTTCAAAACTGAAATCTGGGCGTGAGAACACTTTACAAGAACGATATGTATTAAATTTTGTTTTAAACTTCGAAAAATGCCACAGAAACTATGGAATGCTTCAGATTGCTTTTGCACCATCTTGCATGAATCGAGCATCAGTTTTTGAGTGGCATAAGAGATTTAAGGAAGACAGGGATTCTATAAGGGATGATGAGAGTTGTGGGAAGAGAAAACCAGTATTGATTGGCCAAATAAAGAATTTCATAGATAAGAAACAATAAATGCACAGTTTGATGTCAGTAGGGGAACCGTTCACAAATCATTCACTAGCAACTGAGGATACAGAAGATTTGCGCGAAGTTTGTCCCAAAGTTCTCAGAGAAGATTTAAGTGTTGTATGCATATAATATTAAGAGAATTGTTCGGAGTGTCATCTTTGGAAAATGCGGCATTCGCAAGAAGCTTAAAGATTGAGACTTTCAACAAATGAGGATGACTGTCTTTTAAATTTACATTGTATTTCACCAAGAATGGAAGGCAAAAGTGATTGAAATCAGAGTAGATAGCTTTGTGTATAACCTAAATCAAAGGTTCCCAACCTGCGTGTAGCCACCTTATTTGGGGTCGAGGCACTAATGCCATCCGATCGCCTGCTGATGTTAATACTGTGATGTGAATACCATATAAAACAGTGAAGACATATTGATAAACTATAACTGCACGAATTTTGCTCAAGATGTTTATAAACATTCCCAATATTATCAATAAAACGCAATAAGGAAGTTATTGACATTCCCTAACAACGTATGTGAAGCAGCAGCATTCTCCCAAGTTTCATCCTTAAAAACTACTATCAGCATAAATTAAATGTGGAAGACGACTTCAGGTGTGTCATATTGACAATGTAGCCCAGGATATAATTGCTAGCTTAACAACTGCAATATCAGCCGTCTCATTAATGTCAGTTCATAAACATACTTTATATACGGTGGGAATGCATGTGCTCGAATATTTGGAATTGTTTTGCATTTAATTAATTTTTGTAGAAGCTTTGCAATTATTTCCGAATACATAATCTATAATTCAATAAATGTACCTTTTTGTACAAAAAATTGATTATATATGTATGGGGTTTTTGTACAATAATGAATAATGAATGCATATATAATATTCTAGCATGAAATGATTTATATATAAGATTTTTGTACAAAAATGAATGTATATATAAGATTTTCATACAATAATGAATGTGTATACAAGATTTTTGTACAAAAAATTGATTGTATATATAAGATTTTTGTACAAAAATGAATATATATATAAGATGTTTGTACAAAAATGCATGTATATATATAAATTTTTGTACAAAAATTAATGTATATATAAGATTTTTGTACAAAAATGGTTGTATATATAAGATTTTCATACAAAAATGAATGTATATATAAGATGTTTGTACAAAAATGCATGTATATATATATAAGATTTCTGAAAAATGAAAGTACATAAAAGATTTCTGCACAGAAAAAGGATTGTATATATAAGATATCTGTACACAAAATGTATGTATATATCAGATTTCTGTTCGAAACATATATGTATATATAACGTCTATGTTAAAACAGTGGATGTATAAATGAGATTTTGTACAAAAATGAATGTATATATGGGATTTCTGTATAAAAATGATTGATATATATATAAAGTTTTTGTACGAAAATGAATGGATATGTAAGATTTTCGTACAAAAGTGAATGTATATATGAGATTTCTGTACAAAGAATGAATTTATATATAAGCTGTCTGTATCAAGAAAAATAATGTATATACAAGATTTCTGTAGAAAAATGAATATATATATAAGATTTTTGTACAAAAATTGATTGTATATATGAGGTTTTTGTACAAAACACAATTGTATATAAAAGGTTTGTGTACAAAAAATGAATGTATATATAAGATTTCTGTACACAAAATAAATATATATATCTCAGATTTCTGTACAGGAAAATGAATGTATATATAAGATATCTTTACAAAAATGTATGTATATAAAATTTCTGTTCGAAACATAAATGTATATATAGGATTTTTTTTATAAAAATGATTGTATATATGTATACGAAAATGTATGTATATGTAAGATTTCTGTACCAAAATAAATGTATATATATATATAAAGTTTGAGTACAAAAATGAGTGTATACATATGACTTTTAAATAATAATGAATGTATATATAAGATTTTGTACAAAAATGAATGCATATATAAGATGTCCGTACAAAGAATTATTGTATAAATAAGATTTTTGTACAGCAAAATGATTGTATATATAACATATCTTTACAAAAATGTATGTATATATAAGAGTTCTGTTCGGAAAATAAATGTATATATAATGTTTTTTCTAAAAATATATATAATCTCATTACAAAAATAATTCATATGTAAAATTTTTTCAGAATTGAAGTCTTTTCCTGATAACTTCAAACGTTAAGAACCTACTGCTCTGAAAAAAATGGCTGGGTTGTTCTCTGAATTTTAATTGAACATTGGTCTGCTCAATTTTGGTGTGGTTCCATGCACATCTTTCAAATCTATTACTAATACATATTTTGTATCTGTCTGGCCAAAGCAATAACTAAAGCAATATATCTAACTAGCAGACCGCCCGGCCTTGCCCTATCGTAAAATATGCAAAAATATATTTTAATTCATGCAAAAACTGAGAAATTTGCATAAGAGTATTAATGTTTTTTTCTAAACAATTAATTTCTTTAATTAAAAAAATGCTGAAGCTGAACTCGAAACCGAGACCCAAAGACAGTGAAAGAGGGGTAACCATTAGGCTAATTTGACACGATCTTTAAAACCTGTTTTCAAATATACTTGTTCTTAACGTAAGGGACTTGTCATTTCAACGATCTACGTATGCGCATTCGGGATACAGTCTACAAACAAATAAAAATCCGATGACCTCCAAGCATGTTTTTTTATGTTGATCCCTTAGCAGCCGTTTTTCCGAATGAAAACGGATTAAAATGTGTTCCTCGTCTCTGACTACCTTATATACCAAATTTTAAGTATGTATATCAAGAATTCGTTGTGAATGTAGGTTGAGAAATGCCCCCATATGCACACATTCTCACTTTATAAATATACTAACAAATGTGTCCGGCGTTGCCTGGTATTAAACGTAACGTTCAGTTTATTTAAACAATAAAATTAAAAAAAAATGAAAAGAAACTGAGACATATGCATGCGAGTACTATGTTTTTTTCTAAACGGTTAACTTCTTGTAAGTAAAAAAACATACTCGTGCTGAGATCGAAACCAAAATCTAAAGACAATGAATCAAGTAGGATAACCATTAGACCAGCTTGCCACGATCTTTAAACCGTGTTTTCAAACCTACTTATTCTTAACATAAGTAATTTGTAATGTGAATTATTCACACATGTGTATTCGTTAAAATAGTTAGCAAACAAACATCCGGTGACTCTCATGTACCAATTTTTCAAGTTTGACCCTTTAGAAGCCTTTTATTTCCGGATGAAAACGGATTAAAATATTTCCACCTGCTTTAATAGCCTATATACCGAATTTCAAGTCTGCAGATTAAAAATTCGTTGAGTATATAGGTTGAGCAGTGTCCTCCCACACTTTTATGGATATATAGATTATAATACTCAATTGGTTGTACTATCCTGTTTGAGCAAATCAACGTACTATTGGTGACAATTTAATTCGAGTAGATATGTAATATATGTTTGTTCAGTACAATATTATCTCTCTGGGCATTAGGCCATCTTTGTGAAGGGTAGTTTGTGTCAGTTCTCTAGGCCATCATATCCACCTTCTCGTTATCAACTCTTCCTTCTTTGAGTAAGTGTATAAGTCCTGTTATATTTTCAGCATAAAACCATCCCAGACACTACCTCCACCATTTTTTGAAGTTGAGGGATATGAATCTTTCATGTTTTTTTCTGAGACAAACATTCGAAATATTATTTTATTTTTAGTAGAGTAAATGTTCGTTCGCTATCATGTCATCCCCCAAGGCTAATAAATTTTACAGTGAAAGGGTGCATATATTTCCTCGTAACACGACGAAGAACTTTCCAAAAGTCATGGCTCCTATTTTTTCATTCCGCTCGAATGGATCAGAGGGGGTTGCAAATTGCATTGTTGTAACGTTGTCCGAGATTCGAGGGGACCAATACAAAGAATAGAAAATAACTCCAACCCGCTTGTTTTTGTAGCAACATTTATTACTTCTTTCTCTCTATACTGTTGTGACGTTGTTTTCTTCGGCGTTATTCACGTTTCGCACGTAATCACAGACGTTATCAACGTCTCTCACGTGATCGTTCTTTTCTCGCTTTTTTATAGTTTTTTTTTACTTTACAAGTGACGTGATTTCGCATGCATTCATATACGCATATCCGCGCTATGTTACATTCTTATAATTAATGACCTTATGCATTTATAACCTTACATTTTCACATCTCTCTTGCATGTATTGGCGGTGTGAGAAAAACCTTGTCATAAATATGTGTTAGATAAAGAGGTGCGCCCTTGAGTTCCAAGCAAAATTGAATTGAAAATGTTGATGACTATGTAAAACAATACACTCTGGATCATAATAAGTCTCTCGTTTTAATGATATCACTTTCGTCTTCGTAGCTCTTCAACTTTTAAACCGACCCTCGTATGAGAGAGCGAGCTCTGGACATCGATCCACATCCATCGTTCATCGCTAACAAAAGTGTTTTGAGACTGGGCGGGGTGGGGGGTGGGTGACTACGTAACACAATAAATACTTGAATACAAGAAGTTATTTGTTTTTATGCTACTACTCCCGTCTTCGTAGCACTTTATGAATTAAAAAGTAGAACGCTTTACTTTTGGAACGAGTCTCGTGATACTGGATAATAAACTACACGAAAATGAATAAAATCTAAAGCGAAAATCTGTACCGATGTTACATTATCTCTACGTATCCGTATGTAATATAGCGTGTATTGCGTGCGTGTGAAAAAATCAGCAGCAGTTGTAGGATAGCTGACTAGCAAAAATATAAGCAGCAGCTAATTAAGCAAGTATGCACGCGATAACCTCACGAAAATAAAGAAGGACGGGGAGGGAAGGGAAATAAAAATATAGCACGTGCTTGAGCAAAGGAAGTGATCCGACGTTTGGTTTGGTTGTCTTGTTTTACGGCATATCAACCCTTTTCGGGTTATTTAATGCTGAATCCAGTTATTTTTGAAATAGTATTCATGCTGCATTCATTTATTTTGTAAAAGATTTTTATTCTTCAAGTTTGTTGTATCTTCAATTGCCAGTTTGTAGTGTTTGGTTTGGTTGTGTTATAGTGGATTTTATTGTTTTTCTTCCCTCACCTGCACACACGAATGCGTTTTGCAATGCAAAAGGACAAATAATTACAGTATTAATGTTTGGGACATTTTAAGTCAGGAAACCAGTCAGGAAGTGGGGGGAGATAGACAGAGAAAAGGAAAATCGGAAGAAGGAAAAGATCGAAAAGGTGGGTTGTTGTTTTTGTTTTTAGTTTTGGTTTTGCAGAACATAAATAAGTTTTGCAACAGGAAATAGAAAAACAAAAAAGCATAAATGTTAGGTGCATTACGTCTCAGGGAGCCAATATCTTCAGACGGCATGATCTGGTAGCACCAAGCGATCGGACGTGTTTTGACTCTTGGGCGGCGAGAGAGAAAATGCATCGCGTGGTCGAAAAAAAAACAAACAAAAAAAAAACCGGAAAGGTAAGCAATGACAACGACACGTGCGTGAAAGAGCCTCTTCACAGGCATGTTTGATGCGTGAGTGATATTTTGAAACATAGTAAAGTGCGTTGTCGAAAATTACTGGAATAAATGCTTTTTGTATTACCATAGACAAAAAAAAACAAAAAAAAAAAAAACGCTGAGTTGTATCTTTTTTATATCCTTCATAATTTGTTTATGTTGGACTTGAAGACTTCCAAGTTGTAATCAGGTGGGAAACAGGCAAACGGAAAAGCGTTCCACAGGCGCGCATTCTCAGAAAGAAACTTTGTTCATGGAATCTACGCTTTGATTTATGCACAGATAAAGAGTGGGGGAACTTACAGACAGCTAGATGGGTGTTTTTCGTATTGTCGAGTGGGCCATAGATTGGAGATCGGGCGAGCACTTGCCATGGAAATAACGATAAAACAAAGACAGGCTCGCAACGTCTTTTCTGTGGAAGAGAGTTGCAGGGAAGAGAAAAGAGCATCCCCCACTAGGCCAGTAAGTCTATTTTGTACTCTGTCAAGGCAGGATAGGCTGTTTTTAGCATCTCCAGTCCAGATGTGGCAGTAGTACTCCATCCTTTGACGTACTTGGCTTTTGTACAGAAAGAGCTTTTACTAGACATGTTGAAAGTATCACGAGAACAGGCAGTACATCTCTATCCGGAACTCACGTACTTTCGTCGACTTCAATTCTCGGGTCATACAGACACGTCTTTTGTGTTTAAAGGTTCACGAACCAAGACGACAGAACATTTCTCCTCCGAAATCATCTGGTTTCGCAGATTTCCGTTCTTGGTTCAGCACTGATCTTTAAGGTTTTACTCAGAATTTCCACTTCTAAAAGCGAACTACGTTATGTACGAACAACGTTATGTACGAACCACGTTAGGTACGAACCACGTTATGTACGTTATGTTGGATAATAAAACTATTCACTAATAAGTCTTGCACCTTTGACTCATACTGCACAACTGTTACTATTCGTTTCAGACGCACTTTGTATTTTAACTATAAAGCATGTCAGCGCATATGATTTTAATTTTATTATTGATATATTCAATGGTTTTATTTGGAAGTTACCCCTTTTTTGTTTCATAAATTTCAATTTTTATAACTTAGAAAAACAATAAGAAAAAGTTCCTTCGACAGAACGTTAATACCTAATGTAAGAATAAGCCGATGATTATCATTTGACTCCTTCTCTCTATCTCTTATCTTCCCTTTCTTCTTTTTTGTCTTCGTGTTCTTTTTCTTCTACTCCATCTCCTGCCTTTTTATTCAGTATATGCGTGTTCGACTTTGAATAGCCCACACATACGCATTCTCGGATATTTTTTTTATCATGCCCACATCTTAAAAAATGGATATAGCCGGTTTTTGATCAAAATTCTCCACTAAATTATGCAACTTCTATTATAGTATGAAAACATTATCAAAGAATATAATCAGTACCAATTAAATTTGTATGTCACAACACGGTGAAACCGACTTGATTCTTTTGTTGTCGTCATAAATACGACATAATCACGCTGACACATCGGTTCCCGCTGAATCACCGAAGGTAAGCAGCGGTGAACTTGGTCAGTACTAAATGGGTGACCATTCGGGACTTCCAGGTGCTGTATATGCTCTCCACTTATCTCGGCATTGTTTCCAGTCGTCCAGGACTTCTCCTTGCTACAGGACTCAAATAGTGCCGAATCAGGAGAGGTGTGGTTGGAGATTGCGCAACCTTTGATCAAAATTACACGTGCAACTGCCCCTATAGAGGTTATCCTTCGCCTTTCGAGACTAAACGGGGGCTTTTCTGTTGTTTTCATTGGTTACTCCGATTTTTCCTCCATAATTATCATATGTAGCTTACAGCAAGCGTCATAAAATGCGTTTTAAGATGTATAATTAAAAAGTGCTGCTGCAGAACCCAATGAATTCGAACTTGATATACCCGTGTCAAACGTCTGCGTTGTATCGCCCATCACCAGTGTCATCACACTGCTATGCAAATTGCCACTTCTACTTCCGTTGTAAGTAAACGTTAAGAATTACACACGCAGAGAGGAGCAACTGGCCTCATTAAAAATTCTATAGAAATACTTAGAAACAATCCATGAAAGACAAAGCTGTAATAAAATACGTGCAGCAGTCATAAAGAGAAACAACACCTGATAATTAAAGAAACCTCGGATATAAATTCACATCGTAATGAAATCCAGTGTTCATCCCAAAGAGTGAGAAACTTGATTTTTAAAAACAAACTGGTTAAAAAAAAAAGTTAGATAGATCAGTCTTGAAATACAGTTTTGATGCGTCAAGGTTGGTCTTCAGTAATGTACGGCCACCATTGCTGATTGACGATTTCAGTAATGCACGGCCACTAATGCCAAGTTTCGCACCTCCGAACCGACTCTTGACACACGAAATCGCCTCCATGAAAGCTTTCAGTTACGTGTACTACCTTGTAAAAATTCATTTCGGATAATATCTGGCCTTTCTTTATAAAAAAATACTCGTCAGCAGAGCACTAAACACTTCTTCCGCTCCCATAAAGCCTGTGTATCGTTTATTTGCAGGTCAATATTTTTTTTAATTTTGAAATTGTTATGAAACGCAGGGAAGTTAAATTTGGTAGATTGGAAGAGAATAACAAGGTGTCCTATTTTCCTGATTTTTGTGGAACTTGAACAAATATTTTGAAAATTATGCTAATTTTCTATTTTCTGATAATTTAAGTGTGTATCACTTTATTACAATTCTTCCAAAATGCCTAGAAAGGGTCGATTGATAGCTAGTCAAAAAGAGACGTGTTGTTACAGGCCTTACAGAAAGTTTATCTCTTGTAGATCTAGCCAAGGAGCTTGAAAGAGATCGAAGAACAGCGTCTTCATTTGTTGAAAATCCAATCATCAAACCAAGGAAAGACAAAACACAAGTAAGTTTCTGCTCATGGTGTTAGTAAAATTCGTCGTCAACTTATCACGCAGCCGGACAGCAACAGTGCTGCTATATTTGACAAGGTTGGAATACCTTCCTTGTCCAGAAGGAGACGCTGCAATGCCTTAAGCAAAATGTCAAGAAGCATTAAGCCCATAGCAAGACATGTTTTTAACCAAACTTATAATGACAAATGCATGGCTTGGGCCCAGAAATACATGAAAACCAGCTTTGAACATGTTTTTTCACTAATGTAGCCAGAGAACCCCTTGGTGGACCAGATGCGTCGCTCAGAGTTTGGAGTCCACTTGGATACCCTACCCCCTCATCGATTCTGTCGTCAACAGGGAGGTAGAGGTGTCATGTTTTGGGCTGGAATAATCTACGATGAACTAATTCGGTAATTTCGAGTGCCAGAAGGTGTGAAATTGACATGCCAGTCTTATATTTTATTTTTAAATGAGCATTTGTCATCATAGCTTGATGACCTTCCATTGGTACATCACGGCAATTATGCACGACAATACGCCATCCCATTCAGCCAAGGTCACGACACCCTACTTTAAGTGATTAGGCATTAAGTGGAGAAAATTTGATGACATGGCCACCTTGTTCTCCAGACATCTGAGTTATATATATTTTTATTCACTCTGAAATTTTACAACCAAAAGAGAAATAAACAAAAAATTAGGCACAAGGCCACTCAAAAAATGGGGAGCGGATGTCTATGGTCATCCTCGTAACTGTACTTTTGCTAAGCTATGTTGATTCTAGCAAAAGTTCACCACAATATCGGATGTCGTTCTACCCAAGATTTCCAAATCATATCTTTTTTTTTTTTGCTTTATAAGCAATAAAATAAATGTGTAAAGTTGAAATTTTATTAAAGTCATTACCTAAAGTTTATTTTATTGGCTTGGGATGGGAGAAAAAATCCCAAGAATATAATTAAAATCTACACTTTCATCTTGGCGTTCGGGCCAAGATGTCTATAAAACTTTTATGTTTTTATAAGCTGCATACACTGCTAATTAATCGTGATTAAATATACATGAATCTTGTTAATTTTTGTATATGTTTCTACTTATGTACTATGATGTGCGTTCAATAAGTTTCCAGACTTTTTTCTTATGGGCACATTTATTGATAGTACATACATAAAACTGTAGTCCTCTATTGAAGTAATCTCGTTCGACTGCAATGCACTTGTTAGATATTCCTCTTGTGTAAGCGTGTAATAGCCTCTTTCTTTTCCTCGGTTGTCTCATAACGACAGTCGCTAAAGTTTTCCTTGAGCTTAAGAAATAACTAAAAGTCACAGTAAGCTAAGGTTGAACCATAGAGAAGGGCGAGGAACAGTCTTGATGCCGATCTTGGTACAAATTTTCTGTGACATGGATGGAGTTGTGGACTGGTACATTTGTGCAAATCCTCCGCATCTTCAGTTCCACGCGAATTATTGTGAGTACAGATCTTACACTGACATCAAAGTCTGCACTTATTTTCTCTATAGACACAAAATGGTCTTTATCCCTAAAATTCTTTATATGGCAAAGGAACTCTGGTGTTGTCACTTCCTTTTTCATCCCACACCTCTCATCATCTCTCACAGACTCCCTTTTTTTCTTTTGAATCTATTATGCCACTCAAAACCCGATGCTCGATTAATGCAAGATAGTCCAAAAGCAGTCTGAAGCATTCCATACGTTTCAGTACTTTTTACAAAGTTTAAAACAAAATTTTATTGCATATCGTTCTAGCGAAGTGTTCTTATGCCCAGATTGCATTTTTGAAATCAGGCTTTAGTAGGATGTATTCAAATTCCTTCTGTAGCTGTTCATTTGAATCTGAAATCACAAAAATTAGCCAGTAATCTCATAAGATGTAACGCAATAACATACTGGATTTATAAGAGTCTATAGCAATTTAAAATGCTTGTACAGAAAAGTCTGGAAAGTTATTGAAAGCACTTCGTAATTGGAAACATTTCTATAAAGGAAGACTTCGTTCAGAAAATGAAATAATTGTTTTTTACAACTAAATTATTAATGAGCTGCGTAACTCTACGCTGAAAGTTATTTTTTTTTACTTATCCGTTTATGAACATACCTAATACGTAATGTGCATAGGTGCATTTTATTGATTATTATAAAATGATGGAATATAAAATGGAAATAAGATTATAATGACGTTAGTAAATAAAACCGTTTTAAAAAATCCATTTGGGATCGATTTACTTACGCTATCTTCGCATTATCTTGTGTTTAAATAATTTTATATATTACCTAAATTATCGATATCTTTATATAACCTATACAGATGAGACAACGAGATGGAGTTTCATTCTATATTAACAAACACACTTTATTTGTCATTTTCGTTAGCAGCGTTTGTACATGCGTACAAGAGAGGAACGGGTTTATATGAGAGTTCAGGGTTCGTACGCGCACGTGTTTTATAGTAGTCGTGAAGATATCCTTATGTGGAGACGAAGATTAGATATCCGACAATTAGATATAAGTCAGGTCTGTTGAAGGAGAAAGAAAGAAACAGGTGTTCAGTGTATATACGTATGTAGGAGAGTGCGCCCGCTAGTAGAGAAAGGGCAAGGGTTAGTGCTACAAAGCGTTTTGGTTTTAAAACAACTTTTTAATAGGTTATTAATTTTTATTCCTCTTAGTATTAATACGTTATTATTATCATTATTATTATTATTATTATTATTATTATTATTATTATTATTATTATCATAAGATACACGGAAGAGCAACAATATAAACTAAAAAAATATATCATTTTATGACTGTAGCGAAACGCGTGTAAGACGGTAACAGGATAGGTATTCGCAGAAATAAAAGATAAATGGAAGTCTCAAATATATTGTTGGCATAAAGTAAAAACAAAAAGTAAAGGTTTTCTTTTAAAGTGCTCAATACGTATGCAGATCTTATACATCTGATATTCATAAACGACCTCCCTGATAATATTGTTTCGGAGATGGGTATATTTGCCAATGACACCACTCTCTATAACAGATATGAGGGGAAAACAAATGAACACATATCCAAGAAAATGGCAGAAACACTAGAGGATGACCTCCAATCCGTAGTGGAATGGGGACAAAAATGGTTGGTCTCATTCAATGCTGCTAAGACTAAGCTTGTTTCCTTCAATAACTACAAGAAACCTTCTCTACCACCAATAGCAATGGCCAAGAGCACATTGCCTGAAAGTACTTCTTTTAAACTCCTCAGCCTAACGTTTACAGGGAATATGAACTGGAATAGATACATTGAGAGCATTGCCAAGGCTGCTGCAAGGAAGGTTGGCTCCCTCTACCGTGCTAGAAAACTACTTACGCCTGCCAGTATCCTATACCTCTATAAGGCAACCATTCGCCCATGTATGGAGTACTGTTGTCACATCTGGGCTGGTGCATCTGCTGCTTGTCTCTCGCTCCTGGACAGGGTTGAAAAAAGAGTCGCCAACCTGATAGGTCCTGAACTGTCATCTAGGCTTCAACCTCTGTCCCATCGACGAGATGTTGCATCCCTCTGCCTGTTCTACAAATACTTTAATGGTGAATGCTCTGACGAACTGCAAACACTTGTACCTCCCCGACGTAACTACCCCCGACAAACCCGACAAGCTACTAAGTCTCATCCCTTTACAGTGGAGATCCCTAGGTGCAAGAAAGCCTTTTACTCCAATAGTTTCTTCCCCAGAACTGCGGGTCTTATAAATAAATAAAAGCATACAAATATTGTAACGAGTCAAGGCGGATCGACAAACGTTTCAGCATTTCCATATATATCCCTTTCCCTGCCCCTTTCAAAATGTATCTTCCTTTCAGAATGTATCGCCCTTTCAAAATGTATCTTCCTTTCAAAATGTATCTTCCTTTCAGAAAATAACTTTAGAAAAAGAATTTTCTCGCATTGTTATTAAAATACAAATGGGAAGAAAGATGGGACACTCTTTTTTATTTAAGGGCAACACACACACACATATATATCTGTGTGTGTGTGTGTGTGAGTGTGTACGTGTGTGAGTACGTGTGTGTGTGCGTAAACAAATAAAGCTTAGGTATTTGGATAATGTCAAAAAATTCTTAATTCATTGCCTGCATAGCAGCAGCCGTATAGCGCAACGGTTAGAAGCTCCGGTTGTCGTTTGGGCAATCTGATAGTTGCTTGCCTAGCCGTACTGATGAACTGTGAAACAGCGAAACAGCTAGATGTACCCGGCGCTGCCAGATATAAAACGTAACGTTAAATTCCGTAAAAAATGAAGTAAGAAAAAACTGAAAAAACTGTGCGTGAGAGTATTGTTTTTCTATCTGTTTCATAGCACAAAATCAATCACTTAATTATTATATCAATTAGTTAATATATTTTGATCTTCACTCATAGAAATAAATAACAACTCATAAAAATAAATTTACAAAATGATATTATAATTAAGTGATTGGTTTTGCGCTTCGAAACAGATACTGCAAAGAATTGTAAATGTAAACTGAATACAAGAAATAAATTATAAGATGGTCAACATCATGAACTTTGGAATATAGACTTTTGTTATTCATTCACTATATTTCTCTGTAATTACATTAAGTTTCTTAAATCAGGATTGGTATATACTATAAGGAAATAAAATATGTTTTCATAGTGTTATATATATATATATATATATATATATATATATATGTGTGTGTGTGCGTGTAAATTCGTATCCCTGTCTGTTTCTATGTTTGCAATTTGATTAATATATACAAAGCGCGTCTTACTTTAATCTTTCATTTATTTCTATATATAGTATGATAGTGTCAAAAATATACAATTAAGAGATCACCTCATTTGCATATGACATTAAGAAAAATCGATTTCACTAAATAGCGGTATCTTAGTTAATGTTTTAAGCGACAGAAGTATTTTAAGTATTTTATTTAAAATTGTTATTTAGAAAATTTTAAACAGCAGTTATATTGATAATATATTTAATTTAATTTATTTGGAATTAGTATTTAAAACAGCGACCTTTTTTAAAGCCCTTTTTAGAGTTATTTGCCCCTAGATGCTATGCATAAAAAAGCAAACGTTCACCAAATAAAATAATTCCGTGTAGATTGATAAATGTTTGGCTTTCATTGTTTTTTTTTCAAACAAAAATAACACTTACGAAAAAAACTAAAAAGATTTCATTTGTTTGTTTTATTTTATACCTTAAAAGGAAATACAGAGATCGGTAAATTTTTACCATGCAACCCAGCGTCGTTTAATACCTAAAAAAAATGAAGATCTACTGCCCCCTCTCTAAATTCCACAATTTACATATTTTTTTTTTGCTCGTGAGTGTATATATATATATATATATATATATATATATATATAATTAGTATTCCTGTCTGTTTGTTACTTTGTTTGTTTGTTTGTTCACAATTTGATTAATATATACAAAAGGTCAATTAGTTTATATCATTTATTCCCATATATAGTATGATTCTTGAAAAATATACGATTAAGAGGTGTCCTCATTTGCATATCATATTAGGGGAAATCGATTTTATTAAATAGCAGTAAGTTAGTTTGAAGTGTTCTATTTAAGTTTGTTATTTAAATTTGATTGATATTGATAACATATTTACTTTAATTTAATTTATTTTTACCGACATCGATTTTTTATAAACCAACTTGAGTTATTTTCCCTGGGCGCTACCTCTTTTTATCCAAGCATTATTTTTGGAATTAGTTTAAAAAAAAAACGTGATTTCGCAATTAACGTTAGTGGATTTTTAAAAATAAACAAACAATCCAATTCAACTACGATTCTTTATTAAAAAAAAACAAAAAAACTTTCATTTACATTTTTTACCAGTTTTTTTTCACGTTTTTTGGCATCCTAACTGCTATTTTTTAATGCCACAATAAGTCATTTTTATAACATAAAAACGTGGATTTCGGTTACTACAAATTCTACTTTGGTATTTTAGAAACTGAATTATTTACAGTTTGTTTTCGTTGAAACTGCCCGTGACAAATCTTTCTAGACTGAGGTAGCATGGAAGAAATTCGTTTAAACTGGTATATAGTCATAAAAAGGTGCTCAATATCCGGAGAATAGCTTCATGTAGTTCTTTTTTTTTTGGGGGGGGGGGTACATTTTCGTATTTTCACTCGTTCTTTTATTTTTGAAATTTTGCTTAGGGTAAGGATGGAGTTGGCATATAATAATGAAAGAACTGCTCAATATTCTTAGGATAGCAGGTGCGTCCAAACCGAACATCATGTCGACCTTGACGACGCTGGGTATCCATACTAGTATATATATATATATATATATATATATGTATATATATATGTATATATATATGTATGTGTGTATGTGTGTGTATGTGTGTGTAATAACATTTGTGATTTACCGTCCGATGCTTTGGTTCTCGGTTTATTATGCGGGACATGTAATTAGCATTTATCTATGCATTATCCGGAGGGTATCTGCTTTCATCTTTCGTTTTTTTTTTCTTACCGCCATTACTCCTTCTATTCAGACTTCCGGTTCGTGCTTCCGGTGCAGTTTGAAATTGCTTTATTAGACTCGGGCGAAGATCAAAGAGAAACTCTTACCTCGCACGAATTCAAACTCATGACATATTGGATTAAGCTATCATCTTTTATGTTTCGTTTTAAAAAAATGTAGCAAAGATATTTTAACGAAGTTTCTTTTCCAAAAGAATCAAAATAAGTCCTTATCATGACGCACTAATACTTGTATACATACACACACACATGTCTACTATCTTGCACAAACATGTATAGGCAATGAATATATATATATATATATATATATATATATATATATGCATATAAATCATATATATATATATATATATATATATATATATATATATATATATATATATATATATATGATTTATTAGAATTTATTAGAATATCTTTCCGGCAATAAGTTTTAACGAAAATTACTACAAAAATGTTAGGTGAATATATATATATATATATATATATATATATATATATATATATATATATATATATATATATACTTTTTCTAATTTAGCCGATGATGAAGGTTCTTATACTCGTTATCTCACATTTTACTATTAGGTTCCATTTGACTGGGAACATACATCTCTTTAGGCTAGTGCACTGCCCGGAAAAAACAATTTTGATTATTTCTGCTGTTTTGAAGACTTTTCAATCGGATTATATGCATCGTAACGCTTGACTTATTTTGGACTCCATTCTATCTAAAGTACTATTTTGTATTTCGGATCAACCAGAGAGGATTTTCATGCAAGCTGAAATATTATATATATATATATATATATATATATATATATATATTTCTATATATATATATATATATATATATATATATATATATATTACATATCCAACATATTTTCACTTCTTTTTTTTATTTGAAAATTTTTAACTATAGAAAATTGCGGTTTCACTTAATGCCTTAACTCGCCAATTCTAGAATTGCTACAAATTTGCTGATTTCTTTATGTCCTCTGATGAGAAGTGTAACAAGAATAGTATTCTCTGAAACTCCGCTTAATAAGGCATTTATTAATTGTTTTTTTTTTTAGTATTCAGTCGCCCAATAAATTTGTATTGTAAAGTTCAACTTACAGTTTTAATTTTCTTTCTCTAATATATATATATATATATATATATATATATATATATATATATATATATATATATATATATATATATATATATATGGTGACCCACAAAACGGGCCCCGTAGACACATTATGGGATATCTCCATTATTTATTCGTCGATTGCCCTAATTTTACAGGACATGGCAGAATCAATGACCGTGAGTACACCAAGACCCCAGTGGGAGCTGGGAGAAAGAATACACTGTGTTAAATTTTACTACAAGACAGACTCGTTTAAGAAAACCCACGACAGTTTCACGCGTCAGTTCGAATGTGAAAAGGCTCCTTTCAAAAGCATAATTCAGAACTGGGTGGACCACTTCGAGAAGTATAGGACCGTGGAGAACCTCAACGCTGCTAGAGAGAACCGTCCAAGCCACTCGGGACGTCCCAAGAAGCGAACAGTCGAGCTGGTCGAAAGAGTGAGAGAGTTTCTCCAGCAGAGTCCGAAGCGCTCTGTGCGTAAGCGAAGTCGGTTCTTCGGTATGTCCCGTGAGACTTGCAGGAGAGTGCTGATGAACGATATCAGGGCTTACCCTTACAGAATACAGACACTGCAGACCCTTACAGCCGCAGACAAGAAGCAGAGGAGGGCTATGGCAGTCAAGATGCTCGAGAAGATCGAGGAGACACCAAGTTTCCTTAACCTCCTTTGGACCTCAGATGAATCCCACTTGCGAACTCCAAGGCAAATGTAGACTGGGGGTCCTCCAGACCCAATGAAGTAGCCACCAAGCCCCTGCACTCTTCTAAGTGCACGATGTGGGCTGCAATCCCGGACAGAGGCATCATCGGACCAATCATCATCGAAGAATCTGGCGCAGCAGTGACAGTCACCAAAGAGCGGTATGTGGAGGTCCTCAAAATCTTCAAGAGTGAGCTCCAGACCATCTACCAGTCACTCAAGTTCTGGTTCTCACACCTAAAACCTGTCGCGAGATCGGCTGAAAGAGAAATTCGGAGGTCGAGTGATCAGCTCAAGACTGATTTTGAGTGGGGACTCCATAGCCCGGACCTAAGCCCGCCCCCCTCCCAGATTTTTTTCTTTGGGGCTATCTTAAGGACAGAGTCTACGCAGGAAAACCCAGAACCATCACGGAACTCAAGGAAGCCATCAGGGAGGAGATGAGAGCCATTATCAATTCAGTCTGTAAGAACGTGATGGACAACTTCGTGCTGAAATGCACAGAGCTAAATGGAGGCCATCTAGAACATATGCTGAAGAACAGAGAAAAAATGTCAAGTACCCTATTGTTTTGATATGATGTTGTGAATATAATAAACTAGTTATGACCAAAGTTTCGTCTCATTCGGAAGAAACACTAAGAAACGGGGACTAATTAGATCTGGGGCCCGTTTTCTGGGTCACCCTGTATATATATACATGGGGTGCCTTAAATATATTTCCAGACTTATACCGTATGGCCACTTTCATTGATAGTACACACATGGAGCACTAGTCCGATTCGAAGTAATCATCTCCTGCTGCAATGCACTTTTAACGTTCCAACATCTTCTAGAAGGCCTCATAGAATTCCATTGTGCGAGCGTGTCAATGACGCTCGCCACAGCTTCGTTTATCTCCTCAACTGTCTCATAAGAACTGCTTCTAAGCTTTTCCTGGAGCTTGGGAAAGAACCAAAAGTCACAGTCAGGAAGGTCCGGACTATAGGGAGACTTAGGAACTGTCTTGATACTCAACTTGGGTTATTGCAAGTACATTACGTTAGTGTGGAGATTTGATGAAGTGTTTACTTAAGAGGGCGGTTCATTAGGAATTTGTTAACGTTGGACTTAAAGACATCCAAGTTGTAGTCAGGTGGGAAGCAGGCAGACACAACAGAGTTCTACAGGCGTGCAGTTTTAAGAAAGAAGCTTTGTTCATGGAATCTACTCCCTGTTCTCATGACAACGTCTTTCTTTCTTATCTTCTCCGATCACCCCTGGGACAAAATTCGCGCAAATTTTCTGCACCTTCACTTCCTCGCGAATGACTGTGTGTACAGTTCCCACACTGACATCAAATTGTGTACTTATTGTCTACTTAGATACACGACGATCCTTAATCATGAAAGCCTTTATTTGGCCGATGAACTCTGGTGTTCTGACTTCCTTACTCCTGCCACACCTCTCATCATCCCTCCCAAACTAAACTAATGCTTGATTCATTCAAGACGGTCTAAAACCGGTCTGAAACATTCCATTCGTTTCTGTGGCATTTCTTGTCCATAATTAAAGTAAAATATCTAAAGTGTCCTCAAGTCCAGATTGCATTTTTAAAACTTATCAGTTGTGATAATCAGGGTTGAATAAGATTTATTATAATTCCTGCTATAGATATCAATTAAAACCTAAAAGCATCAAAAACTGGTGTCATTTCTAAAGATGCACAGCAATAACATACTCTGTTTTCAAGAGTATGCAAGATATTTAAATGGCTGCTAAAAAAAAAAAAAAAATGGAAACTTATTGAAGGCACCCCGTATATAAGTAATAAAAAGTTTACTGTTAAAAGCACTGTTTATATGGAATGCAAATTCAAAATTTAACGGTTGTAAAGGCCAAAAGCAAGTAAAGAATCTTTTTAATAAATACATTTATTTATTTATTAAATATATTTATTTATTGAAATTTAATTCGATATTTCGATTTATAACAGAATCTTCGTCAGAAAATACAAGTTTTTAAAATCTTTTTTTATCTTTTCTTCTTTTTACGTAATATGATGGCGGCAGTGGTGGTGTCTGGCACGTTTTCCCTCAGATGTTGTCGAAGTATAGAGTCCATTATGTATGTCCGATCCAGTGGAAACGCTGGTCTAGCATGTATTTACGTAATAAAAAAGTATATATATATATATATATATATATATATATATATATATATATATATATATACTGACGTTCATAAAATCCCATCTGTTTGTTTTCAATATCACGTCAGCTGATATTAAGGCTTGACGAATTTTTTTTTTTGCCTCAAAATATATTTATGAATTTCAACATAATTTTCAAACAAAATAAATGTCTGTTTATTTTGTAATAATGCGTTGTTTTTGGTTTCAAATGTATATAATACGTATTTATTTTATTCAAACTCAACCGGCACTTCTAAGGAACAAGAAATCTTAATGTGAATCCCGCGTGACCTAACGCACCGTTCCGAGATTAAAAAAAAAACTATCGTAAAAACAACAAACGGACTTCTACTTTCGGATTATCTACCCCAGCAACAACATGGCAAAAAAAAAAGAAAAAGAAAGAAATAAAGACATACTGAAGATGAAGTGTATCTTCGAAATATATTTATGAATTTCAATATAAATTTCAAACAAAATAAATGTATGTTTATTTTGTAATAATGCGTTGTTTTTGGTTTCAAGCGTATATAATACGTATCTATTTTATTCAAACTCAACCGACGTTTCTAAGGAACAAGAAATCTTAACATATATATATATATATATATATATATATATATATATATATATATATATATACTCGGTGGCGCCCTCCCCCAAAAAAGTCCGCACTTGTCATGTATTCAAAAACTGCAAATTTAAGCTTAATTAAACAACCTATACTTCATTTGATTAACGTTTTATTTCTCTTTAATTTTACCTGTTCAAATTTGACTTCCAATTGAAGTACAGTAGTGTTCATGTCAATTTAAAAAAAAATGAACTTCAAATCGAATGGGCAAAAAGAAACTCCACAGCAACAAATGAGTTTTAAACCAGTTTAAAGTATCCACCTTTTTGGCAACCGAGCATCTTTAATCATAATTATTGTTGTACCGGGTTATACAACATTCAGCCTATATGCTTCGACTTTCGTTTAGCGATTGTCAAGAGCTCCTTGAATTCCACCTTGAGTATTGGGCAATACCATCCCTCACCCTTGAATTAACTCAGTTCACTGCGTGCGAATCCTTTCTACTTATTCTTCAAATCGCTTTTTCTGATTAAACCCACAGACTTGACTTTTTCATCTGTGCCTAATCACACTGAAATTTATGTTTTGGACTATTTTTAACTCCAACAACTTGCATTCAAACTACAAGAAATTTTACCTTTACAACCCTCTTGGATTCACTGGATTTTGAACTGAACGACCATGGCAACACCTCTCATGTGAAATTAATTCTTTCTTTTTACCCTACTCCATCTTTTTCATAAAGATAGAATTCATTTTCACACTACTTTCAAACTTAGTTTCTTTAAATTCTTTACAAGCAAAATTTCTTTATAGATTTTGCTAACTCCTACACTATGACGAGAAGGAACGTATGATTTCGAAACTCCGCGGATTAAGGACTTTCACCTCTATTTATGCTTCCTTTCCGAATAATAAATGTTTTTAACTCATAGAAGCGTTTCTCAACATATTTAATTAAATCTATCTATCTATCTATCTATCTATCTGTCTGTCTATCTGTCTATCTATCTATCTATCTATCTATCTATCTATCTGTCTGTCTTTTTCTCTCTGTCTTTCCCTCTCTCTATATATATATACTTATATATGAATATCTTTTAAGTGGTACATAATTTTATAATAGTTAAATATATACAAATTTTTAACATAATGAATTAAAAAAAATTGAAAGAGCCAGCTTATCATTTCGTTCCTCGTTCAACAAGGCTTAATCGAGTTATAATTACGATTAAAAACAAAATAATATGAAATGGAAATCTAGTCGTGGACAGAAAAGAGCGATGGAAACAATTAAGCGCGGAAAGAATCAAATAGACGCCATATTTAATCCTAAAAGATTTTCTATTTGCTTGTGCAAAGAAGTTCATATAAATGTTTTCTAGACTTTTCATGTGAAATAATAAATGCAACTTACACAGAATTAAGAACAAGTCAACACTGAACCCGGAAGCATGAATACGACAATTTATTAGGTTTTCAAAGAGGCCGAACAGTATGTATTTTTAAAAACATCTGATAGCGAAAAATGTGCATGACGAAGATAAGCTGAAATCTAATCCGTGCAACGTCCGTTCAACGTATTGCGAATCGCAATTATATTTAAATAAATAAACAATAGACTTATTATAAGGGAGAGAATATATATATATATATATATATATATATATATAAACTGAGGAAGTCTCATTGACTGAAACAGATGGCTGTTTGTAGCGACCATATGTAACTGTTTACCCTCAAATATATATATATATATATATATATATATTGAAATACGACTATCCGCTGACATGTGTTACGTGATAATACGGCCCATCAGTGTGGTTTAGCTTAGCTGACATTCGAAATCAAATGCAAAAATCTGAAACGCAAACGTGCTCATTGTATAAATGAGTCAGTTGTTTTTATTTAGTTTGATTTATGTTGGACTTGCTCGTGATGGAGATATTTTGAGTTCAATCGTCTATAGTCTGAAACTGTGTTTCTCTTGCTTTTTCTTAACGTAGCTGTGTTATCATTTTCAAGTTCTTGGTAAAGGGTTTATGGCCTTTTCAGTGGTTGATATTGGCCTTTGTATTAGATTTTTTCCTTTTTGAAAATTAATTCTGTAGTGTTTGGTTGTTTTGTTTGGTGAGATATTAAACCTTTCCGCACTATTTAATCACAAATCCAGTAATTTTTCGAATGAAGGGTGTTTTTATGCTTCTAATATTTTATTATTTTGTTCGGTATGGTTTGGTTCATTTATAGAAGAAAATTGTTGTTTTTGTCTTTGAATTTGCAAAACATGATTGAGTTATGGAAAGGGAAAGGAACAAACAATAACATAAATGTTGGTGTGTGAGACCGAAACTTACTTGCATCCTAGACACTTCCAGTACTATATTACGCTGTGATAAAACACTCTCAGAGAACAGTATCGTAAAACCGTGGAATCAGCAGGAGTACTAGTAGTACGCAGCACATACAACTACCTGTAATGGACACCACCAGATAGTAAGCTCGACTTGGACAAAATTTGGTTAATATATCTTTCATATATCTAATCACTGTTCCGTGTTTTCCTTTTGTGGTCCCAAATTTGGGTCCACATCAGTTGGTTGCATTAAAGTCGAGAAACACATATCTTCAAACAGTTGGTCTGCTAGCATCCGGGGGATGTTGATGAAAAGATGAATAAAAAAGATAAAAGAGAGAAGAATTAAGAAATAAAAGGTGTAGAAGGTTAAAGGGATTAATGCAATGAATTAGACAAATGAGAAGGAAATGAAGAAAAAAAAGAAAAGGAAAACGAAGAAGAAAAACAGGAAGAAGAAGGAGAGATTTTAGAAGACGAAAAACGGGATAATTTATGAGTATTCTATATTTGATGCGTTCAAGTACCCTTATCAGCAGATAATGGATATGGAGAACATGGGTAAAATAACAATAAAGTAGAAACACAAAGAAAAAGAAAGAGAAGTAAAATAAGTAAAAGAGAGGAAGAGAAAAAGGTGATAATGAAAGAGAATAAGAAAGAAAAGAAGAATGATGTATGAAAAGAAAGATGTCAGATTATGAATGAGAATAAGCAGATAACGAAGGTGAATGAGACGGAAAGAGAAGACGAAAAAAAAGAAGAGAAATAAAGAAAACAAAAAAGAAGAGAAAAGAGGGAAAAGGAAAAGAAAAAGACAAGAAGAAAAAAAGGAGGGACAAAATAAGAAAAGAAAAAAATTATAAGAAATAAAAGAAAAAGAAATGAAGAAAAGACAAAAAAGAAAACAAAATAGAGGAGAAATGAAAAAAGAAAAGAAAGCAAGAAAAAAAACACCAAAAAGAAGAGAAAAAGAAGAGAAAAAAGAAAAAAAGAAAAGTGGAAAACACAGAAGAACGAAAAACAGAAGAAATAAAAGAACAAAAGAAGAAAAAAGAGAAGAAGAAAAGAAAAGAACAACAGAAGAAAAAGAAAAGAAAAAAAGAAGAGAAAAAAGAAAAGAAGAAAACAAAAAAGAAGAGAAAAAGAAAAGAAGAAAAGACGAAGACAAGAAAAAAGAAAAGAAGTAAATGAGAAAAAAAGAAACAAAAAGAACATAAAAAGAAAAATAGAAAAGAAAAAAGAAAAGAAGAAAAAGTAGAATAAAAGAAAAAAGAAAACTGAAAAGCAGAGAAGAAGAAAGAAGAGAAAAAGAAAAGAAGAAAACAAACAAGAAGAGAAAAAAGAAGAAAGCAAAAAAGAGAAGAAAGAAAAAGACAAAAGAAAAGAAGTAAAAACCGAAACAAAAAGAAGAGAAGAAAAGAAGAAAACAAAAAAGAAAATAAAAATAAAAGAGAAATAAATTTCAAAAGTATAAGATTCAGTACAAAAAGTAAAAGAAGAAGAAAAAAGGAAAAAGAAGGATTTGCATAGAAAACGAAAAAGAAATCAATTGTGAGTAGAACAAGACAAACGACCGAAAAATGAAGAGAAAATAGAATGTTAAAAAAATAAAAATAAACTGAAATGAATAAGAAATTGACGATAAATAGGAAGAAAAAATAATGAAGAAAGCATAAGATGAAAATGGGTGAAAAAGAAAACTAGAAAGAGGAAGTGTAAAGAAAAAAAGCAGGAGGGGGACAAGAAGACGAATGTGTGGAAGAAAAAGATTAAGAAGAAGAGGAAGAAGAAGAAGAAGAAGAAGAAGAAGAAAAAATAACATAAAATGAAAGTGAATGAAAAGAAGAGGTAAAAGGTGAATAAGAAAAAAATGAAGAAGAGAAAAAGAAGATGAATGAATAAAGAAATGAGGAGAAAATGAAAATAATTACAACGGAAAGAAGAAAAAAAACAAGAAGAAGAAAGAAAAAGAGAAATGAAGATAAAAGAAAAAAAAAGAAGAAAAAAAGTAGAAAAAATGTAACAAAGTGGTGCCCTCTCCATGTAACATAGCGCGTATGGCGCGTACGTAATTAAATTGGCAGCAGACGTAGGATAGCTGAATTTTTTTTATTTTTCAAATAAATCACCACTTATCAAAGTCCGGATGCGACTCGAGGATAAGAATCAATAAGTGTACAGTAATTAATGGGAAAATGTCGGAATAATCGTCAGTATTGGAAATTTGGTGAATTAGTTTACTTAAAGGGACGGCTCACCAAGAACTTGTTAACGTTGGACTTTTAGATGACCATATTATTTGGAAAGCAACAAAATGGAAAAGAGTTTCACATGCGTGCAGTTCTAAGAAAAAAGCTTTGTTGATGAAATCTACATTTAAGTTTACGCACAGATAAAGAGGAAGGGGAACTGTTGATATTGGTTTCAGTTAGACGAGTGTTTTTCGTGAAAGGCCAGGGAGGAACAATAGATTGGAGCTCGGACTTGCGAAAATAGTAGCAACAGCAGTCGTCTTAGCACGTATGCAAATTGATAAGTGTGTATACGCTGACCACACAGGAGAAAAAAGCGGGGGGGAACAACAACAACAACAACAACAACAACAACGACGATGACGATGATGATGATGATGATGATAATAATAATGATGATGATAATGATGATGATGATGATGATGATGATAATAATAATAATGATGATAATAATAATAATAATAATAATAATAATAAAGGACAGAACGTACTCGAGCAATAGAAGTAAATTGCGCGCAGGGGAAGATGGACGTGGGATGTCGAAGACGAGAATGATTGGCTGACGTCAGCGGGGACAGATACTTTTAGAAATATGACACAGTGTTGTAAAGCATATTTGTGTGCGAAAAGACTTTTGAAAAATTATGAAATGCGTCGTTTTGAAAGAATAACACATAAATGCTGAGTCGAATTTTTATTTTATTACTTTACTTTTTTATTTGTTTATTCTTTTGAGACAATACCAGACAACGTGTGGGTCCGAGAGGTTAAAGTGTAACGGCCATGTTACAAAAGAAGAAAAAGAAAAAAAGCAAAAGGAAAACAGGAAAGAGAAGAAAAAATAGGGCTGGAGCTGCTAAAAACAGCGTATCCTGCCTTGACAGAGTACAAAATAGACTTCGTGGTTTGGTGGGGGATGTCATTTTCTCTTTCCTGCAACCTCTCTCCCACAGAAGAGACGTTGCGAATCTGTCGTTATTTTATCGTTATTTCCATGACAAGTGCTCGTCTGAGCTCCAATCTCTGGTCACCCCTCACCTATCTTTCACGAAAAACACCCGTCTAGTTGAAACCACTGTTAGTAATTTTCCCCACTTTTTATCTGTGCCTAAGTCAAAGCGTAGATTCCATGAACAAAGCTTCTTTCTTATAAGTGTACGCCTGTGGAACTCTCTTCCGTTTGTCTGTTTCCCACCTGACTACAACTTGGATGTCTTAAATTCCAACATAAAGAAATTCCTGATAAATCGCCCCCTTAAGTAAGGCAGTTTTTCAAATCTCCAATACTAACTATTACTACAATACTATTCCATTGATTACTGTACAGGCAATAATCCTTATCGCCGAGTGGCTTCCGGGCCTTGATAAGTCGTGACCTCCATGTAAACAAAAAAGAAAAGAAGAAGCAGCAGACGAAGAAAAATAAAAATAAAATAGATGATGAAAGGACAGGGATGTATGTGAGGACAAAATGTACGTGCAAAAGGCGGGATGAAACGAGAAAGGGGCGGGGTTTTTGGTGCTTGTCCAGTGTTTTGTCCAAAGATTACTAACGAGCCGTTTCATATTGACAGAATGAACATAACTAAGCCCCATCAGAAGCAAACAAAAATGGCCGCGAGGTAGAGCGAATTCGATGGTAATTATCAATTAGCGACGACACAGTGGTCGTCCGGCAAAACTTTGCCAAAAGTCACCACAGGGATCGTCATTCTCCCGAACCGTCACACTCATTACGAACGGCCGACAGAATCAGTAGATAAGCATGTTGTATAATATACAAACATTCAAGTAATATACATGTCCATTGAAATATAGCCGCCGGAAAGAAAATGTCTACCGCTAAAATCACACACACACACACACACACACACACACACACACACACACACACACACACACACACACACACATATATATGTATATATATATATATATATATATATATATATATATATATATATATATATAATGATGGTATTACTGTTGTTTCCTAGATGTTAATCCAATGATATTTCGATATTTTAAAAGTACTGATCAATAAAATGTAGAATTGTATTATTGTACAATTTTGTTTATTTATACAAGCATTCTTGGCAACATATCTGCATACATGTTTTAGCTGTGACTTCTTTCGAAATCTGGTGTCATCTAAACACTAGTGACAACCAAAGATTAGTCGGCTTCGAAAGACCCGCCAATTGAGACAGTTATGCACATATGTAGCCAAGCATGCTTGCATCAACGACGAAATTATACAACTATATATATATATATATATATATATATATATATATATATATATATATATATATATATATATATATATATATGAGGGGCGTGCAATAAATAATGCCCCTGACCCACTCCCAGTTGTCTGATCTAGCTGAAATTTTGTATGTGCAATGGTTTACATCTCTACGGGGTATGTGGCAAATTACAGCTCTGAACTAATTGTGGTTTCTGTTTTACAGGTGTTTGAACTGAGTCAGGTGTGAAATGGAGCCTGTTGAATGTCGAGCAGTGATCCGATTTTTGTATTTGAAAGGACGCACACCACAGGAAACTTTTGATGAAATGAAAGAAACTTATAATACTCCATCAGATGACCGTGTAAAACGCTGTCATCGTGAATTCAAACATGGCCGGAAGTCTTTGGAAACAGCTTTCAGACCTGGTGGACCCCCTTCTGCTATTGATGAGGCATCTGTCCGTCAAGTTGAGGCTGCCATTTTGGAAGATCGGCGCATTACTATTCGCCAAATTGCCCAAGATGTCAAGATTAGTACAGGGTCTGTGGAAACTATCATTCATGACCATTTGGTGTCTGTCAGATGAATTCCCAGGTTGCTCACATCATTCCAGAAGCGAGAATGCGTCGAATGCGCGAGGATGAATTTGGAGATGTGCAAAGAAGATGAGTCAAAGTTTTTTAAAAGACTGATTACACAGGAGGAAACCTGGGTCCATCACTAGGATCCAGAGATCAAAGCCCAGTCAATGCAGTGGAAGCACTTGGACTCACCACCTTCAAAGAAGGCAAGGGTGCAGCCCTCTGCTGGCAAGGTCATGTTCACAGTCTTCTGGATCCAGGACGGAGTAGTGATGGCATATTTTCTGGCAAAGGGTACCACAATTACAGGAGCCTATTATGCTTCACTTTTGAAAAAATTAAGGGAAGCTATCAAAATCAAGAGGCGAGGCAATATCAGCAAAGGTATCCTCCTCCTGCAGGACAACGCTCCGGTACTGAACTCGTATGTCGCCAGATCAGAAGCACGGGCGTGTGGTTATGAAATCCTTCCCCATCCTCCCTACTCTCCTGACCTTGCACCCTCTGACTTTCACCTCTTTCCAGCCATGAAGTTGGTTTTGAAAGGAAAGCGTTTCCCAGATGATGCAGCCTTGATTTCTGAAGTCACGTCGTGGTTGAAGGACCAACCTGAGGTGTTCTACAAAAACGGTCTCCAGAGCTGCATCAAACGATGGGAGAAATGCATAACTCTGGGTGGTTCCAATGTAGAGAAAGACTAATAACTGTGCCAAGTTTCGTTGCTCTACTGCTATGGGAAGTGGTCAGGGGCATTACTTAAGTCACGCCCCTCGTGTATATATATATATATATATATATATATATATATATATATATATATATATATATATATACACACATATATATATATATGCTCAAATTACGACTAATTAGATCAATTGAAATCAATGTTTCTGAATTTTTAGATGAGTATTGATAATCCCTCTCTATATCTAATATTCTGATTGCCCCTTTCGTCATTAATCTGTACGTTACGCGTTGAAAAATGCCAAATAAAATTTTTGAACCAAAGACTAGTTGCCTGATGACGCTGGTTTCCGAAAGAAACGTAAACTGGAACCAGTGTGCATATATGTAGCCAACATGCTTGCACCAATAAATAAATTATACAGCTATATATATATATATATATATATATATATATATATATATAGAGAGAGAGAGAGAGAGAGAGAGAAGTTTATATCTATATATATATATATATATATATATATATATATATATATATAGACGTTTTTTAAAAATATTTATTTTAATGTATGCACCTCTCATTATATCACCTAAACTGTTTAAGATAACAAGCTCATTAAATTTGTTTCCGGCTTCAGAGCATGTATACTTGTTTGCTGCATATTAATCAACCAAGAAAATAATCAGTTCATAATTGTCTTTTTTTTTTGTCTTTTTTCTTTTTATTTTCAACATACCTATATTATATTTTTCATTGTGTTATATGCGTTTCGCTACTCATAACGAAAAATATTACCGATGGCGACGTTTTGTTAAATGTCTTTCATTGTAATCTTTAAAATAAGATTTTCGTGTTTTTGACTCGTCGTTCTTCCCGCCTCTTTTAATCACTTTCTTTCATTTTGGTTTTGTATTGCTGCATTATATCTATTTTTCAAATTTATATTTGGCCGTCCTTGAAGGTATCTAAATAAAACAAAAGCTCTTCATATAATTTCAATATAGTCAAGATTCCTGCAACTTGATGCATACACTGCTGATCAAAAATTTAAGACCACTTTAAATCTTTAAAAAGAAACCTTTTTTAAAAGATAGATTTAAAACTCTTCCGAGTTAAGTTTAATAATATTATAATCTAAAAGTTTATGGAAACAAAAACGTAAATTCTAAATGCATTTTTATGAAATTGCACTTTTTACACATGATCAAAATTATAAGACCAAGGGTATAAATTGTTAAATTTATTGTAATTCTAATGTTTTTAGTTCAGTTAGAGATTAGCAAGCACTGTGTAAAGGTGTTTCCATGCCTAAAGCAAGAAAACTAACCGAAGTTAAACGCTTTCGAATTCTATGATTCCATAAGCAAGGTTTGTTACAGCGAGCGGTAGCAGCTAAGGTAAATCGCAGTAAAACTGTTATTTGCAACTTTCTAAAGAACACTGAGAATTATGGAAAAGCAAAATCCTTTGGTAGACCCCCCAAAATTTCTCCTGCTTTGAGTAGGAGAATCAGACGGGTTTTTATGAATGACAGAGGACTTTCTTCTAGTCAAATTAGAGCGGTTACAGATGCTGATTAAAGTCCAATAATCATCACAGACACTTACAACAAAAAGGCATGGTAAATAAAAAGCGTAAATAAATTCCACTATTGCTTCCACGTCATAATGTGGACCGCTTAAGATTTGGTCGTGAATACCAAACCTGGGATGTTGAGAAGTGGAAGAAAGTCCTGTTTTCTGATAAGAAAAATTCAATTTATATGGTCCTGATGGCTTCCAGCGACATTGGCATGACAGAAACATTCCCCTTGAAATTTTTTCCACACGTCATATTAGTGGAGGGTCCGTAATGATATAGGGTGCCTTTTCTTACGATGGGGCTCCACGTGATGCACGGTCGTCAGACAGCAGCTGGTTATCTTAGCATGCTACAAAAACCATCTTTAATGATGGAGAGCCATCGTTTGTGTGGAGATGGATGGTTATTCCAACAAAATAATGCTGCAATCCACACTGCAAGACGGACCTTGAGCTTCTTACAAGAAAATGGAGTCCGTCTCTTTGGACATCCTGCATGCTCACCGGACTTGAACCCAATTGAAAATGTTTAGGGATGGATTACAAGAGAGGTTTATCGAGATAGCAAACAATATTCAACAAAAAATGAACTTCGTGAAGCCATCTTCAGAAACTGGAGCAGAATTCCCCGCACATGAATGGAAACCCTTATTTCTAGAATATCCTAAAGGATTTTTGAAGTCATCAAAAGCAGTGGAGCTAGAACTCATTATCAAGTTTGATTGTTGAATGTTTTCATACAGCTTTCATACATTTTTTGTACAATTTGATAGAAGTTTTGTCTCTGTCTTATAATTTTGATCATGTGTAAAAAGCCTAATTTAATAAAAATGTAAATTTTAAAAATAAATCTTTGGAATGTAGCTTTTTGTTTCCATAAGCTTTTAGATTGTAGTATTGGTAACCTTAAGCCGGAAGAGTTTAAAATCTATCCTTTAAAAATTGTTTTTTTAAAAAGATTTTTAAGTGTTCTTTAATTTTTGATCAGCTGTATTTCCGGAACAGCTTCCATTCGATTTCTTAATTTTTTTTATATTAGTAAGGACAATCCTGACTCTCACTAATCAGTCATAATGAGAGGAAGTGGGTGTAACTTTCATGCACTCATAAATATCTACTTCAACTTTCCCGCCAACCACCGAGTAATCTCTTTCATTTCAGCTCCATGTTTAGGAACATGGTTTTTTGCTGTATTTTGATTAGTTGACCTCAATACCATTCTTCGAGTCGAACACTAAACAGACATGAAAGTTTTTGTTTAGAGCACAACTGAATCATCATACTTGACTTTTCTATTTTAAACTTCAATTCAAGCTATTATATAATAATTATTTTTAAAAATCTACAGTAGGTTCTCTACAGTGCACTGTAAACTAAAATGTATTGTGGATTAAGTTACTGCCAAGAGGCGCGTGAATCTTCCTCCAGGCGCGCCGTAATTCGTTACAAACTAAAGCAGGCAATTAATCGATTTGATTAAAAAGTGGGTGATATCACCGATTTTGCTGACAACAAAATATTGGAGGATGAAACATCCGTTGACCTTCATTACATCCCAGGCAACGGCGGTTCTCCCTGCTAATAAACTACAGATAAGAAAGGAAAAACCTGGCGTAAATCACCAGCTTTATTATACAGTGTTACGAAGAAACAAGGCCGATAGCCATTAGTTGCGTGCTCTCGTGTAATGAATGAATGCGTGAATGTAGGATTGACATGAAATTCTTAAAGATAAACTAAAATGACCGAAAAATGGGCTGAAATGACTTAAATAAAAAGTAAATGACTTAGAATGACTTTAATAAACTTAAGGATGTACTGAATGACCTTAAGAATGTCTTGAATGCTTTAAAAATAACTGGAATCCTTAAAAAGAAACTTGAATGATCTGGAGAATGACTTGAATGGCTTTGAGACTGACTGGTTGCAAATGGGTGATCATTTTACATTAAATTAATACAGAAAAATGATACCCCAATTTATATCACAATAAGTACAGCATGTAGTAAGAACAGATACTACCCTTTGATCTTGGCCAAAAGGAAAAGAATAGGGTATTTATTTGCTCCCCCACCGAGCAAATTAGGCACAAGGCCGATTTTTAATGTGAGGAGTGAAGGAGAAATGGGGACCAACTCCCCGGGGAGTAAGGGAGCTGGATAGTTACAATTGGTATGAAGGGTTGCCCCTACATTGACCGAGGTCTTATATGTGGGGTTTCCCACACATATGGTATTTGCTTGCAGTATCTGTCGGAACAGATACTATACTTTGATCTTCATATTTAATTTATTCCGTTTAAAGAAAAAAATACTATTAAAAAAAAACTTGGCTAACAAAAGCTTAAAAAGCTAAGAACAGCATCAATTAAGAACAGACCTTTGATCTTAACCAAAATGGCCAAACACAAAAGGGTTACGGACAGACCGACCGGCCGACAGACCGGCCGACCGACGGACCAACGGAGTGACTTATAGAGTCGCTTGCACGCGACTAAAAAAGCAGAAGAAATGCTGCAAAAAATAAAGATGGCGGATAATGAATAATGTCGTCAGTTTATTGGTTGTTCTATCGACGGTGTTATTGCTTCTTTTTTTCTAATGTTTTTTTTTATATTTATTTTTTGTTTTTTCGTCGAATTAGTTTAGAATTAGACAAAATAAAAGCGAGGAAAACAAAGCTAACACCAAAAACAGAAATAAAAAACATCATGTAAAGCGAGACTAAAAAAATGATATAAATATTTAAAGAATCATTTTCTTTTACAAAGAAGTCAGCACTTATCAAGGCCCGGAAACCCACTCGAGGATAAGGGTTAATGAGTGTACAGTAGTCAATGGGACAATATCGTAGAAATCGGTCGTAGTGGAAAATTGGTAAATTAGATTACTCAAGAAGGGAGGAGAAAAGGCCATGCCCCACTAGGTTTATATATATATATATATATATATATAGATTACTACCGGTCCGACCTGGCAGTAATATCCCGGAAAATAATGAACTTATTTTGATAATGGACTACCCAGGTGATATGAAATCCTTATTTCTCTGACTCTTATTCACCATTCAAATAACATTTTCAATATATATGCTGAAAAGCAAAATACTTGTTTATTCATAGCTGAACATTTTGATAATTGCATTTCATTTCCTCTGATGATATGAACCATTATTGAAAATCCATGGATTAAGGAAATTAACATAATTTTTCTCTCTATATTCCTTGTTTCAAACAATATATACAAGTGTTGGGGAGATTAATCGAATTCAGGAACCGGAAAAATCGGAACTTTTTGGGCTATCCGAACCGGTAACATGTGTTTTTACTGTACTCGTGAAAAACATTACTTTGTATTTAAATATCTAGAAATTAATACATCATTGGTATCGGAATCAGGTATTTATTATCGGAATCGGGAATTTATTATCGGAATCAGGAATTTATTATCGGAATCTGAAATTTATTATCGGAATCAGGAATTTATTATCGGAATCGGGAAAAATATTAGAATCCTCCTATTACTAATATTTACACACACACACACACACACACACACACACACACATATATAAATATATATATATATATATATATATATATATATATAGGATACTTTACTTTTGCAACGACACTCGTCGTGATATATATATATATATATATATATATATATATATATATATATATATATATATATATATACAAGGATCCCTCTTATTTTGAGAGAGTAAAATCAGGGAGGCTTAGAGAAGGGACAAAAACGGAGTGAACCGTTGCGAGAGAGATTAATATGGAAAGATAGATATCGCGTTTATGTTATTTCTCGTCTGCAATTATTATGAACACAAGCATAATTCATTTATTATACTTCTTTTTTTTTTGCATTTATAATTTCTTTTTTGGAATTTCGTTTGCGCGTTTCTTGCTCATTAAGAATCCAATAACAAATTGGCCATTTGCAATAACCTTTAGAGATTGGTAAAAGTCTGGGTGAAAGCCTGCAATTTTGAATCCATCTCCTAGAATGTTTAAGGGTTAATTAATCTCCAGTAAATCTTCTTCTGTCGTTTCGTTTCATTTAAAACAATTTTTCTTTTGTTTTCGCTCAGGTTTTCCGTCTTTTCTATGCGTATTGAATTCCGCTGATTCCCTTATTTCGTACTGTTGTATCTCCATTTTTTTCTTTATTGTTTTTTTGCTTCCTGGATTTTATTTGTTGCTCAGCGCGGCCATTATTTTTCCCGTGTCTTCAAGAGGCGCAACAATTCTCCAGGCAGATGGCTGTGCGCATGCGCCGTGGCCACTTTAATAAAAATGGAGGTCGCAGCTGGCGCGTAGAAAAGTGTCGCCTTCTCTCAGGCAAAATTGCCTCTAAAGAAAGAAATCAAAAACAAAAACAGGGTAAGAAAAACAGGTTTTTAATCAGGTGCACGTTCATTAAAACACGGCCGATTGTTTCTGCGGCCTTCACTATTTATTTACAATTCATTTTGCCATGCCGACTTTAATTTTTATGTCATGGCAATACATTGAAAATAATTTATTAAACGCTTTTGTTCAGTGTTTGCGGTTTCATTGTTTTCAATAATTTATATTATCTCATTTGTCTTTCTACGCAACTTTAATAATGTTAGCTGTTTGTGGATCCCTATATATATATATATATATATATATATATATATATATATATGTATATATATATGTGTGTGTGTGTGTGTGTGTGTGTGTGTGTGTGTAAACAAATTGAGCTTACTTACTTTGGTCAATGTCAAAACATTGTTAATTCACTGTCCGCAGAGCAACATCCGTATAACGCAACGGTTAAAATCTCCGACTGTGTTTAGTCGATCGGGTTTCGATCCTGGCTTGAGGTAGTTGTTTGTCTAGCCGCACTGATGAGCAGCGAAACAGCACTGTATGCAGATAACTATATATATATCTTAGTATTCGAACGATTAAGCGGAATCTGGAATAGAAAAATTAGAATGTTTTGAGGTACCGGAATCGGAACAACTTGTGACTATTTTCCGATTTGCAAAACGATCTTTTTTTTATTGTTTTTCTTTATTTGTTTTTGTTTAAAATTCAATTTTGCACGATTCGTATTAATTATGAAATGATTAAATATTTATTGATTTTGAACTAAAATCTATAAGTCACACACATCATTTACATTATCACATTTTATCGAACATCATAAGAGTTATTGTGTGTACAGCAATCAAGAGGATACTATCATAGTAATCGTTTGTAATGGGGATTCGATGATTAGGATTAGTTAAGGAGGCGGTTTATGTTGAACTTGAAGAACTCCAAGTTATAGTCGGCAAGGAAACAGGCAATCGAAGAGAGTTCCACACACACACACACGCACACCCCCATATATATATATATATATATATATATATATATATATATATATATATATATATATATATATATACGAGGAGCGTGCAATAAGTAATGCCCCTGACCCACTTCCCATAGCAGTAGAGCAACGAAACTTGGCACAGTTATTAGTCTTTCTCTACATAGGAATCACCCAGAGTTATGCGTTTCTCCCATCGTTTGATGCAGCTCTGGAGACCGTTTTTGTAAGCACACCCCAGGTTGGTCCTCCAACCACGAGGTGACTTCAGAAATCAAGGCTGCATCATCTGGGAAACGCTTTCGTTTCAAAAACAACTTCATGGCTGGGAAGAGGTGAAAGTCAGAGGGTGCAAGGTTAGGAGAGTAGGGAGGATGGGGAAGGATTTCATAACCACACGCCCGTGCTTCTGATCTGGCGACATGCGAGTTGTGGACCGGAGTGTTGTCCTGCAGGAGGAGGGTACCTTTGCTGATCTTTACCCGCCTCTTGATTTTGATAGCTTCCCCTAATCTTCTCAAAAGTGAAACATAATAAGTTCCTGTAATTGTGGTACCCTTTGCCAGGCAATCTGTCATAACTACTCCGTCCTGGTCCCAGAAGACTGTGAGCATGACATTGCCAGCGGAGGGCTGCACCCTTGCCTTCTTTGAAGGTGGTGAGTCCAAGTGCTTCCACAGCATTGACTTGGCTTTGATCTCTGGATCCTAGTGATGGACCCAGGTTTCCTCCTGTGTAATCAGTCTTTTGAAAAACTTTGACTCATCTTGGCACATCTCCAAATACATCCTCGAGCACTCGACGCATTCTCGCTTCTGGAATGATGTGAGCTTCCTGGGAATCCATTTGACAAACACCTTATGCATATGCAAATGGTCATGACTGATAGTTTCCACAGACCCTGTACTAATCTTGACATCTTGGGTTATTTGGCGAATAGTAATGCGCCTATCTTCCAAAATGGCAGCCTCAACTTGACGGACAGATGCCTCATCAATGACAGAAGGGGGGCGACAAGTCTGGGCGCTGTTTCCACAGACTTTCGGTCATGTTTGAATTTACGATGCTAGCGTTTTACAAGGTCATATGATGGGGCATTACACCATAAGTTTCTTTAATTTCATCAAAAGTCTCCTGTGGTGTGCGTCCTTTAAAATACAAAAACCGGATCACTGTTCGACATTCAACAGGCTCCATTTCACACCTGACTCAGTTCAAACACATGTAAAACAGAAACCACAATTAGTTCAGAGCTGTAATTTGCCACATAACCCGTAGAAATATAAACAATTGCGCCTGGCAAATTTCAGCTAGAGCAGACAACTGGAACTGGGTCACGGGCATTATTTATTGCACGCCCCTCGTTCATATATATACATATATATATACATATATATATATATATAGAGAGAGAGAGAGAAAGAAAGAGAGAGAGCTAAGATAACAATTTATCTTAATATTATAGTATACATATACTAGCTACCTATGTTTACGTCTTGCCCGGGAATGTAGATTAACCCAAAATTCCATGCTCTACTTCACCCGATCCGTAGCAAACCAAAACAGCTCTTCAAATATGTCTGTCATTGTTTACCATTAATATGTACTATCTGTAACAGTAGTATCATTAGTCTTTGAAAAGTATTTGCATATGTGTAGTATAGGACAGTGTTTACTGAATAATGTTATTATTATTATTATTATTATTATTATTATTATTATCATTATTATTTAACAATTATGTACTATTCTGTAATGATAATAATAAGCCAAAAGCATATATGTTCCACCGACCGAAACCTTCGTCATGTTTTTGAATAAAAAGTAATGGAACAGCTTTAGTGAAATCCCTATAACCACGACAAGGTATTTCTGTATAAGTAAAAAAAAAAAAAAAAATTAATTCTAGATGTAAAATTTGGGGGGGGGAGAAGTTTTCACATATTTTTTTTGTTATTTTAACGATATGAAGCAAATAAATCAAAACGGATATTTAGTAATCGCACATTAAAGTACAAAACAAAGTGACCACTAAATGGGATGGGAAGCCATGATGAAGAAGAAAGTTCCGTCTCAAGAATGAAGTGCAATATACCACCTTCAATTTGAGTGACGTAATTTGAGCGTTGAAGAAATTGTTGAGATCCATTAAGGGATTCTATTAGTGCTACATTGTTTACAGGAAGCTAATTCAAATTGAAATCACCCAACAAAACCACCCTTATGCCAACAAGCAAGTTCCCCATTTAAATCCCTCGCCTGATATAAAACATTGAGCCAAATGACACCGTGTTTTTATAAACGATGATTTAATCTTTTAAAATCTGCTACCATTTAACACCCCTATTTAGACACAAGTATGATTTTTAGGAGAGAAATAAAAATTAGCTCCAAAAGGTGTTTCTTTTACGCCTTGGAATTTTTGCATGATCAGATATTACGTTTCTGATGCATATCCATGTGGTCTTGCTTTTGTGTAATTTTCAGCAAAATCTAGCGGGAAAGTGAACCTTTTAGCCATTTTAATCCATTTTGAAACTCTGGTGGCGCAACCAAAAGTTTTATAAAAAATCCGAGAATGTTACATTTCCTCCCCTGGGTATGGAACTCCATGCAATATTTCAGAAAAATGTAATTAGTAGACATTCAGAATTTGGGGAACGAACGGACGAGGATAAATTCTAAGATCCAAATTCGACTAAGTCGGTAGACCAACAACAATTATATTACTATTAAAAAGAATAATATATATGTAATAACCATAAATTATCCAAATAGACAGGTTTTCATCCTTTTCTGGAAGTCATCAGTATGAATTATAAAACTTTGTCAATCGTATACCTCAGTCACAATACACTTTATTACGCTACCTATGCATTCCGTCCTGTTCTAAATGCTAATATATTTTTCTAAACCATATCCGTGTCCGAGTCTTTCTTATTTATTTTTTCTGGCCATAACAATAATTTATATATTAATACCTAAGTACCTTTAACGTACGTAAGTGAGTCAGTATTTCCAGATTATAAATTATTCAATCGGGAGATCCTATTTATTAAAAAAGGATTAAAGGTGATAACATACTACGAATATTAAATTATTAATATATAGATACGCTAATTTAATGTTCGTAATACGTCATCATCTTAGATATCCCTTTTTAATGCAGTCTTTCCCGATCACCCAAGGGGCAATAATTTTTTGTTTTAATAAGGAGGGAATTTATGTTGCTTTTAGACAGTACGTGGTCCTAAAATATACGTTCTTACTATTCTTGCTAGGATTCAACGGTAGTATCAGCTCTGTGTAAAGATGTTATAGTGATATCGTGGGGTTTCCGTTTGTGCCAGGCGTCTATAAAATAGAAATATGCCTCAGAATATTTAAGGATCCTAAAATAAACTGTATATATATATATATATATATATATATATATATATATATATATATATACATATATATATATATATTTAAATAAGGGAGTAGTCACTAACAATGTGTATTTTTTAACATTATTTTATTATTCCGTGTCTTGGTTTTTCATTGAGAATTATGTTTGTATCATTGTAATAATGTTTTTAAGTCATTGAAATCGTTTACGCGCGTTTCAGACGGTCTGTGATGCGTCCACACACACACACACACACACACACACACACACACACACACACACACACACACACACACACACACACACATATATATATATATATGTGTGTGTGTGTGTGTGTTATGACGCGACATAAATCAGATTACTTAGATAAATACTTTTACAGTTTTACTAGAAGAACTTGGCCAAGATCAAAGTGTAGTATCTGTCCTTCAGATGCGGCACTCCCCTTTCTCGTTCTCTTTCAGTGGAGGAAAAATCCTTTACGACTGAGACAATTTTTATTTTTGTACCTTTTCTCCACGTTAAAAAAACGGCCCTGGTGTCTAACCCTGTACCGTGGGGGGGCATTGTAAATAGGAACAATAATATCGCCGAGTCTCCATTCACGCTGAATGTCCACAGATACCCAGCGGCAATATATTACGTACGCAAGATGCTGATGATGAATTTTCACAGGTCCGCTAATAATATTAAATTCAATAAGAATTAATGGCTCCCTTCCAAAACAGGCCATAGCGACTCACATTGCTATTTCTATTATAACATCATATATATATATATATATATATATATATATATATATATAGTAATTTATAAAATATATATGGCGATTAAGCTACACTGAATATTCTGCGTTTCATCCAACTATAGGATTCGTCAGGCTTATGCGCGAATTCTGTCGTTGCTTCTTGTTTTTATACATGTTGAGGATTACTAGTTGGCCAATCAGCTTTCTAGTATCCACCGCACCCCTTCCTACCAGCCAATGGGCATGCATTTTATCAAACAAAGGATCTGTTTTAGAGCTAGGTTAGTGGTTTTAGGTGGCCGTTCTGCTTCTTTTTTTTAATATACATATAAATATACCTATGTGTACACAATAATGCACATATATATATACATATATACATATATATATATATATATATATATATATATATATATATATATACACATATGCGTGTGATCGTTTATGTATATTCATGTTTATTTAATTTATTTATTTGTTTGTTTTCTATTGTTATTGTTAGTTTTAAAGCTATTTTGTATCGCTATCCTAGAGTAAGTTTTATTTTGTGAACACAGTTGTTTGCTATTTCCCGCCTACAGTTTAATAGATTTTGAGGTTCTTTAAAGTACAGGATAGAAAATTTTTCATGGAGGCATAATTTACATGGGTCGTCTAAATGTCTGCATGTGGTAGCTTGTCTTATTATTTTCCATTCGACTACCGGCGAATGTCCGCTTTCTTTGAGTTCCCAGTATTTATTCGCTAGTGTTGTTTTTATACGGTGTTTTTTATTTTTGAACGTGCTTTTGTGGTCATAGTATCGGGTTTTGAAATCTAAGGAAGTCATGCCTAGGTAATATTTCTTGTTATTCGGGTTTTCTTTTGCAAATATTGCTGCTTGATAGACTACGCTTTTTGTTAGACATTTGTTTTGGACTGGGCAAAGTGTGCGGTATCTACAATTGCATTTATCTTGTTCGTTATTAGTATTTTTATTTATGGTATGGTTGTACTTGTCCGGGGTTGGTTTGTTATTATTATTATTATTATTATCATTATTATTATTATTATTATTATTATTATTATTATTATTATTTCTGCTAGTGTTGTTTTTTATTTCTGTCCTGGTGTCTACTTTTTTTATTGTTTATTTTGTTGTTGTTTACATTGTTTTCATTTAGTATTTTGTTATTATGTGCCTTAATTATCATCTCTAAATTTTCGCAACAACTGTAAGATAACTTCAAGGTATTTTTAATAATATAATAACATAATAACAAAATACTAAATGAAAACAATGTAAACAACAACAAAATAAACAATAAAAAAAGTAGATACCAGGACAGAAATAAAAACAACACTAGCAGAAATAATAATAATAATAATAATAACAACAATAATAATAATAATAATAATAATAATAATAACATTCTCTTTTTCTCCCTTAAACTTCTTTTACTTTCTTTTCAATATATGTTGTGTGTCGACACCTAGGCATTTATTATGCACGTAAAACTGCCCACATGAATTAACTAAAAGGTACCGTTTGAAAGTCCGTGCAGATTTCCAAGTTCGGCAGAAAGATTCCCGAGTTCGACAAGATATACCTGAAAAAAATGGAAAGTTGCATACTCCGAAACGTTGTGAGAATGACACTCGATGTTAAAACAGTAGTCCAAATAATGAGATTTTTATGGAAATCGCTCTAGATAACGCATGAAGCCACTTGATGAAAAAAGCCAAAGAATACATATGCAAGGTCACAAAATTGTCAATGATAAGTTAAAGATGGAACAGATTTTGACACAGAAAACAGCAGTGCTTTCTTCTTTGTCAGAAACATCGTTCATGGAATGTAAGGACTACATGACAAAGCAAAGGAAGCAAGAATGGCGCAGCTGCCGAAAGTAATTCCAAGAATAATGCTAATTATCACTTCGAATCTAAAACAATTCAGGTACTTAAACACTAGCCATGCTTTAAGTTTTGTCCATGCTTTACAAACTAATGAATAAAATGTAAACTGTATATTGCTACCTCTAAAGAAAGTACACGAGAAAAAAAAACATTCGTGTAATAAACACTGCTTTTGGTGTCTTTCAAATAACGAATTAGTTGTTATCAAGGGATGCAGTCAAGGTGATAGCCGTAACACTACCGGAAAAAGGCGTGATATTGATAGCCTAAAATATCAAACGTATGCAATTTTAAACACTAAACAAAAGTTAATTGATTGCGAGATTATAGAGTTAATTTCCTTCACGTGTGCCGCATTTGTGGCAAGCAGTGCAGTTCGTGAGCTGTGAGGTCACGTAAAGATTTATGGTGATGAGTTTATCCGATGTTGCTATTGATATTCATGCGCCATATGTTTGTTAAGCGTTCTGAAAGAAATATAAGTAATTAGTCTGACTCGAAATACATATTCCCTCACGACATTAATGAATACGTGGTTGGTACGGATTAATGCTAATTTCCGACTGCATCATCTATGCATGTATGAACAATGTATGTGTGGAAACTAAAGCACGAGTGTCTCAAAATGCATTCAGCTTCATTATAATTAACAACTCAAAAAAGAAGTAAAAATATAATAAATATTCAACGAATAACTGTTACCAAACGCAAGAAAACTTATATTTTTTTTTAATACTTATCCACACCATTTTATCGTTCCTGTTAAGGTGTTTGAAAAACGTTATTATTTCTATTATTGCCTATAGTTAAATTTACATTTCGCTATGGCGGACACGTTGGCAAAAATAACCGAAGTTTGATTGATAGATTTTTAACGGTTTTGAATACTACTACTACTACTACTACTACTACTACTACTACTACTAATAATAATAATAATAATAAACGTAAATAAAAAGGTTACTTTTCTACGGAATTAAAAGGAAAAATTTACAAAACAGTAATTAGAAATCGATGATTTCCGGAAAGCAACGGGAGTCATTTTAGATTATCATTATTACTGACACCGAATAAAGATATCTAGCTTTCACCGGAAGTTGAGTATCTCCAGCAAGGAGGTATTCATCTTATGGTACTCGGTTTGTTTTGGCACTTTTATGTTCACCCAGGTCATAGTCAATTAGTAGCCCAATTGGCTAAATTATTGGAAATGTAAAACATCATATAAAGTCAATGTCACCTATTTTAACATAATCGTATCTATATAAGTATGGATTGTGTGCGTATGAAGTTACGCTATTAGTTCACGTCTACATCATTTGTCTCGAGTAATCAGTATAAAATCGCATTTAACTATCAGGTTAGAGAGATAGCTTGTGTACCTCTTCGACGATTTATGATTTATTCACAAACCAGATAAATCTTGAGACCGAGAATGGCATTCCAATCTCTTATTGAAACTTTGCGCTTTAGGCCTGTGACGAACGCCTCCAAATCCACAAAAAGGAAGGACACCCTATTTAAAATAAAGAACGACAACTTTAACCTCCATAACCTTGACCATTCCTCCAGTTCTAAATGAACAACACTAACCATACCGCAAAGTGTGTGATTCACAAAAAATGGCACTCTTCTGCCAGAGATATGAAGAAAAGACTAAAAAAAAAACCTCTGGCCAGTCATCATCTGAAGGAAACAAAGTGCATCTCCTCGTCGCACTGACATCCACTCCCAGAGTCAAGAAACCTCACTAAAGGCCTAATCGCCCTTTATAAACGTCATGCATTTCACATTCAAACAGGCCAGAAAAAGAGTCATGAACGTCCCTTAAGCAGTATCACACCCGGTTTGAATATCTGCCAAGGATTTGACGCTGAAGCGATGCGCAATACTCGAAGCGTTCAATTCGTTGGCATTGTGGCAGTTGTGCGCGATTATTACAGCATAATTTATCTAGGCTAAGCACCATTTGAAGATTAGGATTAAGGAGGCGGAATGCTTGTTTATCCGTGAGATGAGGAGTCCTACTGGAATAGTAAGATTTACCAATAGTACTTACGTCACAATTAATGAAAATAATTTGTTGACATTTAATTTGAAATGGACCTCGTTTTTTTCAGCTTGAAAGCGATGCCGCGATCTGTAATGAAACGCATACGTTTTTCTGTAGCTAACATGCCATATGCATATGTCATACACTAGCCGCCGTCTGGCGTTGCCCAATCGTAAATACGCATAAATATTATATTTTAATTAATGCAGATGTCTTATTTATTATAAACAGAAATACCGTAATAAACGCAATGTTAAATTTCTTTAAAACAAAACTAACAGAAAACGGAAAGAAACTGAAACATATGCACGCGAGTATTCTGCTTTTTTTTTCAAACGGTTCACTTGAGCTGAGATTGAAACCAAAACTTACAAACATTGATTCAAGTACAATAACCATTATGCCAGCTTGACATGATCATTTGACATTTTTTTTAAAAACCGAATAATTATTAACATGAGTAATCTGTCACGTGAACAATTTACAAATGCGCAGTCGTGAAACAGTTGAAAATCAGGAAAAATTCTATAACCCCCCCTACGTACTAGTTTTCTATTTTAAACCCTTAGTAGCCTTTTTCCAGATGAAAATGGATTAAAAAGTTTTCTACATGTCTGAATAACCTATATACCAAATTTTAATCTGTTGATCAAAAAGTTGCTGAGTATATAGGTTGAGAATTATCCTCACACACACATTCTCACTTTTATAGATTTATAGATAGATATTCATTTAGAAATCAAGTAACCTCTTTCTAGGTCTAACACTTGAGGCCGTAAATAGATTAGTATCCTAATATTTCATTACATCTTAAGATTTGAGTCCATAAAGAAATTAATAACATTTATATAATCTTCCCATTAGATCCATGTAATTATTAGGTTGATGAGAAAGTTCTTGTGGAATCTTTAATTTTGATTTCAAATTATGTATTTTCGAACAAGTTTTCGTTATAATAACTTTACTTTATATATCATTTTAAAGCGCGTTTTCGCTTTATCTAATCGTTTAAATTACAATCGTTTTAAAACAATTATTTCCTACTTTGTAGAACATTGATAACAAGATGGAAGACAAATTGGCACAATTTTCTTATTTCTATTCAAGCTAGGCCTAAAAGCTGCTAAAAAGCTCGTGATATCAAGGAAGCGTTTGGCAAAGTAACCACTCACAGCACAACAGTAGTTTAAGAAATTTCGTGGCAGCGACCAGAGTCTTGAAGATTATGAGGGTAGTGGTCGGCTATCGGATGTTGGCAACGATCAATTGAGAGCCTTAGTTAAAGCCAATACACGCACAATTGTTCGAGAACTTGCTTCTGAATTAGACGTAATGTATACGACGATTTCCAACCACTTGAGAGAGATTGGAAAGTCAAAAGACTTGATAAATAAGTGCCTCACGAATCGAACAACAACAAAAAAGAAACGCCGTTAACGACCAGTGCAATGAAAAGTGCGTTCTTTACGACAGTCGACGACGCTGAGCTCAGTGGTTAGACACCGACGAAGCCCCACAACACTCCAAGAAGTCAGAATTGCATTAAAATAGGCTCATATTGGCTACTTGGTAGTCTGCGACCATTCTCATCAATTACTGTTTTTTGGAACGCAGAAGAAACCATTACGACGGAGAAGTACTATCAACAAATTGATGAAATGCATCAGAACTTCGACAACACCCATCATTGATCAGGACAAAAACCCAGTTTTCCTCCACGACAATGCCCGACCGAATGCTATTAAATAAACCCTAGAGAAGTTGAATGAATTTGGCTGCGAATTTTTGCCTCATCCGCCATACTCTCCAGACATCTCACCTAGCGATTACTACTTTTTCAACCATTTCGATAATTTTCTGCGTGAGGAATGCTTCAAAACCCTAAGCGATATCACAAACGCTTTCATCGACTTTATCACAGCTACAACGTAAGATTTTTACCATAAATACAATTGGTTTGCATTGGCAAAAGTGTGTTGATTTAACAGTGCTCATTTGATCAATGAATTTTATGCCGAGAGATGTTCATTTGAATTTAAACCTTAACAACCACAAGAATTTTTTCGTCAACCTGATATATTAAAAAATATTTTTCTTGTGGTATCTTGGTAGTATGGGTTTCGCATTGGGGAGGTGAAGGTGGACTCACAACCTGTGTGTTTCAAGTTCGAATTCAATTCGTTCCCCCCAAATCACTTTGTTTACGACTTTAACCTAGTCCTTCGTGTAAGTTCCCTCTGTATTTCTAGGAAGAATTCTGATGGAAAAATTGTCCAGGGAAATTAATGCTAAAAATAGAATCTTTAGATATATCGTATATGAAGCATCTTGCTAAGTGCGTTTACTTGAGATGAGATCACGAATAGAAGGATCACCATCTCTCGTATCAGCCAATGTGTACTCGTGTCGAGGTGATCTTATTTGAATTTCAAGTATGACGTTGTTTTAGATATTTGCTCAGGGTTTACTTTTCAAGTGAAGCATTCCCATATCAGTTTGTTCTGACAAACCCTTATACAGAGAGACAGATGAGTATGGTGTTTGGTAGGCAATCAAGCTTTCTACCATGGGCATTTAAACTCTATTTGGCAGGCATTCAAGTAATCTCAAGTAACTACTCAAACGTTCTCCTGTAGGCATTACAGCTTTCTCACGTATGAAAGCTCTCTTTCTCTCTGTCTCTCACTCATTCACACACTCACACTTTCTTTCTCTCTATCTCTTATAAATACGCAAAAGCTCTCCTGTGTACATCCAAACATCCATCCTGAAAGTTCTTTTCATGCTGGCATTTAGACTCTTTTTTTCCGTGATAGGCAATCAAGCCTTCTTCCAGTAGGCATTTAAAATCTATTTGGCAGGCATTCACATTCTCTCAGGTAAGTAGTCAAACGCTCCCTAGAGGCATTACAACTCTTTCACGTATGAAAGCTCTCTCTCTCTCTCTTTCTCTCTCTTTCTCTCTCTCTCTCTGTCCCTCTTATAAACACGCAAAAGCTCTCCTGTACACATTCAAACATCCACCCTGAAGGCATTTAATCTCTTTCCTAATACTCTTACGTGGCAATTCGAAATATCTCTCGTAGGCATTTAAATTCTCTTCTATAGGCATTGGAACTTTTTCCTGTAGGTATTTATACGATCTTACATGCATTAATGTGTATATCCAAGCAATTTCCATGTTATGAATGTTTAATTAACGGAGCAGATTCCTTCTTCGGATTGATCCGCTTATGAAATCGTTCTCGCGGCCTTATTAATATTGTAGCCATATGTCCTAATAGACTTAATCATTGGACACATGTCAGGATAGAATAAAGACTCTCAATACTTTGGTTTTAATCAAGAACACGATGACAGTATATGCAGTGAGCGCATGTTCTTTTTATCCCTTGGTTCTCATGCGAGTCTATGTTTATGTATATCTTAGTATAAAGTGTGTATTTTACAATCAGTATTTCGGCCCTGTCGGTGGGGCATTAGAATACGCCGACTTCCCCCCCCCCTGCAGAGGGTAAAAGTCCCTCAATGGGGGCCCTGGATATGACCTTAAACTATATCCAGTGGTGAGGCCCCAGCTTGTGGGCTTTGGGGAGTGTGGAGCCACCCTTTAATTACCATTGCTCCCAGGTCCACTCTGACCCGGAGTGGTAGTACCTGTTAGGGTCCCAACTATGGGTTTAATAGAAACCGACGTGAAAACAACAAATATACTCTGTTAAAAAAAAACTGTCTTCAAAATCTTTGGATTCGGCATTAAATAACCCAAAAAAGGGTTGATATGCCGTAAAACAAAAACAACCAACCAACCAAATTATTTTTCAAATATTTCTTTTGGCTATTCAAAGTATTTATTTCCAGAATGTTCAATATGTAAGATTTTTTTTTCTTATTCAATAATAATAATAACTAGCGGGACCTGTGGAAATTCCACAGCAGCATCTTCCATCTGCTGGGCATTCTCTGTACGTTCAGTATGAATGGAGACACTGCCATATTATTCTATCTCTTTGGTCAAAACTTTTAAAATATTTATCTAAGCAAGTCTATATATTAAAACCATTAATAGAAAATATTATATCGCATTATTGGTGCGTTTAAATGAAGAAATCCTCAGCAAACAGCCGCAAATGTAGAAGAAGAAATATTCTTATACCAAGACTATTCACTAAGTCAGATGTCGTTGACAACGATGGCAAAACTATATGATTTATGCTTAGATATTTCTTCCTCATGCACACTATTATTCAGATTTAGGCCCTACTACTGGCTGTTAACAGACCTAAAAAAAAAAACACTCTAGAGAAATAGATTTAGCCCCAATGAAAAAGCGATATCAGAAACTGAGTTGTAACAAGAAAAAAAAGGATAAAACAATATAAAAGAGGTGAGTTATTTATTTCCCCAATTTAATAAAGTACGCATGATCGTTAAACACAATATAAAGAAGTGATTTCAAAAATAAAAAAAAATAGATGAGGTGAGTGCCATCATCTATAATCGAAAACGAAACTAAAACTAAACGCGAGACACTAAAAAAAAGATGTAAGCGTTACACGCAAAGTAATACAAACAGTATTGTATTAATATATAGGTTATAATCATAATAATAATAATAATAATAATAATAATAATAATAATAATAATTTATATATATTCGCCCGAATTCCGCATTTAATAGTTCTTAATACCCTTCATTAACACTGGTTTTGTAGCCCTGAGTCATAGGCTCAGAAAATGGAACAAAAGGTCGTTTCGTGACTGGATTCGAATCTTGTGACCGGAAGAAATTGTTACCCCATATTGATAATTGCGTAAGCATGAAACACTAGTGTCTGTAAGGAAAATGAATAATTATTTTAATTATATATATATATATATATATATATATATATAATTTAAAGGAGATTAGAATAATAGTCTAAAGAGCTAAGTGTATTTTAATGTAATAGTGAAATTACTAGTTTAATTAAAATACAGGAAATGTTCGTTGTAATTTAGATATATAATAAGCTCGATAGTTAAATGTCCTAGAGCTAATTCAATATTAAGTAATGTGATTTATAATTTAAAAATTTAAAATAAATTTTTTAAATTTAAAAATCAAATTTTAATTAAATTAAAAACTGATGAAACTGATTTTTAATTTAATTAAAATTTGATTTTTAAATTAAAAAATTTTTTTTTTAATTTTTAAATTATAAATCACATTACTTAATATATATATATATATATATATATATATATATATATATATATATATATAATTATTTACTATAATAATTAAATACTTACAGACACTACTGTTTCATCCTTTCGGGAGTTTTCAGTGCAGTGCAGATATATATATATATATATATATATATATATATACAAGGTGATTCCAAGAACACGTAATATCTCCATTATTTATTCCCCGATTGCCCTTATTTTACACGCGACGGTCCTAGATATGACCTAAAACTATATCCAATTGTGAGTCCCCACCTTACGGGCATTGGGGAGTGTGGAGCCACCCTTTAATTGCCATTGCTCCCAGGTCCACTTTGACCCGGAGTTGTAGTACCTGTTAGGGTCCCAACTATGGGTTAAATAGAATCTGACTTAAAAAAAATATACTCCATTAAAAATCGTTCCTCAAAATAACTAGATTCGGCATTAAATAACCTGAAAAAGGTTGATATGCCGTAAAACAAAAACAACCAACTGACCTTATTTTACATGACATGGCAGAATCAACTACCCTGAGTACACCAAGACCCCAGTGGGAGCTGGGACAATGAATAAACTGTGTTAAATTTCGTTCGGACAAAACACTAAGAAACGGGAGCCTAATTAGAGTATAGGCCCGTTTTTTGGGGTCACCCTACATATATATATATATATATATATATAATTATTATTATTATTTAATTAGTAGCATTTCAGCCCGGCGTTGCCCGGGTATTTGGATGTGTGTGTGGAGCAAATTTTTTTTTTTAAGCGGTAGTAGGAAGGCAGGCTCGAACCCGTATCGCGAAGGAGGAAAAGAACAGGAGGAAACCTGCCATCTATGCTGTTACGACCACCACCAAACCTGCAGTGACATTCTTTTAAATTAAGCCTAGACAATCGAAAGGAGAGGATAACTTAAAAAAATATCGGCCAAAAAAGCGCCTCCCCTCCCTATAGAAAAGTTCCCAGTTGAAGGGGAAGATATTAATGTTTTTAGCCAATTTTTCGATATTTGTCGCCTGAAGTTCGGATTTTAAAACGATACTGATCTTGGTAAAATCGGTCGCCTCTGTTAATAGTTTTAGGCAGACATGCAAACATACATACCTACCTGCATACATACATACATTTATATTTTGGTAACTAAAAATTGTCTCCCCAAACCGATGGAAAAGCCTGAATACCCTTTATGAAAAAATTCCAAATGTTTAGACCAAAAATTGTCTGAGTAATTTGGTGGAGACCGGAGAGATCAATTTTTGTTAACCTTGAACCCTATTATGAACCCTTAACATTTATTGTTTTGGGCTCACATAAATTTTTTAAGTTATATCCATGTCCAAGGAACCTATATCTAAAATTTCAAGTGTTTAAACCCAAACTTGTCAGAGGAGTTTGGAAGAGTTCTCAAATGTAAAATCGTTGAACTTTGACCCCTTAACGGCCAAATTTCTGACCGAAAACCGATCTGAAATATTTTCCCAAAACTCAGTACCCTGTATATCAAATTTCGTGTCTGTAGACTTAAAATTGAGAGAGTTATTGCGTAAATAAATGTACAGATACACGCAGATAGACAGACAGACACACACACAGACAGGTTCACTTTTATAGATATACTAGCATGGGTGCCCGGTGTTGTCTGGGTGTTTGGAGATGTATGCCGGAATACAAAATATAATTTAATGCGTAACTTCTTCAGTATTGTCTTCTACAGTGCTCAATACATAGGTAGAGCTAGGTAGTAAGTTATGAAAATATATATGGCAATTAGCCACACAGAATATTCCGCGTTTCATTCTCGTGAGAATTCGTCAGGCTTATATATATATATATATATATATATATATATATATATATATATATATATATATATATATATATATATATATACTAGCAAAAGTACCCATCTTTGACTGGGTTCAAAAACAGCCTAGAAAATGGACTCTGATTTAGAAAGTATGATAGGTTATCAAAAGGAAGAGTTGTAAATTTGGGTTGAATTTGGGGGTATGAAAACACACGCTAAATATGATGAAATTAAAAATAAAATAGATAAACCCCATAATTTATTATATCATACCTGTTCACACTGAAACACTTATCACAATATTCTGTGGATCTATATTAAAAAAAAACCTTGTTAAACTTTGTGACATATTTCCATTCCATGGAGGTTAGGTGCGAACGAACACCCCATAATTTATTATACCATATTTTTTTCAAACTGAAACATAATTATCAAAGTATACTTACGCAGATAGATATGAAATGTCTTTATTAAAGTTTGTGCAGACCCCACAATTTTATTATATCATCCCTATTTAAGTTAAAACATACTTATCAAAGTATTCTCATGTACATCTATATCAAAAACACTTGTAAACGTTTTTTTTAATTTTTTATTTTTTCATTTCCATACTTTGTGGACCAGACGCGGGCGCAGACCCCACAATTTTTATGAACCACCGTGATGCCAGATCAAACATACCCATTCCTGTGTCTCGATAATCTTCTATCATTATATGGAATCAGTTTTTAAAAATAGTCAACCATATAGGAGCCTATTTGTGACCAGAGCTACACACACACAGACAGTCAGCTTTATATTATAGATATGTGTGTGTGTATACTTAGTTATATTTTGGAAAAAAAGATTCCAGCAGGGTGCTCTATTATAAAGAAAATTTCCCAAAATAAGAGCGTATTGTTTATATAAGATAGGTTTCTTCAGACGATTTAAAGAAATTTATATTTGGTTCATATTGAATACATCGTACAAATCTCGTTTTTTAAATAACCTTAAATTTCAAATGATAAAATTTGAAACAAATTATGCGTTTAATATTTTGAAGCGAAATAAACAGAAAGGAAAAATATGGTTTATTAAACTTATCAGTTTTTTTCCGATCTGTTAATTCTCTAAGCATGTAATGTTACCGCCCTGTTTTGTCTCATTTCACTATGAACTGGATGCTTTCTTCTATGTTTTCCGCCATTTTTTTTTTGGATATGTGTTTATTTCCTGTTCCCCTCGCGTTTGTCATAGTGTGTGGAATCGTCAGCCAAAATATGTACATCTTGGAAACAATTTTATCCGTGAGTTCCTTCATGAATACTAGAAATAATAAATGTTCAAACATCGATCCTTGAGGTACTACTACATGTTCGACAACATAATGCTTTGATTTACAGCCATGATTATAATATGGATTCTTCACTTATTTAAGAAAGATTTTATTATGTTAAATATCCCTCTAATAATACCACATAATCTGATTTTCAGGAGAAAACTATCGAGACATATCCTGTTAAAAGCGTTAGATATATTTAGGACCACTGCCTAGCCTATCCTGCCTCATCAAATGCCTGCCATATATGTTCAGATATTACAATTAATATATCTACAGGAGAACGGGATTGGTTAAATCCATATGTTGGCCGGAGAGCGGTTAAGGGCTTGTGATGTGTTTGGCGAGAGCTTCTTTTTTATTTAAGACTGAAAGATTTTTCAATTATTTCGCCAAACTTCTTGTAAACTGGTACCACAAAGGCAATTTTTCCCCGCGATCAGAAATACAAACTTTGTAAAGCATTTTTAGAGAGAACTGAAGTTGCCTCAGCGGATTATTTTTAATAGTACAGATGGAATAAGATCAGGTCTACATGTTTTTGTAGGTTTCAAAGTCTCTGATGATATTATGTACTTGAGTAGGGGGTGGTTTTCAAATCATTTACTGTTTTCTTTTGTCCTTAAAGAAAAATCCATGAGGGAGTGGTTTGCTAGGTCAAAAGTAGAGTGGGAGGCAAATCGATCGGCAATCAGATTAGCCTTCTCGCTTGTTGTGCAAACACACACACACACACATATACACATATATTAAAAGGTAAACAGTTACATTTGGTCGTTACAAACAGCTATCTGTTTCAGTTAATGATACCTCATCAAGCGACCCTAAACCATCTTACGCTAATCGAGTCATATCTAACAATATCATTGAGTTTATTAGTTCCTACGTTTGAATATCTCCAGCTTGGATATATATATATATATATATATATATATATATATATATATATATATATATGCGTGTGTGTATATATGTATATATATAATAATTATAATAATATATATAATAATTATAATAATATATATAATTTTATATATATATATATATATATATATATATATATATATATATATATATATACGTTTTATTTTTATTATCGTATCTTTCTGTTAAGTTACATTATTCTTTCAGCTACCCGGCCGTTTTTTGGCCGTCTGTAGCTTCCTCAGACTTTTACGTAATAATGTAACTTAACAGAAAGATACGGTAATAAAAAATAAAACGCATATTTGCTCTACAACAGTATCAGGCACTTTCTTCAGTTTTTATTAATGACCATTTCTACTAATTATATATATATATATATATATATGTGTGTATGTGTGTGTGTTTACCGATTATTTAAGATAAATAAATCATACTTTATTTTTTCAGTCGCTGTTTATCTCGCCTAATATATTTATTGATTTATCGTTAATCTGAATCTCTTTCACCACGAAAAAAAAAATAGCTTATCACTCTTATTGAATTAGGTAAACAATCGCGAGGTTCTCACCATCTGCCGATTTTTGTATGAGATGTATTAGTACTGAGAGCTACGAGAGGTTTTAGTATTAACAGAGTCACTCCTGTATATCAACGGCCAATTCCTGAAATTTTCGAAACAGTTTACAGTTTGAAAAAAAAAATCTTTTCTTTTTTTATCTTTCCTGTATTATTTAAGGAAGCTAATTTAACCAAATTTAACCCTAATTATAGTATCGTTTGCTTTATTCTACTTGGATTCTCCAGACTAATGTTCTCATATTATTTCATTATTATTTATTAATTTATTTTTTGCAGACTGTTATCCTCATCTTTTATTAATTGTTTCACGACGTTTCGGCCAACTATTCCTGTGACCTTTGTCAGGTTGTTTACCGCGACGGTGTAGGAACGCCGAATCTCCTAACTAAATCGTCAGTAATTTTTTAAAATTACATTTTCACTCCAAAAAAGACACATTTTCACTTTGATGTAAGGGGCTACTATTAGGGACATAACCTACAGGGGTACTATGTAGGGAGTTGGGCAGCAAGACGCCGGTTCAAGTTACACTTGAACTTCTGCATCTCAGTACAGTTGGGGAGGCAGGAACCCGGAATTGAATTCCAAAGTCTAGCGGTTCTGGGAAAGAAACTACTGAAGTAGAAGGCTCTCTTACATCTAGGGATCTCAACTCTGAAGGGGTGAGATTTTACTGCTTGTCGGGTGTGTCGGGGGTATTTACGTCGAGGGGGTACAGATGCTTGTAATTCGTCGGAACATTCACTGTTAAAGTACTTATAGAACAGGCAGAGGGTAGCTACATTTCGTCCATGGGACAGAGGTTGAAGCTTGGATGACAGTTCATTATCTATCAGGTTGGCGACTCTCTTTTGAACCTTGTCTAGGAGTGAGAGACTAGTAGCAGATGCACCGGCTCAAATATGACAACAATACTCCATACATAGGCGGATGGTGGCCTTATAGAGACACAGAATACTTTCGAGCGTTCGAAGCTTTCTAGCACGGTAGAGAGAACCTACCTTCCTCGCAGCGTTCCTGGCAATGCTCTCAATGTTATTGTTCCAACTTATGTTTCCTGTGAACGTTAGACCGAGGCGTTTAAAAGATGTACTTTCAGATAATGAATCTTTGGCCATTGCTATTGGTGGTAGAGAAGGGTTCTTGTAGTTATTGAAAGAAACAAGTTTAGTCTTGGCAGCATTGAATGTGACCATCCATTTTTGTCCCCCATTCCACTACAGATTGGAGGTCATCCTCTAGTGTTTCTGTCATTTCATTTGCATTCCTGTCGTGTCTGTTATAGAGCGTGGTGTCATCAGCATATATATCCATCTCACAGACAATTTTGTCGGGGAGGTCATTTATGAATATTAGGAATAATAGAGGTCCAAGGATAGACCCCTGAGGCACTCCGCATATATATCATATTGTTTAGATGTACGACCATCGAGGACAACCTGGATTTTTCTCTTATCTAAGAAGGATTTAATCATGTTAAGTATTATACCAGTCATACTGTATGATCTGATTTTCCTAAGGAGACCTTCATGCCATACCCTGTCAAAAGCCTTATACATATCTAGAGCTACCGCTCTACCCTCCCCTGCTTTGTCAAGTGAATGGTATATACACTCGGAGATTACAGTTAGGATGTCTGATGTTGAACGGGCTAGTCTAAATCCATATTGTTGGTCGGTCAGATGTTTAGCATCTGTAAGGTGATGGACTAGAGCTTGGTTAATTATGAACTCAAATATTTTGGCAAAAAAATTGGGAGCAAGCTAATAGGGCGGTAATTTACTGGGTCAGTTCTTTCGCCAGAATTCTTGAAAACTGGTACCACAGAAGCAGTTTTCCAGCAGACAGGAAAGCAAGATTCATTAAGGCATATGTTGTAAAGTTTGGAGAGGATTGGAGCTACTTCGGCGGAGCACTGTTTTAATAGCACAGCTGGGATGAGATCAGGTCCACATGCTTTTGAAGTGTCAAGATAATTTTATGATAGCATGCACCTGAGAAGGGGTGATTTTCAGATCGTCTAGTGTTGCATCTGTCCGCAAAAGAAAGTCAGGGAAAGGGTGGTTAGCTGGGTCCAGTGTGGAGTTGGAGGCAAACCGTCTGGCAAGCATGTTAGCCTTATCGGTTGCTGAGCAAACAACCTCATGATTGGGCAAATTGTTGATACCCATTATTTACTACACTGTTGTAGATTTTCCAGAAGTCACGAGTTCCTAATTTCTGTGCTTCGATGCGTTTTTTAATGGTTTCATTAAATTCTCTCTTAGCTGTCGCTATTTCTTTCTTACAGTTACTTCTGGCTTCTATATACTTCTGTAAGTTTGAACTGAATTTATGTCGGTTAAATCTGCGGTACGCATGCTGCATTTGCGTGATGGCAGTTGCACATGTGGAAGTAAACAATTGGGGAGACTTGGGCTTGCTATAAAATTTCCGCGTGGGAACATGTGCTTCAATTGCTGGTTTGAACCATTCAGTGGTCTCATTTGCGCACTGTTCAGCGGTAAGATATTTCGCCATGGGGCATGTCTGATGAGATCCCTGATGGCTTCTCAGTAAGCCTTTTTATAATATCTCGTTGTTTTGAGCAATGGTTCTTCCGTTTTGGCTTTAGAGTTTAGGGCGATACCGCCTATCATAGGTGCCCGCAATGTAGTGGATAGAAACGTTGAATCTCTATGGTTCCAGGTGAACAGTTTCTAAAGATAGCGGTGTCAATCTTATCCAAAGCCGGTCAGAGGCTTATTTGGCCGAAACTTGGTGAGACGACAACAACTACGGAAGGCAGTAATTGATGAGGATGCAGTAAGGATATTGAAAGTAAATTTTATATTTTATATCTTTGTTATAAAATTTCGTAATCTGAATTTTTGCTTCCTGGTGACTCTTCTATTCGCTTAATGATTCCTTCATTTCTAGTTCATATGAGTTCGTGTAAATATGTATAATAGACATACGTACTAAATAAGAAGAGCGTCGCGAATATAAACAAAGGGCAAGTAACTCCCTCAAAACGTTCAAGTGAACGTAACAAATAACACAGAATCAATAAAAAAATCCATACTAGATCCTATATATATATATGTGTGTGTGTGTGTGTGCGTTGAGCTTTTCATTAGCACGATAAATCTCCATTGAAAGAATTTTATAATTCTTCTATGATCCCCTCATATATTATACACACATGTACATATATATATATATATATATATATATATATATATATATATATATATATATGCGCGTGTGTGCATGTGTGGTGTATAATATATGAGGGGATCATAAAGGAATTATAAAATTCTTTCAATGGAGATGTATCGTGCTAATGAAAAGCTCAACATATGAGATGGAGCTTAGACACAAAAAGAAAAAAATAGCAATACAAAAGTATATACGACTGCATGTAGATTTAATAATCAACAATCAATAAGGGAAATAAAGGAATACAGATGGGTATAAATTATTACGTAGCTTTTCCCTGCTTTTTTCTGACGAGAAGCATTAGGCTTCGAAATTAAGACCATTTATAGCTACACCTACTCATGTATTTCGCTTATTGAATGGATGAGTAATAAATTTATCTGCACGCGTATATACTATATTCATTTAAATTTTCTTTATATATATATATATATTTATATGTATATATATATTTATTTATTTATATATATATATATATATATATATATATATTATTGATATAGACAAATTTACATGGTCGCAACACTGCCCATGCCAATGTTTCAGACAAGTGGTTGATTAAGCCCACAAGTCTTCATCAGGCGACTTAATAAAGTTTTTCTTTCACCGAGGAAGTCCGGTTCTTAAATGTATCTTGAGTTTTCTCTCCTGAATACCTTTTACTTGGTATATATATATATATATATATATATATATATATATATATATATATATATATATATATATATATATATGTGTGTGTGTATATATATATATATACTTCATTATCTCTCTTTCCTTAAACATACATTTTACACCACAAGTCATATTAAATGTCAGTCTGATCCTTTAATGTTCACAAAGATGCTCTCTTTGTTTCAAACCTGTTTTTTCCAAAGTAAAGCGCTTTCAGTACATTTACTGGCACATTAAAACTACATAATATTGTACCTTATCATTCCTCTCACACCTTAACCATTGTTTGAAATAAAACAAAATTTCAAAGGAAGGTCGAGTTATCGTGGCCTAAGCGAAGACATATAAGTTTTTACATATATATGTACACCGTGAGTCACGGGAAACGGATGGTCTTTAAGAAAACAAAACTCTGCGAATATTTCAACAAAGCTTTTATAATGTACATAAACACATTTACTGCACTATGCATTATGGTATACTTAGAAGCGAAAAATTATGTCTGAAAAACGTTGGCCATTTTCACGAACGCAAATTTGAACCCGCTTTCTAAAGTTAGCCTTCACTTTCACTAAAGTTTCATCACCTATTTAATTTTATATTTTCACGTATTGCATTTTCAGTTCTCTAAGTGTACGTGATTTCTTAACATAGACCCGTGATTTCAAAAATCCCTACTGATAAAAATCGCACATGAAAAGATCGGGGTAGCGTGGAGACCATGGGAGATGTCCAAAGCGTGAAATTACATGATTAGAGAAGAACAGTCATGGACGCACTCTCTGTATGAGCAGTGGCCCCATCTTGTTGAAACCAATTTGATGCGAACTTCAGGAAGGAAATTGTTTTCAAACATTTGAATAAAGCGATCTGAATTAACCGTTGCTGTCTTTGCTCCTTCCTCTTCTTAAAAAAATGGACCAACACTTCCGCACTTTCTCAAACCGCAGAAAACAGCCACAGTTGGGCTGTATAGTGGTTGTTGTTGTAATTCACGAGGATTGTCTGAAACGCAATATCGAAAGCATTGCTTGTTACCATTGAGATGAAAATCGGCTTCATCACTCATCTCATTCTTAGGGTCAAATCCTTATTTTCTTCAAACATGTTGAGCATTGTTTGGCAAAAAAAAAAAAAAAATGTTGTTGGTAATCTCGCGGATTCAATTGTTGGACAGTCATCATTTTGTGTGGCTGTAATGCTAGGACTTTATATAAGATTCGTTGCACAATGTTTTGACTTATTCCCAGTTCTATAGAATGTCAACCAGCAGAACGCATGGGAATTCGGATGATTGCTTCGTTTACTCGATCCACATTTCCTGGTGTTCTGGCGGTTCTGACGGTTCTGGCAGCGCGAGTGGTTTGGTTTTCAATAATTAACCGGTCATTCTTAGTGCAATAACCCACCTAAAACTGGTATTGCGGCTTGGTATATTACCGTAACGACCGCCGTTAAATCTTCGTTTGAAGAGACATTGGGTTTTTATCATTGATTCTCCATTTTTCACATAAGTGTCATCAGCAAACGGTGTTCACGAATCCACGGTTGCCTGAGGGCAATGGATTGAAAAGAAACGCTATTCAAAATCAATAACTTATTTTAATTGTTTTAATTAAACAAAATTTAACGTAAAAGATAAACAAATAAGAATAAACTGAACGACATCTTAAGCAGGTTTAAAGACTGCCTTTCTCACTCCGTATCCCTTACTCATAGAGAGCAAGGAGCGTTCTAAAACTGTGACTCACCCAAAACATCCGTTTCCCATATTTACCCTGTATATCTATTAGTGTTGGGACTATTAATCGGAATCGGAATCGGGAATCAGAAAAATCAGAAGATTTTGGGGTATCGGAGTTGGTATCGGAATCGGAAAAATTGATGCCTATTTTCCGATGCCTAAACGATTCTTTTAATTGTCTTTTTTTTTTTTTGATTTCGTTTAAACCCAATTTTAAATTACCAGTAAAGCTAAAATGGATAGATCATCCTCCACAAGTGTATTTTGACGTTTAGGAAAATATCTGCATATTTAACATGTTTTTTTATGAAAATCGGGCGAAATGACAATCTTACAGTTAAATAATTAGAGATTTATAAAGAATTGGAATCGGAATCGGTAATTGTATTGGAATCGGGAATTAAGCACGGAATTGGTAATTCTATCGGAATCGGTAAAAATAATGAAATCGACCCATCTCTAATACTTATCAGAAATTACATATTATCACTTAGTTAGACCATGGACGCGAGTATGCAAATGCGAAATGACGTCACTGTAAGGAAACAGACTATATAAAGGAGAGAAAGCACGTTAGAGAAGACGATCACGTGAGAATCATCGAAGCGGTAACGAAAAGTTACGTGCGGCGAGAGAATGAGAAAATAAATGTCGTTGTTACAATAAGAATGGAGTCGAGTTATTACTTGTCCTATGTTCCTTGCGACGTACTCTGCTACAACGTGTTGGGTCTACGTGTGGAAACTTGTACTGCTTTAAAACTTAATTTAACCTTACACCTCAAGTGTAGTAATGATCGAATAATTTATATATGGAAGGCTATCGCTTAAAACTGCTTGTTAAATAAGGCCTTAAAGCATTATGCAATAGTATTTGGAAATACGTAAGAATAATATGGACTTCATTACATATATCGAGCGAAAAGTTGTGAAAGAAACAAATATAGTCGTCCAATTAAGACGTAGTATTAATCCTCATCTAAGAAAGCCGTAAAAATGAACTCCTCGTCTTAAACTCGTTCTTTCATCACGTGATTATCTTATATAAAATTCTCTGCTTTTTTAAGTGTTCATTCTTAGCGCATTTTTATTTGCCAGTTACTCATTTCCCGCCATTCTTTCTGTTTTTCTCGTAGGAAACATAAAATCTCGTATCGACCCAACGCTCGGTTCATGCGCGGACGGCAAAGAATTATCTATTAATTTTTACTTCCCATAAAAAAGACTTCAATGCGTATTACGACCGTCGCTTTACGACTTGGACTCACGCGAAAATTCATTTATATCAGGCAGTATGACTTTGGTCTTTCACCCATGTCAGAGAGCGATTTTACCCACTAGCAGTGTGCGCAATTGTTAATAGCACGAGAGGATACTTTGTTCCGTCATTTGTGTAGCTTAATTGCCATATATAGTTTCATAACCTACTACCTAGCTCTACCTATCTATTGAGCACTGTTGAAGCAAATACTAAAATATTCCGAATACAATTATACCTATATTAATTATGTATCTTAATATATATATATATATATATATATATATATATATATATATATATATATATACTAGCAAAAGTACCCGTCGTTGACTGGGTTCAAAAACAGCCTACAAAAAATGGACCCTGATTTATGAAAGTATGATAGGTTATGAAAAGGAAGGGTTGTAAAGAGATAGCTTCGAATTTGGGGGTATCAAAACCAAAGCAAAATATGATGAAAGTAAAAATAAAATAGATAAACCCCATTATTTATTATACCATACCTGTTCACACTGAAACACTTATCACAATATTCTGTGGATCTATATTAAAAAACCTTGTTAAACTTTGTGACATATTTCCATTCTATGGAGGTCAGGCGCGAAAGAACACCCCATAATTTTATTATACCATATTTCTTCAAACTGAAACATGAAGTATACTTACGCAGATAGATATGAAAAGTCTTTATTAAAGTTTGTGCCTATTTCCATTCTATTGAGGTCAGGCGCGACGCAGACCCCACAATTTTATTATACCACCCCTATTAAAGTTAAAACATACTTATCAAAGTATTATTGTGTACATCTATATCAAAAACACTAGTAAACGTTTTTTTTTAATTTTAAAATTTTTTATTTCCACACTTTGTGGACCAGGCGCGAACGCAGACCCCACAATTTTAATGAACCACTGTTCTGCCAGATCAAACATACCCATTCCTGTGTCTCGATACATCTTCTATTATTATATGTGATCAGTTTTCTATAATAGTCAACCATATAGGAGCCTATTCGTGACCAGACACACACAGAGACGTTCAGCTTTACATATATATATATATATATATATATATATATATATATATATATATATATATATATATAGGTATTGTAAATATGAACTATATCTAGTCCCGTAAACAAACCTATATATATATATATATATATATATATATATATATATATATATATATATATATATATATAGGTATTGTAAATATGAACTATATCTAGTCCCGTAAACAAACCTATATATATATATATATATATATATATATATATATATATATATATAGGTTTGTTTACGGGACTAGATATAGTTCATATTTACAATACCTATATATATATATATATATATATATATATATATATATATATATATATATATTTACAATACCTCCCCACGGGACAGAGTTAGACACCAGGGTCGTTATTTCATTATTATTTCGCGATATTTTTGCAATCTGATTATCTGATAGAATCATAAAATAACTTGTTCATAAACATGAAAAGTTGAACAACGGAAAAATGGCGAGAGAAAAAGTAACGATGAATAAGTAAAAATGTAAATAAGACAAACAACGCAAAAACATTACAATAAAAATGAGACGAGAAATACAATTCGACTTAAAATGAGAAGAATTACAATAAACTTGAATAGAGTTAGGAATTAAAGAAAGAGAACATGAAGCAACCGATGGAAAGAAAAAACAGAAATAAGAAAAAATAATAATCTTTCTACTATTGTTCTATAAGAAACTAGCAGGGGTGCCCGGCGTTGCTCGGGTGTTTGGAGGTGTATGCTGTGCAAAAAAAAGCAAAAAAAAACAAAAAAAAAAATGGTTAATTTTTAAAAACTTTGACCCCTATTATGACCCCTTAAAATTTATAGTTTCGGGCTCAAATCACTTTATTAAGTTAGATCCAGGTTTAAGGAACCTATATCTAAAATTTCAAGTGTCTAGACCCAAAATTGTCGGAGGAGTTTGGTAGAGTTCTTGAAGGTCAAATCGTTGAAATTTGACCCCTTAACAGCCAAATTTCTGGCTTACACCCGTCACATCGATTTTCCCAAATCTCAGTACCCGGTATTTCAAATTTCGAGTCTATAAACTAAAAATTGACAGAGTTATTGCGTAGGGAAATGTACACAGACAGACAGACACACAGACACACAGACACACAGACAGACAGACAGACACGTTCACTTTTATAGATATATAGATTTTGTGTGTGTGCATGTGTGGGAGTAAGATAGATAGATAGATAGAGAGAGAGAGGGGGTGGGAGAGAGAGAAAGAGAGAGAGTGAGTTGCCTATGGACTCATAAACAAGTGGTTGATTTGAATGAAATTTCTCAAGAAACGTTTACGTGCCTGGCAGTGTTCTTAGATAAGTTTTGTATTGGAATATCTTTAATAAGTATCAATAATCAATAATCGAAATAATCTGATGAAATATGAAACACTAGTCTATCTGAAACAACTATAAATAATTTCCCCACTCTTTATCTTTACCTAAACCTAAACGTAGATTCCATGAACAAAGTTTCTTTCTTAGAACTGCACGCCTGTGGAACTCTCTTCCGTTTGCCTGCTTTCTAGCTGACTACAATATACAACACTTCAAGTTCAATTTAAACAAGTTCTTTAATAATCCAATTTACCGAATTTACACTACGAACGATTACTATGATATTGCCACATTGTGCACTGTTCACTCTTTAACCTTTATCTTCGAGTGGCCTCTGGGACTTGATAAGTGCTGACTCATAAGTAAAAAGAACACAAAAACAGGCAATTTTAATCGGAATTAACATTTATAGAGTTTTACGACAATCACAAGTACATTTGAGAAGTTTTATTCGCCGCTAAAGCAGAAAGGCCGGATATATAATATCAACAGTAGATTCTTTGATATGACAGTGGCGCGTTCGAAATGAATGTTTCTGATTAAAACAAAATTGCCACATGACACTTGCCCTTTTTCTTTTAAAAGTTCATCATTCGCTTTAGGCATGAATCCCAAATCATTTTGTAGATAAAAAGAGATAGATCGGTGGTCAAACATTTTGTCAGTTCTTACAGTTGTTCAAATTTATCCTACGTCAGACACTCTCGCCAATATATCACATTGACTCATTAGGTCAAACGACTTAGCTAATCATTAATTTGTTTGTTTACATATATACAAAAAAGTTCATAAAATTTCCAATATTTAAAAAAAAAAAAGGAAAGGAAAAAAAAAAATTTGGCTAAAATTATATACACTCCGGAACAAAGCAGGAGAGAACCAGTAAAATTCATCGAAGTATATGGATTTATAGGCAGTATAAATAGTGAGGTATAAATATTAATATCACAATTTATGAAATAAAAAGGCTACTTTTATTCTTACAATGTCTATAAATAGTTAACTGAAATTTGGATGTGATTGACGCATCAAATATATTGATTGATTTACTTTACCCAGGGACGCTTACATTTGAAGTAGTCTTCTATATATATAAAAGCGAAAATGTGTGTATGTATGTTTATTTGTATGTATGTATGTGTGTTTGTATGTCTCGCAAAAATTTTCGACACGGGTCACGGATTTTCACGAGATCGGTATAATTTAATTCCTTCACCCTGAAATCAGCACTTTTCTACAGAATGGGGGGCGTAGAAAAAACCATCCTCTCATGACGAGTTCCCTTCTACGCATGCGTCATACGACGTCGTAATCTGATGTAGTTTAAATATTTGAAAAAGCGACGCAATTTCGTCGACTTCGCATTAGCTCTGTTGGTTAGAGCGCGGCCTCATTATCTAAACGTTTTGGGTTCGAATCGTGGTGTGAGATGTCTTTTTTTTTTCGATTTTTTAAATTTTAATATTGAAGCAGGGTTATTTAAGCCATTTTTCACGTGTTTTTTTGGGGGGGTATATTTCACGTTCGTTTTTTCTGTTTTTTTTTTGTTTTTTTACTTCGCTTATTCTTATGTTTTGATTAACACTCCCGCCCGAGCACAAACACCTCTAAACACCCGGGCAACGCCGGATACCCCCCGCTAGTATAATATAAGTATCGAAAATCGATAAATCTGATCTTAAAAATAGCTTTTCCCTCTTGTAGATAAAAATTAATATTTTTTTACAGGGAATTTTTTTTCCGGTATACCAGCAAGGGAGATAAAAAAAATGTAAATAAACCAATTCTTCTTTAAAAAAAAACAGATCTATTATAATCCGGGTGTACATCGCCAGTTTATTTTAATTTTTTTCTGATTAATGAGCTAAATTTACTATAAAAAGAAGAGGTAGTATTTAAAATCGCTGCAAATCATTTTTTTCGTTTGCAAATTTTAAAATTAAACATTAATCAGAAGTGATTGTTCCAGGGCATTCATCGTCAAGCTCAAATATCAGCTGATGTGATATTGTAAAATAACAAGGACAGGATTGGATAAAAGTTATTATTATTATTATTATTATTATTATTATTATTATTGGCTCACATGGAGTTTTCACACAAGTCAACAAACGAGCTGATTGGAAACGTATGGTGTTCTCTGGAAGCTGAGTGACAACAAGTCTCCCCAGACGTCCAGCTCTCTCCACCTCCTTCGATAGCATTTGCAAATGAATTTGCATCATTGCAACAACCTCTTACCATTGATTTCTCGCCGGCAGTGGCCATTGGTTTATACTGGAATTTTAGTGGCATTCAGCCTCCCCAAGGTCCCAGTTCTCTTTGCGCTTGTCCAGCCGAGGTCTCGCTAGCGCTCTCTCCTCGATCTTTCAATCCTTCTTGACCCTTCTCGGCCCTATTGTATCAGTTTTTTATTGAGGGGGGAGAGCGGTGATGAAACAATGGGGGGATGCATGATGGGGGTGTAGAACTTGTAAATATGCAGTTTCGGTGTTCTTCATTCCCTGTAACGCTTATTCGTTATATTGTCTTGCATTATTCTCCGCATTCAAGGGGTTTCCTTAATATTTCCGTCGTTTTTATTATCGTTAGTCGTTGTACTTTTGCAGTTATTCCTCTGATTCCAATTTCTGGCATTCTTTTTTCGAAGTTTTTCGGAATTGTTCCTAGTGCTCCTACTATTATCGGTACTATTTTGATTTTCTTCATCATCCAAATCCCTTTTAACTCTCTGACTAGCTCTGTGTATTTGCTTCGTTTCTCCTTTTCTGTCATACTCACCCTGTGGTCAGCTGGGACAGCAAAGTCTACGATTTGACAGGATTATTATTATTATTATTATTATTATTATTATTATTATTATTGCTATTATTGTTTTTGTTGTTGTTGTTGCTGCTGCTGCTGCTGCTGTTGTTGTTGTTTGCGAATTAGTCCACCAGGAAAATTATTCCTCGTAATATATAATATTCAATAGAGGGCTTATTCTATAATTATACATACGCAATCCGCATAAATTAAAGTATCATGCTTAAACCCTTATCCCTGAGTGGCCATTGGGCCTTGATAAGTGGCGAACTCCATGTAAAAAAAAAAAAAACGAAAAAAAAAAAACGTATTGTACAGCCGGACAACGCCGGGCTGCGTTTAGGATTTTTTGGTCTTATAAATCCACGCTTATTTATTATCTGATCTTCCATGGTCGGGTCCGTATTGTATATATACAAATAATAATGTATTTAAATGTTAAAATAGACGTTCCCCATCGCCTATTCTACAGACTATTCTACAGACTCGCAAGTTAAACAAATAAAAGTAACAAACCAAATTAGAAAGAAAGACGGAGAGAAACGGTGTTCACATTAAAATAGAATCAACGTCGGAACTCTCCTATTACGAAAGAGCAATTATGGTCGGATATGTTCGAGCTTAAGGGACACCTTTCTTTCGAAAATTAAACTACCTTGATTTGATTTTCATTGATTCTGAAATTGAGCCGAGTCGCACAATTTCAACATTTGTCAGCATTTCCTATTTTAAACGAAAAACTTGCTGTAATAAAACGGACAAGCGACATATTGCTTTCTTTTATGAAGTAAAATAGAAAGGATGAAAATAAATCTGGCCAGGAAGACAATTTATTTCCAATTTAAAAATAAAAAAAAACCCAACCGGGTAGAGCGTGGAGAAAAAGGCACGAGCGTTTGAAGAACGAAAATGAAACATCCTGAGTTAGAGCTTGGGGACGTTAATTCTTTTTTTGTTTTGTTTTTTAATTTTGCCTACATCAACCATATACAGCACAATCACATCCACACACCGATTCTCGCTAGATCACTGACATTAAGCAATGATGAGCCTGGCCAGTACCAGATGGGTGACCATTTGGGAAGGCTGGGCCCTTTATGTATCGCGCTGAATCGTAGAAATGTTCAGGTTGGTATCTGAGGGTGCGTGTAAATCACTAGAGGAGATGCTCCCCTGAATTAAGACGGAAAGTAACAGAGAACTACCGTCTTCACTTGTCTTCCCAAAAGTACCATGGCTCTACAAGTTGGAGAGCGGTAGTCGTCGACGCTGTTTAAAAAAAACAAAAAACAGTGCTACTGCTGATGATATTAAACGAAGCATATGACTTCAACATAAAGGACTATTATTTATGACAATATCTTTTTTTTTTACATAGGAGTCAACGCTCATCAAGGCCCGGAGGCCACTCGAGGATAAGGGTTATAGAGGGTACAGTAGTCAATGGGACAATATTGTAGTAATCGTTAGTAATGGAAATTTAGTGAATTTGATTATTAAGGGGGCGGTTCATCAAGAATTTGTTTACGTTGAACTTGTTTACGTTGTAGTCAGCTGGGAAGCAGGCAAAAACAGAGAGTTCGACAGGCGTGCAGTTCTAAGAAAGAACCTTTGTTCATGGAATCTACGTTTTGATTTAGGCGCAGATAAAGAGTGGGGGAAATTATTAACAGTAGTTTCAGCTAGACGGGTGTTTTTCGTGAAAAATTAGCGAGGGGGACCAGAGATTGGAGCTTAGACAAGCATTTGCTATGGAAATAACGATAAACAAAGACAGGCTCGCAACGTCTCTTCTGTGAGAAAGATGTTGCAGGAAAGAGAAAAAGGCATCCCCCACCAAGCTACGAAGTCTATTTTGAACTCTGTCAAGGCAAGATAAAAGGAGGAGAATGTCTGTTCACATTACATTTAAATTTTTACATGCTAGTACTGTAAGGGAATAAGGCAACAGGAAAGAAATTCCAAATTCTTGTAGTCCAAAAGAATAAGCTTTTAGAGTAGAAACTTCTCCGGTGTCTACGGATATACAAAATGAAGAAATTAGATTTTGCTGCTAGGCATGAACGTACGTCAAGTGGGTAAAAATGCAAAGAGTTTGTCAGAGCACATTCCATAAAAATACTTATAAAACAGATTAGAAATTTAACATTACGGCGATCGGACAGTGGTTACAGCTTGGCAGATAGTCCGAGACCTATTAGATTGGAGACTCTTTTTATACACTATTGCCACCGTTCAAGTTTGCGTGTGTTCCAGAATGTAAGTTAAATGGATGGATTGATGGATTATGTATAGGAATTCACCTACCTCCTAGATTGACGGTTTGTGACACAAGTTCGGAAGATGGTCAAAAAGGAATAGCGCCCCTAATAAAGGACAAGTCTGGTCCTGAAAAAGATGTCTGAGTAGTCCGTCAGCATACCCGTACCATAAGGCACCTCTGACAACAAGTAATAAACTTGATACAACTAAAAGCCGGTAGACAAGGCCTGGGAGGGTGAACTTCCTAGGACTTACCAAGAACGGATACCACAGTTCGAAACATAAAAGAAATGGTCCGCTTTTAGCAAAGTGATTGTCAAGCTCCAAATGTAGCATTCTGGATTGGAATAAAGTAAAATTCACTCCTGAAAAAGCAAACGAAATAGTTGAACAAAACATTGAATAATTGGGGGTTCCCTTCTCATTTTTATTAACATCGTGGAAATAGTTTTATAATTTTATTATCGTAGCAATTCAGCCCTATGTACTATTCATAACTTGCCCTATGTGTGAATACACTTTATGTAAGATTTCAAATGTTTAGACCAAAATTTGTCAGAGTAATTTCGTAGAAACCGCAGAGATCAATTTTTTAAAACTTTGACCCCGATTTTGACCCCTTTAATATTTTTGGTCGCAAATCAAAATACAAAGTTTTATCCATGTCAAAATTACCTATAGCTAAAATTTCAAGTGTTTAGACCCAAAATTGTCAGAAAAATTTGGTAGAATCTTCAAAGGTCAATCTTTGTAACTTTAACCTTTTGGCAGCCAAATTTTCGCCCCAAAACTGATTAAAATACTTGCCGCATGTCTAAGTACCCGTAATGTATAAAGATCAAATGTTTAGGTCACAAATTGGCTGAGTAGTTTGCTAGACTCCGCAGAGGTCAAATCTTTTGAACTTTGACCCCTTGGCAGCTCAAATTTTCGACCAAAACTGATTGAAAAGCTTGCCGTATCTCTGAATACACATTGTGTAAAATTTCAAATATTTAGCCAGAAATTGGCTGAGTAATATGGTAGAGACCGCAGAGATGAATGTTTTAAAACTTTGGTCTAAATTTTGATCCTTTAATATTATTTTCTTGGGATCAAATCAAATTAAAAAGTGTGATCCGTGTCAAAGTAACCTACATTTTAATTTTCAAATGTTTATACCCAAAATTGATGGGGAAGATTGGTAGAGTTTTCAAATGTCAAATCGTTGAACTTTGGCCCCTTGACAGACAAATTTCTGGTCGAAAACCGATTAAAAAGATGTTCCTGAAGCTCATTACCCCTTATGTCAAATCTTGAGTCTCCAGACCGAAAATTAAGTTATTTAGTGGGGAAATGTACACCCCCCTCACACACACACACAAGCACAGACAGACATTTGCACTTTTATATATACTAGTATGGGTGCCCAGCGTTTCCCGGGTGTTTGGAGGTGTATGTTGTGCAAAAAAAAAAAGGTCGTAGTAGGAAGGCAGGCTCGAACCCGTACCGCGAAGGGGGGAAAGAACGGGGAAAAAACGTGACGTCTTTGCTGTTACGACCACCACCAAACCGGAAGTGACGTAGGTCAAAATTAAGGCTAGACAATCGAAAAGAGAGGATGAGTTTAAAAAATATCGGTGAAAAAAGCGACCCCTCCCTGTAGAAAAGTGTCCAGTTGAGGGTGAAGCAATTAATGTTTTAACCAATTTTTTGGTATTTGTCGTCTTCAAAACGATACTGATCTTGTGAAAATCCGCCGTCTCTGTCGAAAGTTTTAGGCAGACATGCAAACATACACACATACATTTATATATTGGTAGCTCAAGTTTTCGACCCAAACCGATTAAAAAGCTTGCCCTATATCTGAATACCCTTTATGCCAAAATGTTTAGACCAGAAATTGTCAGTAATTTGGTAGAGACCGCAGAGGTAAAATATTATGGCCCCTTAACATTTGTTGTTTTGGGGTAAAATTTACCTATTAAGTTAAATCCATATCCAAGGAACATATATCTAAAATTTCAAGTGTTTAGACCCAAAATTGGCGGAGTAGTTTGGTAGAGTTCTTAAAGGTCAAATCGTGGAAATTTGACCCCTTTACAGCAAAATTTGTGCCCGAAAACGAATTACAAAGATTTTCCCAAATTTCCATACCCTGTATATCAAATTTCGAGTCTGTAGACTGAAAATTGACAGAGTTATTGTGTCGAGAAATGTACACAGACAGACAGCCCCCACCTCTCTCTCTCTCTCTCTCTCTCTATATATATATATATATATATATATATATATATATATATGCATATATATATATATATATATATATATATATATATATATATATACTAGGATGGGTTCCCGGCGTTGCCCGGGTATTTGGAGGTGTATGTTGAGCAAAAAAAAAAAAAAAAAGCGGTTAATTTGTTAAAACTTTGACCCCTATTATGACTCCTTAAGATTTATTGTTTTGGGCTCAAATAAGGTTATTAAGTTAGATCCATGTCAAAGGAACCTATATCTAAAATTTCAAGTGTGTAGATCCAAAATTGTCGGAGGAGTTTGGTAGAGTTCTCAAAGGTCAAATCGTTGAACATTTACCCCTTAATCGCTCAATTTCTGGCCAAAAACCGATAGCATCGATTTTCCCAAATTTCAGTACCCTGTATATCAAATTTCAAGCCTGTAGACTAAAAATTGACAGAGTTATTGTGTAGGGAAATGTACGCAGACACACACACAGACAGCCACTTTAACTAGCATGGGTGCATTTGGAGATGTACGTTGAGCAAAAAAAAAAAAAAAAAGAAAAAAAAAGTGGTCAATTTTTTTAACTTTGACCCCTATCATGACTCTTTAACATTTATTGTTTTGGGCTCAAATCAAGTTATAAGTTAGATCAATGTCCAATGAACCTATATCTAAAATTTCAAGTGTGTAGACTGAAAATTATCGGAGGAGTTTGGTAGAGTTCTCAAAGGTCAAATTGTTGAACTTTGGCCCCTTAATCCCTCAATTTCTGACCGAAAACCGATCACATCGATTTTCCCAAAACTCAGTACCCTGTATATTAAATTTCGAGTCTGTAGACTAAAAATTGACAGAGTCATTGCGTAGGGAAATGTACACACACAGACACACAGATACACACACACACACACACACACACACACACACACACACACAGGCAGACGCTTTCACTTTTATAGATATATAGATATACTAGCATTTTGACCCGACGTTGCCCGGGGGTTTGGAGGTATATGCTGAGAAAAAATAAAATGGTCATTTTTTTTAAAATTTGACCCCTATTATGACTCCTTAACATTTATTGTTTTGGGCTCAAATCCAGTGATTAAGTTAGATGCATGTCCAAGGAAACTATATCTAAAATTTCAAGTATTTAAACAAGAAAATGCCGGAGGAGTTTGGTAGAGTTCTCAAAAGTCAAATCGTTGAACTTTGATCCCCTTAATCGACAAATTTCTGGCCGAAATCCGGTCACATCGATTTTCCCAAATCTCACTAAACTGTATGTCAAATTTCGAGTCTGTAGACTTAAAATTGACAGAGTTATTGCGTATGGAAATGTACATACACACACAGACACTTTCACTTTTATAGTTATATAGATAGATAGATTAATAGCCTGGCAAGGCCACAGATGAGACAACCGAAGCAGCAAAACTGAAGCTGGCCTGCAGGGCCCTATATCGTATATACAAATTTATGCATATTTTATTTGTTTGAAAATATAGGTAGTATTTTTTTAACAATTATCATAAAATTTTAACGATATAATATTATAATCTTCAAAAAGCCTGAAAATGTTCATGTAGTTTCGTCCCAGAGAAACAAAGATATGCGCATTTTAATATTCAATTTGGCTACCACTAGAGATATGTCTATATTCTAGCAGAGGTGCCGCCCGACTTCGCCATGTCGTAAAATACGCTTAAATATGATATTTTAATTTTCCCAGAGTTCGTATATATTAATATAGAATCGTGATTTAAACTGATTTTTGTGCCATCAGCTATAATCGAAACCGAAACCAAAAACTTCTTGGTCAAATTATTTATTACAAGAAATTGAAGTGCATAACAATTTAATAACAATCACTCGCATGTGAACGTGCCCCACAAAATAAATATATAACACGCACCTTATTCTATTAATATATAGATTAACATTTTGGATTATGTCACACAAAAGGCTTCATGCCTCGGTAATTATCAATATTAAATTTAAACATTCGTTTTAGTTCTTTTTATTTTCATCCAAATGTGGAGAGAGTTATTTGTGTCTATATATAACGTTTTAATTGCGTTATTTTTAAACGAGCATTAATTCTTTTACAGGAGTAATTTACATTATATTATTCATTTCCAGGTTGAAACTCTTTTATAAAATCTTTTTTAGGGCCGTCGCTCACTTCCTGAAATGTTCTCAACAAATAATTACTTTAAGCAGCAGAAAATCCAAGGTTATTTCCAACTTGTGATTATATCCCCATGTCCGGTCTTCAAAAAGAAATGCAGATCAATTTGAATCAATCGTCTTTTCTATTCCTTTTATTAATAATTTTGATAGTGTGCAATTAAAATATATTTAAAACGGGCTTCGTTGGTTCATCTCTGTTATGACGTGTTCATATTTTGGGCATCTAATTGACTTATTAAATGTGGATAACACTGACCTACTTTTGCCCGATCTATCTTCAGTTGTTTTTAGTAATACGTGTTTATTTAAAAATACATCTTTGTGAGAATCGAACATCCGCACATTTGAGAAAGATCTAATCTCAGAATTATTATTTTTTTTATTATTACGCTTTCACCCCAAAGAAGGCACATTGCCACTTTGGCGTAGGGGGCTATCATCAGGGACATACGCTACTGGGATACTATGTAAGGAATTGGGTAGCAAGATGTCAGTTCACGTTACACTTGAACTTCTGCATGTCAATACACTTGGGAAAGCAGGGACCCAGAATTGAATTTCAAAGTCTAGCGGTTCTTGGGAAGAAACTACTGGAGTAGAAGGCTCTCTTACATCTAGGGATCTCTAATATAGGGATGGGATTTAGCTGCTTGTCGGGTTTGTCGAGTGTATTTACGTCGTGGGGGCACAAGTGCTAGCAGTTCGTCAGAGCATTCACCATTAAAATACTTGTAGAACAGGGACAGGGATGCCACATTTCGTCATTGGGACAGAGGCTGAAGCGTAGATGACAGTTCAGGACCTATCAGATTGGCGACTCTCTTTTGAACCTTGTCTAGGAGTGAGAGACCAGTAGCAGATGCAACAGCCCAAATATGACAACAATACTCCATACATGGGTGAATGGTGGCCCTATAGATGTACAGGATACTTTCGGGCGTTAGTAGCTTTCTAGCACAGTAGAGAGAGCCTACCTTCCTCGTAGCGGTGTGACAATGCTCTCAATGTAATTGTTCCAACTCATGTTTCCTGTGAACGTCAGGCCGAGGAGTTTATAAGAAGTATTTTCAGATAATGAATCTTTAGCCATTGCTATTGGTGGTGAAGATTTCTTGCAATTATTGAAGGAAACAAGTTTAGTCTTGGCAGCATTGAATGTGACCATCCATTTTTGTCCCCATTCCCCTACAGGTTGGCGGTCATCCTCTAGTGTTTATGTCATTACCTCAGATATGTGTTCATTTGTTTTCCTGTTGTCTGTTATAGAGTGTGGTGTCATCAGCATATATACCCATCACAGAGGCAATTTTGTCGGAGAGGTCATTTATGAATATTAGGAATAATAGAGGTCCAAGGATAGACCCCTGAGACACTCCCGCATTTATATCATATTGTTTAGATGTACGACCGCTGAGGATCTAAGAAGGATTTAATTATGTTAAGTTCAGTGTGACGTACTTTCTGTTTGTCATTTTCTATTTTTTGTTACATACTAGCATTTCAGCTTTGCTCGGACCCTAGGCACTCTTCATAATTCACCCTATGTGTGAATACCCTTTTATGTGAAATTTAAAATGTCTAGACACGAAATTGTCTGAGTAATTTGATAGAGACCGCAGAGGAATTTCTCTTAAAATTTGACCCCAATTTTGATTCCTTAACATTAATTTTTTTAGCCTAAAATCAAAATAGAAAAGTTTGATCTATGTCCAAGTTACCTACAGCTAAAATTTTAAGAGTTTAGACACAAAATTGGAGGAGGAGTTTAGTAGAAACTGTAATGGTCAACTCTTTTAACTTTTACGATTTTGGCAGCCGAATTTTCGCCCCAAAACTGATTAAAATACTTGCCGCATGTCTGAATACCAGTTATATAAAATTTCAAATGTTTAAACCAAAAAGTCGTTGTGTAGTTTTCTAGAGACCGAAAAAAAACTTTTTTTTTAAATTCTGCCCCATTGACAGGTCAAATTTTCGACCAAACCGATTTTCTCTCTCTCTCTCTCTCTCTCTCTCTCTCTCTATATATATATATATATATATATATATATATATATATATATATGAGAGCAAATAGTTAATAAAACATGTTAAAAAACACTTTGAAAAAGAGTTACAACATATTTAATCTGAAAAAGAAACACTTAATAAGTGGATAGTCCTTAATCCGCGGAGTTTCGAAGAAATCCTTTCCTTCTCATCAGAGTGTAGGAATTAGCAAAAAGCGGCATCGGATTTTGCATGCAAAAGTATTTCATAAAACTGCAAGTCAAAGATCTTACTTGATAACAAAAAGTGAAGCAGAGGGAATAGGGTGAAGAAAAAGGTGATTTCACGTGAATGGATAGTCTGGTGAAAGGTAAAGTATCCAATGGCGGTAAAATCCAAAAATGCAAATCCAAGAAAGTTAATTATATATATATATATATATATATATATATATATATATATATATATATGCATATTATAACATGAACAGTACGTTCTCTACAGTGCAATTGAAACTGCAATGTATTTGAGAGTAAGCGGGGAGTAGAAAATCGATCGATTTGATTGAAAAATTGACGATTTTCCCGATTTCGAGGACAATAAAAATATGAGATGCGAAACATTCGGTGATCATCATTCAATCCCGGAGAAGGTCGGGTTTTCTTGCTAGTAAACGGATAAAATAAATATTATTTCAGCATAGATAATATTAAAATTCGGATAACGTTTCTGTACTTTCATCTAACAATCTCATGAACAAAACTACTGATAAAAATTTAGTTAACTCGCGAATAATAACCCCTCTTAAAGGGTAAAATTTGTGTATATTACCCACTTCTTCCCTAAAAAATGTTCTCCTGAGGCAAGATAATTTACATCGTTACCTGTATATTTTAAACTTTCATCTAATAATATATTGAACACAAGTACTGGCCAAAATGAATATAACTACAAATTCCCCCTCGAAAAATGCAGGTTCTGACTATTTTAAGGAATCTCCCTCCCATCCCCCAAAAGAAAGAGTCAAAATCTAGTCCGATTCAACCGTTTAAAAATATGAAGGAATTTTAAAAAAGTATTAAATAATGGCTGATTACAGGGGCCCGACAATATTTTTCGGACACTTTGAAAAAAGTACTTCAAGGTGGTTACTTGTGCTCAAACTTTTGAGATTGTAAGTACATATTTAGGGAGTGAAAATTCACTACTAGTGTAATTATTTTTTTAGTTTGGTTTTGATAAGTTTAGTTTTTTTTGTAACTTGCGAAAACTTGCGCGACACTATTTTTCGGACATGACAAAAAAAATCCTATTTAATTAAGAGCTATATTCATGTATATGTTGCTGTATGCACATTTCCTGCTTTTACATTTAGCTGTCATCATTAGAATCAATTATCTGTTCTATTCTACTGGCAAAACAATTAAGCTTAATGAGGTAAAATGCATTCAAAAGAAGTCATTTATTTGGCACGGAAAAAGCGGGAAGATGGACCCAGCATCAGAAGGATCGCCATGTGTCTGAAGCTGTCGAAATCAACGTTCGAATATATGCTGAAGACAAACTCCGAGCGGAAAAAGAAAAGGGGGCGGAAAAGATCAATTGGCAAGAGGACTGAAAGGAGAATGAAGAGAACTGTGACACGGTTTTTGACATTTGGAGAAAAACTTACAGCAAGAAAGGTGAAGGAGAAATGTGAATTGGATGTAAACGTCTAAACGATACAAAGAACGCTGTATATGGTTTGTTTGAAGTATGCAAAGGCCAAGAAAAATTACACTAACAAAGAAACACAAAGTAGCCAGACTGGAGAGTGCTAAAATGGGGGTAACACAGCATGTTGATTTAAAGAAGATTATATTTTCTGATGAGAAACGTTTCAAGTTTGATGGACCCGATGGACGGTGTACTTGGTCGAGAAGGAGTGAGCCTATTGTACTGAAGAAACGGCATATGGGAGGAGAAAGAGTTATGGTTTTGGGTGTGATCTTTGCTAATGGAAATATATGGTTGGAGTGGCTGAAAGGACGAGAGAACAGCGAAAACTAAAAACAGTTGCTGGACGAGAAAGCCCTACCAAAGATAACAAGAGAGATGAGGAATGATTTCGTTCAACAGCAAGGCAATTGCAGCATCCATGTGTCAAAACTCATGAAAGAATGGATGGCTAAAATGAATATGACTACTTTGGAATGGCCTGTAAAAGCCCAGATCTAAATTTAATAGAAAATGTTTGGAAAATGCTTGCGCAACTTGTGTATGATGGACCTGAAATAACGAAAGAGGCTCAACTATGGGAATGAATACTAGATGCCAAAAACAACTAATAGAAACACGTATACATGTTATTGTGCATATGTTTGATCATTATGGAGAGAGAATTTTACAAACTATCTTACAAATATACCAGGTAAACCAAGTGCAAAGGATATTCAAACAATTGCACTTAAAGGGACGGTTAGAATCTTAAAAAGATCTCTCGGTTGGAGTGTCTAAAATAGCAGGTGTATGTTTGGCATCTGGTAGGATGCCCCATCCCTGGCCTAAACAAAATGATAAGAAAAATGAAAAAATAGAGAGAGTTTGATAAAAGTTATTGAGAAGAAAGGTGGTATTAACAGTTTTTTAATGATGTCCGAAAAATAATGTCCCGTGTGTTTTGTAAACAATGATGAAAATTAAATATTTTTCCTTACCTAATCGATTTCCTTCCATTTTTTATTACAGGTAATTTCTTTATATGTTTATGATATTGAGGGAATTCCGCCACTCTGTTGTACTCGGAAAGTTGAATACTAAAGTGTCCGAAAATACTGTCGGGCCCTTGTAGTTTCCTCTATAAAATAAACGTTATAAGAGCACGTGTCTCAAAAATAACTTCTGATTCCGAAAGATATTATAAAAATGGGGAGGGGTGTCATAGACAAAGAATTTGTACTTTCACCTAACATGATTTACTCTTCTCCCTACATGGATAATGTTTTAGTGATGTTATTCATAGCGCATTTTTTTCAGTTGTTATGTTTCTAAATATGTAAGAAACAGAAATACACAAAAAGTTAATTCAACATGAATATTATATGAAGTAAAGAAAGCAACACGTTCCATTATACGTAAATCGAACAACTATAATAAAGTGAAACACGGCAAAAGAAGTGATGCAACCTGCGAATCCTATGTCGAAACACGTCGCACGTTCGCGGTTCTGTACGGTAGAAGAAAATTTATAAGGTTGTCTCTAGGCACCTGAATTCACCGTTTAGTCGTATTGAAAGGAGATCCAGTTGCAAGTAATTTTCGAGCCACCGCACCGCTCACCGTATATTCGGGGTGCTTGTGTTTAGTAGCGTATGAATGGAATGTTCACGTATGTGTATTGCCGACTTAAGAGCAAATAATATTTTGTAAACTGTTTTAAAAGTATAGTGCAATTAAATTAAAGGAATCGATATGGCAAGACATAGGTTGATTTCATGCGAGTCGTATGTGAAGTCGGCCATGTTGGTGTGTGGTGTATGTATGGTGTTCGTTTTTTGACGATCTGCTATTCTTTAAACAAAGCGTATCCAATCGAAATAAGTATAGCGAGCTGGTAGGTTCGAGTTAAACTGTTAATTCACTGAACAACTCAGAATAAAAGAGCATTTATTAAGGTGAGTCTGTAATCGTAATGTATTGCCTATTTAATAGTAATAAGGTGAAAGGCAAATACTAAACCGACTACATACGAAAAATCACTCAAAAATGAAAAGGAGCGGTGAGTTTGGGTAAGAGAATAGAAGAGATTTGCATCGAAGTGACAGACTTAACTACTCTCTTAGTGGGACTACGTATGAGAGAGATTACATTTTACAGGAAAAAAAAAAAAAGAATTGTAAAAAGAGGCAAAACGTATTTATACCATTTTTCTTCTTCATTGGTTAATTATTTATCCTTTTTCTTCCTTTAAAAAATATAAATCGTACAAAACCAGTTGGATTAATTTATCCCTGACGATGAATCCTGAAAGATTGGAAAGTACTAGGACTTATGATAAATATGGTGATTACATCAGCCAGTTCCTGCCAGAAGCGAAGACTGCTATTCGGAAGTTGGAAAGAATCAAAAATAGAATTAATAGACACAAAACGTCTATTTTAAACTGTAGAAACAAGCTTTAGTAAGGGAACGGGAGAGATTTACATCGGAGTGGCAGCCTTAACTACTCTCTTAGTGGGACTACGTACGAGAGAGATTACATTTACAGGGAACAAAGGAATTGTAAAAAGAGGGAAAACGCATGCACTGCGAGCTAGGAACAAGCTTTAGTATTAATTATTATAAGTATGTAAGTGATGAACGTAAAAGTCGTGCACAGGAAGTGTTTACTTATAATCCTATATTGTCGAAATTGGCAGAGAAAAGTGTTACAATTTTATTATATATATATATATATATAGATATAGATATACATATATATAGATAGACAGATAGATAGATAGATAGATAGACAGATAGATAGATAGATAGATAGATAGATAACCGCAGCCTCTAAACAAAACATCATTATTTAATTACTATGAAATAAACTTTAAAACATAAACATTATCCTAAATTACATTCAATATTTTATGAAAATATCAAATTGGTCATTACATAAAAAACTCAACTCAGAGAATGGAGTTGGTTGACTTATCTGTGATATGCAACTAGATCAGCTTTGTGGTATTTTTCTTCCCCGCTTGGTTATTTTTATATCTAATTTCCTAGACAGTTTTGGTAAAAGACAGCCACACTATCTCCATTATATTAAGATTAAATATGTAAAAGCCTTCGAATTCAACGAAAAATGTCGTCTTCTGTGCCCTTCATTGAAATAATGGATCACTATTTGCTAATAAAAAAACAATAGCCGCTTCAGTCATTAGTGTTTCTGAGTTTCTTTTTAAGGGTTTCAAAAATTGGGTTCTATGTCTTTTTTAGTTTTTGTTGAAACTCTCGTGCTGGTGAGAAGAATTTTTTTTTGTCTTTCCTTTGCGGTTGATTAAGCGACATTAAAAACTGTTTAAATTTTGAAAGGAGATCAAAGATTCTGAACGAAATTGTTTTCTTCATCCTTTGTTGATTTTGTTGTTTTTATCATCAGCGCGAAATGTTTAAGAGAATAATGGCAGTAAAAACAGAAAAAAAAAATCACGAAAAACACAAACCAAAAAAAAAAAAAAAGAAAACGGAAGAGAAAATAGAGAGGGAGGGAAAAAGATAGAGATAGATAGATAGATAGGTAGAGAAAGAGAAAGAGAGAGGTAGAGAGAGAGAGAGAGAGACAGACAAGCAGACAGACATAAAGACAGGGAGAATATTTACTCAGAATTAGAGAGGCTATAAATTAAGTATGTGGAAAATAGGTACATGCCCATCCTTTCTCTCTCTACTTCTCAATCTCTGTTTCTGGAGGAAAAAAATGTGTCGTTAGATTATTATCGTCTACCGCTTACTTAACGGAATACAAAGCTTTTTGTTTTATAATAAAAATTGGAGCACTTAAGCATTGCGGTCAGGGTTTATATAAATACTTTGTAGATATCATTTACGAGCGTCGATCCCATATATCAGCGAGAGGAACTGCCACTATTAACTAAATGATTGTAAGTTCGACTCCTAATCTAGTCTAGCAGCACTCAAAGAATATGTATGCGGATGACCACACATACACACACACACAAATACACACGCATGCATATATATATATATATATATATATATATAAATTTTTTTTTAATTTAAAAAATAAAGTAAAGAAACACATCCTGTCAGCAAAGGGGATAACGAAACAAAGGACAGGTAACTCCCTAATTCCTAAGGTAAGCGAACCTTAATGCAACAACAGAGTTTCAAACTGTTAATATCGCTAAAATAACAACAGATTATATATATATATATATATATATATATATATATATATATATATATATATATATATATATATATATATATATATACTAGCATTTCAGCCCGGTGTTGCCTGGGTGTTAGGAGGTGTATGCTGAGCAAAAAAAAAAAAAAAAAAAAAAAAGGGTCAATTTTTTAAACTTTGACCCCTATTATGACCCTTTAAAATTTATTGTTTTGGACTCAAATCAAGTTATAAGTTAGATCAATGTCCAAGGCACCTAAAGAGTGCTCAATGAAGGACAGAGCTTGTATGTAGTATGCAAACATTATAGTTGTTATTATGCACATATTATTGGTTACATATGTGCGTACATGTTTCAGTGAAATCCTAATTTAAGGAGACAACCTCATCAGACTTTTATATATATATATTTCGTCTGACCTTCTATACAATTTTAAATAAATGATATTAAGCTCTTATATTGAAAAAAGGTTTTTCTTTGTAATCGAGCACTTTGTTGGAATTCTCTCCCTAAAAAACAGTAAACACACACACACACACACACACACACACACACACACACATATATATATATATATATATATATATATATTAAATTGTAATTCAATGAATTTCAAAAAACTCTCATTGAAATGAAATGAAGTGGTTGAGTTTCATATCAAAGAATTTTTATTATTCTAAGCAAGACAAAGAATGTTTTAGAAAGTTTATCTCCTTAACCTATAGGGTTTCGATGTCTACCATCTCATCAGAGGAGTGAAAATATTAGCAAATAGTTATAAAGGTATGCACCCTATTTGCTAAAGTCAGTGAGACATGGAAAGTCAAAGTGAAAACATTATATTTATCAGAAGAATATTACTGCCAGTAATATTTTGTAAACCTACAATCTCACGTTTACATAACCACTGATTGTTAAATAAAAACTACTCCGAAGTATATATATATATATATTAAAAGTCCGGCCGGCTTTGGCCGGTCGTAACATACCCATAAATATTATATTTTTTAATTCGTGCAGATTGCTTATCACCCATCCAATTCTCTAATAATTTTTTATGCAATATATAGTAATGATTTCATACATTATTAAAACAATTATTACTTGGGTACCAACCGCAACTTACGATTAGTCATTATTTATCTTGTCCAGCGTCTGAGGTATGGACAGGGTAATATGAAATGTTAATTAAGGAATTTTGAGCTAGGAATTTTTAATTTTGAGGATGTACAATGTTTTATTTGACTCAGCTTGCAAAAATCCATTTTTTTTTCAAACCTTAACTCCTAACAGCAAATTTGCCGGCTAAAAACGGTCAGCATGACATTATCCAAGAAATCTAAGCTCCAACATGCAAGCTACAATAGCGCAATATACGAGTTAAGCAAGTTTATAAATTCAAATATCTGGAGCATATCTGGAAATATAATGAAAAGTGCACAACTGAAATACAAAGTTGCATAGTCGCAGCCAAAATCTCCTTCAATAGATTGCTATCAATCATGACCAAGAGAAAGATTGAAGTAGACACCGAACTCAGAATACTCCGAACGTATGTATGGTCTGTTCTATTATACGTGAGTGAATGCTTGACAATCACCAACGGCACGAGGAAAAGACTAGAAAAACTTGGTTGTTGAGGAGAATTTTGAATAAAAAAGAAAACAAATCAGGAGGTATTATAAATTAAAAAAAAATACAGAAATTTCTCTAATAAGAACAGTACAAAAAAAAAAACAAATTCACGGACCATTTCTACAGAAAACGCGGAATAGATTAGCTTGACAGGAAAGAGCATGGGTAGAAGAAGAAGAGGATGACAGCAAGAAACATACGTTGACAGTCTGAATACCCGTATATATTTTATTGCCATGGAAATCAGTGAAAAAATGATGAGCAACAATGAATTCATTAATGCCCCGAGAGAGATAGATGAAGAACCATAGCATTCAGTGCCTGTACCAGGCAGGAGACCACTTTGTGGTGGTGGTAGTGGTGATGATGATGATGATGATGATGATGATGATGATGATGATGATGATGATCATGATGATGATGATGATACAAAAATGTTTGTATAATAACTGTTGCCGACACAGCAGAATTACTTCCAAAAAGTCTTCATCAAATGATTATTGTTAGCTTCAGGCATAGCTTACCTATCCTGGAAGTCAGAAGACGGACGCTGTGCTAAAGACAGTAGAAAATGCCACCTTTTAACTTAAACATATGTGAATTATATTAAACATAAATGAATGCCGACGAGACTTGTTAAAACTTGGCATGTGTACGTGTATGCATAAATAATCACTAGGGCCATGACAACAGCATATTCTTCTCATTGTTTTGACTGTCGCGTATATATCCGACACAGTTAATCAACCGAGGACCACACCACTCGATACAAAAGCATATAAGATATCAACGGATGCACAATCGCGGGTCAAAACAACGAAAAGAATATGCTGTTGTCATAATAATCACATTACAACATCATTTGCCATTAGAGCACTGAAGTTAAGCAACGTTGAAAACGGGTAGCACTAAATGGGTGACTATTATGGCTTTATATGTTCTCTGTTTATTTTATGTGTGTAGCCGTTCTGGTCGTTTGGTTGAAACTGAAATCAGGTAGTTGTGATTTGAGTCTGGAGGATTGCGCAACTCTTACTTCACAATAAACTAACGGACACCGTTACAGGGACTATCCATTTCTCTAAAGGCGTATATATATATATATATATATATATATATATATATATATATATATATATATATATATATATATATATATATATAAGAAGAACACCCGTATTTTTTATTGCCATCGAAATCAGTGAAATCGCTCATTTTTTCATGAAAATCGATTGAGTGCCTGCTTTAGGGATCCATCGCGGTGTACCGAGCAGAAACTTCACATGTCTCCCCACAGTGACTCAGTCCACAAACCGTTATAGTACATTGCACTGTAGAGAACCTCTTGTTGATTTTATAAAATTATTTACATACAATGGCTTGAATTAAAGTTTAAAATACAAAGAGTGAAATATCATGGTTTAATTGTGCTTCGAACAAAAAACATTCATTTCGAACGCACACTACATACCGTTGATTTTATATGTCGGGCTTTTTAACTTGTTTGGCAATAACACTTCTCAAGTGTACTTGTGCTGTTAGGCTGTGTAAGGTGTAAAGTTTGGTCAAAGTTGCCTGTTCGTTCTTCTATAGGATTATTCCGATTATCTATAATTATCAAAAACATTTCTAAGAACACTGCAACTTCGTGTTAAATTTCATAAAAATAGTCCCAGCTTTTTTCGAGTCAATAGGGAACGGACTCAACACCACAAACACAGACACACAAACAGTTCCTAAAATGAAATAGACGTTTTTTCTCTATTAATGCTATTTTCGATCCTTTTAACATTCCGAATAACAGTCTTCACTTCTGGCAGGAACTGGCTGATGTAATGACCATATTTATCATAAGTCTGAATACTTTCCAAATCTTTCAGGATTCATCGTCAGGGAAAAATTAATCTAATTGGTTTTGAACAATTTATACAATTTTTATCTTCATTGGTTTTTCTCCCTTAAAAAAATGTATACATTGTTCAAAACCAGTCAGATTAATTTATCCCTGACGATGAAACTGAAAGATTGGAAAGTACTCAGACGTATGATAAACATAGTAACTGCATCAGGCAATTCCCGACTGAGATGAAGACTGCTATACGAAACGGAAGTTTGAAATGATCGATAATAGAATTAATAGACAAAAAAAGTCTATTTTATTTAATGGAATATGCCATAAGGAAAAAATGCTGCCGTAATATATATACATATATATATATATATATATATATATATATATATATATATATATATATATATATATATGCACTAGCAGTTCAGCTCTCCGGGCCCTATGTATTGTTCATAACTTTATGTGCATATATATATATATATATATATATATATATATATATATATATATATATATATATATTATATATATATATATATATATATATATATATATATATTATATATATATATTAAAAAGTTTGATTCATGTCCACGTAACCTCCATCTTAAATTTCAAGTGTTAAAGACCCAAAATTCGCGGAGGAGTTTGGTAGAGTTTGCAAAGGTTAACTCTTTCAACTTTGACCTTTCGACAGCCAAAATACTCGTCCAACCACTGATTAAAAACTTGCGGCATGTCTTTTATGTAAAATTTCAAAGGTTTCGACCCAAAATTGGCTGAATACTTGGCTAGAGACAGTTATGGTCAAAATTTTTTCCAAAATCCAGTTAAAGAGCTTGCCCTATGTCTGAATACATGTCACTAAAAATCTTAAATGTTTAGACCAAAAATTGGCTGAATATTTTCGTAGAGACTACAGATGTCAATTTCTTTTAAAAATTTGACCCCAATTATTCCCCCTAAGCATGTAGTGTTTTGGGCTCAATTCAAATTATAAAGTTAGATCCATGTCCAAGGAACCTATATCCAAAATGTCAAGTGTTCCGACCCAAAATTAGCAGAGGAGTTTGGTAGAGTTCTTAAAAGTCAAATTGTTGAACTTGACCCCTTAACAACCACATTTCTAGCCGAAAACTGATCAGAGAGATTTTCCCGAATCTCAATACTCTGTATTCCAAATTTCGAGTCGGTAGACCGAAAATTTGCAGAGTTATTGTGTAGGAAATGTACACACACCGACACACACACACACACATACACACACATATATGTGTGTGTGTTCGTGTGTGTGTGTGTACTGCGTTAACTGATGACGGGAGTAATGTGTAAGAGGTAGCGTGCGTAAATCATTCATGCCTTCTTATGTTGAGTATTCTTTTGTTTGTCGTTGAGATTATTAAAATCCACGCCGTTCAAACTACAAAGGAGAATTCATCGCAAGCCGAGTTTCCAATGATAGATCGTGTTACAAAGAGTTGGAATAAATCTGTCCTTTTATTCAAATTCCATATGCGGTGTGCGCCGTAAATCTGCGCGCCGACAATAGCGATGCGTTGACAAAGATTGAGCGAGTCGCAAAGATAAGAATTTTTCTTGGATTAAAAAAGAATCAGGTAATGCCGAGGAAATGGGGGGTAAATGTGATTTTCAAAGCGGGAAAGCGGTCGGCATGGGGAAAGGGGGAATATGAAGTAGAAGAAAGAAAAAAGAATAAAAAGATGAAGACAAAAAAGTGCCGAAAGATTGTGCGAACGGATGAAAGAAACATAGAACCTTAGAAAAAGAAAAGACAGCGTAGAAAAAGTCGAATGGACTGGATAAATTAGAAAGTCAGAAAGAAAAGAATACGCGACAGAAAACGAAATACTGTCTACAACAAAACAAGGATAAACTTTTTTAAAAAGTAGGAAAGGTAATGAAAATAATAAAGAAAAGCACGTAAGAAAGTATAGTGAAACGTTGTTTTCTCTAAATAATCCCCACGTCGATGGGCTTCCAATACACAACAATACGCACGTTTAGCACTCAATATACGACATCAGACACAGCTGTCTTTCAATACACGGTATCAGACACAGCTTGCTCTAAATACATGGTACCAGACACAGTTGGCTATCAATACGCAGCACCAGACACAGCTTGTTTCTCAATACACAGCACCAGTCACAGCCGGCTTTCAATGCGCAGCACCAAACATAGCTTGCTCTAAATACATGGCACCAGGCACATCTGGCTCTCAATACATGATACAAGACACAGCTACATGATATCAGATATAGAATATATCTTCAATTAATAAAACTTAATGGCATTGCATGGTTACTTTACGGTTTATTATTTTTAATAATTCAAATTGAAAATAGAAATGAAGTATCGTCTAGAACACAAATGACAAATGTAAAACTTAAATGGAGATGAAGTAGAAAAGACAAGAAAAAGGAAAACCAAAGAAAAATAGAAATAAACGTAAAAATATTAGAAGAAAGAAAATAGAAGGTAGAAAATATAAAAAGAAAGATTTACAGAAGAAAGAAAAAAGGAAAGAAAAGAAAGTATTAAAGTAAAAATAGAAAACGGCCGTTCTAAAAATAAAGCTTCTTATTTTTAACTGAAAACATTGAATAGCTACGAAGACGGGTGTTAAACAATTATAAGGAGAAACATTTTATGCCCCAGAACTTATTTTTCTACGAAGTCATCACTATTCGTAATGCAGTTTTGACAAAAATATCAATTCCGCATCTCTGCTACTGATGCCCGTCATTGACACGGGTTATTTTTTTTTTTTTAGATTTTCACACCGTCAATATCTGCAAAAGAAGAGACACATCTTTTTTCATGTCATGATTGCATAAGTTCGGCCTTCATACAATACAATTTGCAATCCTCTTCCGATTCACTCGGACGGAATAAAAAAAATAGGAGGAATTACATTTAGCACGAGATTAAGAACTGACTTTACGTAAAGCAGAAAATGCAGTGGATCTAATACATAATCTACAACATAATTTGAACGAGAAATAGCGACTAAAAGTTTTAGTGTCGATTTCTACTCAAGAGTAGAACCATCCACGAAGAGAAGAACCATACACGCTTAAGATTGTATGAATTAAGATTGTATGAAATAAGATTGTATGAAATAAGATTGTATGAAATAAGATTGTATGAAATAAGATTGTATGAATTAAGATTGTATGAAATAAGATTGTATGAATAATAAGGATTAAACGAAACAAGTCACTTCGTACTTCAATCAAAAACTAAACCAGAGATCAACAGCTTTTCACTTGGAAAACCCGAGCAATAGAATGCTTAAAATCGCAGTTAGTTTACTTCTGCCCAATTTTATATATTTATATATGCTCTGTTGTTTTACATTAGTAATCATTGAGCTTTTACACTAAAAAGGTTGTTGTAGGAAAAATACAAACTATATGAAGAAACAAATCCTTTTCTTACATATTTATATGCACATTGTCGCGAAGATTTACTCTCCACCTCTCTGACTCTAGTTCCATATCACAACATTTGAAGGGACATGGCTGCCAACATTCGGAATTTCGAAGAATTATGGTAGAAAATACAAGAATATTGCAGAGTGAGAGAAATGTAAATAGGCTAAGAATACTCGAAGCATTGTACATTAAAACAAAGAAGCCTCAAATAAATAATATTAATTATGAGTGAAGCCGGCACGTTTTGAATTGTTTGGGATAAATGTTTGATAATGTATATATGTGTTTGTATATATAAATGTGTTTAATATATGTAAAAAAAAAAAAAAGTCCGCCCATCTAACTTGTAACAAATTACCACGTGACTAGGAAAAAATATATATAAGTAAATTAAAAAACAATCTACATTTATTTCTACAATATGCCTGAGGATGATAGAAGTACTTCTGTCGAAAGCGCTCCCGATTATGGATCCAACATATATAATTTTGAGTAAACACACAAAAAGGACTATTTGGCGATTGGAGAAAATAAAAAGGAAAATTGTAAAACAGAATAATTCCGTGCTATTCAATAATATTTGTCTAAATGAGAAAATGCTGCCTAAATATACACAATATATATATATATATATATATATATATATATATATATATATATATATATATATATATATATATTATATTGTGTGAGACTGACCTAGTGTGTATGTAGGTGTGTGTGAGGTCGTTCCCCGCGGAATGGAAAACGGTAGAGGTGATGTTTTTATGAAATTTCATACGAAGGTAGCTTATGTGCCTGGCAGTGTTTTCAGATAGATTTTGTTTTATCGGAAAATTTCCATAAGTATCGATAATCGATAATCGAAATATTCCGATGAAAATAGGGATAGAATTTTTTGAGTTTGAAGTTAACAGCTTACAGAGCCTATCATTACTACTACATTTGAAAAGTTTTATTACCGCACAAGCAGAAAGGCCTGACACAAAATTCAGCAGTAGGTGTTTTGATATGCTTTGATTTCATGGAGGCCAGGCGCGAACGCAGACCTCACAATTTTATCATACCATCCCTAATTAAGTTTAAACATACCTATTAAAGTATTCTTATGTACATCTATATCAAAAACACTTGCAAACGTTTTTGTTTTTATTTTAAATTTTTTTATTTCCATACTTTGTGGACCAGGCGCGAACGCAGACCCCACAATTTTAAAGAACCACTGTTCGGCCAGATCAAATATACCCATTCCCGTGTTTCGATACATCTTCTATCATTATATGTAATCAGTTTTTTTTTTAAATAGTCAACCATATAGGAGCCTATTCGTGACCAGACACACACACAGACATTCAACTTTATATTATAGATATTGTATGTAAGGTCATGTCATATGCTACTGGTACGATGTAACACAGTTCTGCCTGCCTCATGGTCGGCTCATCGGTTACTAAACTGGTATCCCCACCAGACTTGTTTGGTGAGGGTGGTTAGTCTCCCTGAAGGATTAAAAACAAGACCTTCCGAAGGGCGAATGAACCCTTTTTCGGGGTCAACGGCCAACTACCACCGTGTGTGTTTGTGTGTGTGTTGTGGTGGAGAGGACTCCTGTAAGTTGTGGTGAAGGCAACCTTCCTAGGAGAAGCAAATCTCTGATTTAAAAAACCATAAAGCGGGAGACCAGTACCCGCATTAAGCTGGTCTGCAGTTTAACACTTCCCTCCTAATAATATTCTCAATAAAACCTTTAATAAATATAAGGTAAATTAAGTTATAGCTGACGCAAAAATTTAGAAAAAAATGAAAAAGAAACATAATATTAAGATTCTAAATAATACGTAAGAACCAAATTAAAAATGGCACCACTTAATCTTGTAATTGCTGAAATTAACAAGAAATAAACAAGAATTCTCAGTAGTATACAAAGCGAAAATCTCGACGAAACAACACCTAAATCACTATATTGGTATGGCTAGGAATACTTTCAAGGAACGGTTCAGAGGTCACAAGAGTTCATTTGAAAATCCCAGCTGTAAAATTAATACGTAACTTTCAGTATACTCTAAAGAACTATATAGGAAAAAAAATCTAACACTAACTATCGACTATCCTGAAAACTATCCAAAACATGTTCTTTACTTAGCTCCCAATATAAGATGCGTCTTATGGAAACATCATTTATTATGAGGTTCAAAAACAGAGATATGTTACTTAATAAAAAATTAGAAACTTCCATAAACTGCAGACATTATAAAGAACATCTTCTAGTAACCTTAATATTACCGCATAATTTAATTTAAGATTATATAAAAAGAACATGAAACTATCAAATACGCTTTAATATGATATTTTAAGTCGTCCAGATTTCCTATATATCATTATAGATTCGTGATTTGAAAAGCAAAAAAAAGTATTTAGGTATCACTAGCTAGAATCGTAACCGAAACTGGAGCATTTAAAACTGGTGAAGTTACCACTGTACCAACGTTACAATTAAAAGTTACAAATTAAAAATAAACTAAGATGAATGTACAAAATATTTCAAGTTTACCCAATTCTTGACCCCTTAAAAACAATTTTAACCGGCTAAAGACCCATAAAAGAACGGCCGTAAAACATCGAATTGTAAGAGGCCTCTGGTGCCGCTCGAGATTTTTAGTTTCGGAGGCGAGAGAGTTAGAAAATATGGAGACAGACCAACAGACAGGAGACATATAGCCGTTTCGATGGATAGAACTGCCGACGGTCAATGCTATGGTTCTAAGTTCAATCTTTGTCTGATGAGTGGTGATACAACGAAACAGTACTGTATGGGGATGACTACAAATATATTTTAAACCACCATCTTCGGGTAGAGCACTGTCGTAAGTAATCTCACCCGTCACTTAATTGGCTGAAAAATGCAAAGCTCATTGCTTGTAAGCAAGCGGTTTGAGCATTATAAAATTGATGGACGAATGTCTGTTTAAAATAGACATTTGTGGAGGTTATTTACGGGCGTTGTTCCCGTGTGTCGATGGGCAGGACGGCGGATTGTCAACGCGATGGTTCTAGGTTCAATCCTCAGCTTGGTAGAAGTGCTAGTCTAGTCGCACTGATAAGTTGTGATACAACGAAACAGTACTATATATGGATAACTATATATATATATATATATATATATATATATATATATATATATATATATATATGGAAACATGTATTCCATGTGCATTATTATCATTGATAATGGAAAATTATTTGAACCACAATCAAATTATGCGGCCATGGACGAATATCACCTTCTTTTGGCGAAAGTGTGAGGACGAGTAGCGTTCGTATATGCACTCCGTGAAGTGCTCTGATTTGTATATTTCTCTATTATGATCCATTTTGAAGCATAGTATTTTTAACTGATTGCTTCCGTTGTTGGATTTTCCTGAAAATTTAATAGTTTTAGAAACAGATGTCTCCAGGTCATGCAATAAAAAAAAACGATGTTCTTACAAAATGGTCGACGAAGTGGATGAGCGTATATTGTTGAGAGGAGAAGCGTCCTAAAAGAAGAAAAAAAGAAGAAAAAAAAGAAAAAAAAACACTAAGAAATAACGGAAAATGAGAAATCGCAAAATTGAAAACGCGAAAGATGAAACAATTTCGTTTCTTTGATGTTAAATAGGGGAATGGAACAAACGAAATACACTGGAAAAGAAACAACAACAACGAAAACAACAACAACAACACCAACAACAACTGCAACAACAATAAGAACAACAGCAACAGCAACAACAACAATAACAACAATAATAACAACAACACCAATAACAACAACAGCAACAAAAACATCAATAGCAACAATAACAACAGCAGCAGCAACAACAATAACAACAACAATAACAACAACAATAACAACAACAACAATAACAGCAACAACACCACAACTGACAACATCAACAGCAACAACAGCAACAGCAACAACAACAACAGCAACAACAACAGCAACAGTAACAACAACAACACCAATATCAACAGCAACAACAACAGCATCAGCAACAACAACAACAACAACAACAGCAACGGCAACAGCAACAACAACAACAACAACAACAACAACAACAACAGGAGTAGCAGCAACAACAACAACAATAGCGACGACAATTATAATAATAACAGTAATAATATTTCCGATTTTTTTAGATGTGAATTGATAATCTGTATTAATTTGTTCAAACAATTGTTCTCATCTTCTAGAGGATTCTTACACTAGAAAGGAGATATGACGTTGCCCGGGATTGAATAACAATCAACTAATGATTATCACCATACATTTATTGTAATCGAATTTATTTTTACAAAGGAATCACCATTTCTCAAAGCCTAGGGTCCACTCGAGGATAAGAGTAAAAGAGTGTATAGTAGTCAAAGGGACAATATAATAGTAATCGTTAGAAGTGAAAATTTGGTAAATTCGATTAATTAAGGAAGAACGGCTCATCAAGAACTTGTTTACGTTAGACTTGAAGACGACCATATTGTAGTCAGCTGGAAAGCAGGCAAACGGAAAAGAGAGTTCCACAGGCGCGCAGTTCTGAGAATGAAGCTTTGTTCATGGAATCTAAGTTTAGATTTAGGCACAGATAAAAAGTGGGGAAAATTTTTTATTGTTTTCATCTAGACGAGTGTTTCTCGTGAATGTTTGGCGAAAGGGAAACCATAAATTGGAACACACATAAGAACTTGCCATGAAAATAACGATAAAGCAAAGACACGCTCGCAACGTCTCTTCTGTGAGAAAGAGGTGGCAGGGAAGAGAAAAGGAGCATACCCCACTAGGTTACGAAGTCCATTTTGAACTCAAAGCAAGATAAAGTCTTTCTAGCAGCTCATGCCCAAATGTGGCAACAGTACTCCATCCTTGGACCTACCTGGCTCTTATATTGATAGAGAATTGCATCAGCAGTGAGATATCTACTGGATCAATAAAAGGATCCCATCATTTTTCCAGCGACCTTGGCAACAGATTTGATGCACTTGTTCCATTTGAGATCAGGAGTAAAGTTCAAGCCCGAAAGCTTGTCAAAACATGGAGACTCCCTAAAATGAGAGCCATTTACTTCAATTGATGCCAGATGAGGATCGGAACGTTGACTTTAATCGGTGAAATTGTTAATTTTTCAGTCAAATCGATTTATTGCCTGCTCTAGTTGGGACTCATCTCGATGCAATGAAACGAAGCTTACATGCCTCCCAGCACTGACTTAGTCTATAATATATTGTAATCTATTTTGCACTGTAAAGAACCTACTGTTTATTTTATAAACCCATGTTTATATAAGATCTTGAGTTAAAGTTGAAAATTTCGAATTCACAACTGTAATATTGAAGACTTACTGTTGGTTTTATATGCCGAACCCTTCTGCTTGTGCGGTGATAAAACTTCTCAAACTCACTTGTGATCTTTGTGCTTAATAATGATGTTTTTTTTTGTGTTCAAATTAGACTGTCGTTTTTATTAAATTATATTTTAGCGATTATCAATTTACGATATTTATTAAAATCATTCCAATAAAAAAAACCTATCCAAAAACACTGCCAAACAAATAAAGTACATTTTGGGTGAAATATGAAAACAATAGGTCCAGCTGTTTCGGAGTCTATAGAGAACAAACTCTCTCTCTCTTTCTTTCTCTCTCTTACTCTCTCTCTCTCTCACACACACACACACAAAAGTGGTTTTTCAATATAAGTAGAGATATCCTGACCTTCTTCAAGTGTACCTGTCGAAATCGGAAATCTTTCCATGCGAATAAAGTGCTATGTAAAATTAACTTCTAAGCGGCACTCTTCTGGAAGATGAAGGTTTCCAGTGCGGGCAATACCAAGAATTGCGAAGTGTTTATGACATCTACCAGGTCAAGACTGACGGAACAAGAACATGCTACCCCCATGGATTAAATAAATGACCCCGTTCGAAATTCCATGCATTCTAAAAGACCAATATTCTTCGAAACAGTAATATATCTACTAGCTTATGTGCCAGTTTCGCTTAGAAATAATATTTCTGGTTAGTCTCCTGTAATTGGGTTTCAACCTCTGAAATGTTAGAACGTAGACCCCTGATGTTCGAGAAGGAGACATGGTAGTGGGGGTCTACGTTAGAAGTTAGAGATCCGGATTTAATCGTGTATTTTTATTGACACTTTTCATGATGGAGTTTTGGGATTTGTGGACTAGGTCGACAGACTTGTTTGGAGCAGGGCAGAGAGGGAAACTAATAGAGAAATAGAAATGAAGAAGTATATTTTTTGTAGTACATGATAAGGTAGAGCCGTAACAATTACCCACTAATATGCCATCGAGAGGCCCCACCAGAAGCTACTGCATGGTCCAGAATCCATTCACCAAATGGCAATACAGCAGCCCCAGTACTTTGCACCTGATGATAGGACAGCCTCTTTAGCGGTTAATCCAAGGTTCGGGTTCCTGACTATCAGGCGGATAACGTCAGCGCAGACAAAACGTTTACCTCCAGCACTCTTACTAATGACATGGCTACAAGGATAGGCATAGCAACAGAAAAAATCCGACATCTCTGGCGGCTGTTCATGCAAAATGTTGCCAACTTAATATACAGCTTTTTCTTCTCCCTTTGTCAGAAAAATCACTCATTAAAAATGAGGATCGAGTGACAAATAAAGAGAAGCGAGAGTAACGGGAGCTGCCGATAACGCATCCACAATGCATTGTCTACTCTCCATCTAAAACAAAATATATATCAAGACGTATATTAACGTACATCTAAATATAAATATGCATGACAAGTGATAACGTACGTACGAATATAGATGTGTGTAAGGCAATAACATACGTACGAAGGTGATAACGTACGTACAAACATAAAAATAACATGGCGCAAAATTAAATATGCGTGAAAAACAGATGATGTATTTAAAAACATAAATGTGTTTGAAAGGTGATAATGTACGTACCACTATATGTAATGGAAGGATTTCCCCTTCAAAAAGAGCAGGCACTTGTTAGGTTAGAAAGGAAAGAAACTCACTAATGGGATACTTCGTGCTCTCTCCAGAATGTTAAGCACTTTGGGTTATTGCTTTATATAGGATATTAAGCACTTCTGTAAGGAGACTTCTAGAGAACTACTAAAACTAATGTTCTAATCCCCCTCTAGAAGAAAAAGTATTTAAGTCATAAGTGAAAAAAGAAAACAGGAGGCATGCAGAGTGCTACTAAAAGCACTAAACATAATTAAGAATGAATCTAGAGTATTCCTAAAATAAGTGTCTGCACCTCGTTTATTTGTAGTTAAAGCATAACAATAAATTAACACAAAATATTTTTCGACTTCATTTCAACATGAAAACTTTGCTAAAAATGACGCCATGGTGTTACGACCTAAGATCAAGACACCTTTACTAACAAATTCTAAGCTTTAGTATAAAACAATAAATGGATATAGTTTATATTGGATACAATAATATAACTGATTCGGAATATTTTATATATAAAACGATGAAATGCATAAAAATAGTTAATATATAAAAATTAACCAATTAATATCATTTTTATTATTTTTGATCAGAAAATCTTATTCGGTTTTCGAATAATTCCACTTTAGAACATGTTTTAAAAATCAACGTTCCGCATCATTATCAATTCCGTATAAGTGCACATCCAAAATTGCGATTTAAATAGCGGCGGCTAATTTACGTATTACTTCATGAAAAGCGGCTTTTAATAATTGATTTATATGTTGATTATCGTCGATTGGGAACATTTTTTAAAATTTTATATCCGAAATAATCCTATTAAGTAATTCTAGGTGATTAAAAATCGGAACAAAAATTAGAAGAAAAGCGAGAAACATATTAAGATTTATAAAATTAGAACAGATCAAATGATTTGTATTTTACGATCGCGGGAATAAGGGAAAAAGAAAGCAAGAGAGGTAAAATAATAAAAATTAGAAAAAAGAAAAACCACATACTATAATAAATACAGGAGGAGGAGGCAGAGACACTAACTTATTTAAATTTGGCGCTCTTAAGCGATGATTACATCAAGCATTTGAGAAGTGGACTTATTTGAGAGGGTGGGGTTTCAAGTTTTATTGGTAACATGCGTTATTTATTTTTTTGTTTATTTTTCAGGAACCCCAGAGAGTATCATGGAGTGAACGAAGTTGGAATGCGCTTTCGCTGTCGAGGCATTTTTTCAAGCGGTTGCTAAATCGTCGCAACGCAACTTACATTTCATAGACATTTCAATATTACCCCTGTCGGCAATCGATTGTTTCATGGGTAAACAACTTAAGGGAAACGGGTGATGTAAAAAAAAAAAAAAAGAAAAGAACCCTGGCCTCCCATGAACAGTAAGGTCAACCCAAAATATTGACACGGTGAGACGATCTGTTTTGAGATCTCCCCGAAAAGACGCTATTGGGTTGTCTGCTCGTTCCCTGAGACGAATCCACCATGAAGAATTGAAATTTAATCCTTACAAATTGGTTATGGTGCAGGAATGTAATCAACGCGATTTTATTACTCGTGAAAATGCAGGTGAAGCGCTTTTAGGCTTGCCTGACGACGCACTTGTTTTCTTCAGTGATGAGGCTAACTTCCATCTTTTGGGATCTGTAAATAAGCAAAACATGCGTTACTGGAGTCTCGTAAACCACAGAGGACTTCACCAACGTCCTCTACACGCACTACGTGTAAATGTACCACGGCACAAACAGCGCGCGTTCAATGACTGTTTTGCGGCAGAACTTCCCAAGATATTTCATCTCCTTGAGGGGGGATCTGCTTTGTCCAACACAGTCCCCTGATTTATCACCATGAGACTATTTTTATAGGGATATCTGAAATCAAATGTTTACAACGATCACCCTAGCACCTTGACACACCTGAAAAACAATATTCGTCGAGCTGTCGCCAACATGTTCATCGATATACTGGAAAGAGTTGACCGAAACTTCAGAGTTCAATTAACTAAGTGTATAGAGAAGAATGGACGCCGTCTTACTGACACCATCTTTAACACTGATAAAAAACAAAATTTGAATGTTGTGCTAGTTGCAATGCATAGAATTACATGTATACCTGCATTACTTCTGTTTTAATCGATATTCTAAATAAGCAAGTTACTTTGCCGCACCCTGTATAAAATAATAAAGTATGCTAAATCAGGGGAAAACAAGCGTAAAAGAAACGCAAACGAATTAGATTGTAAAAAGCCGAAACAAAAAACCGTCATAAAGAAATTAAAATGAAACAAAATAAGCAGATTCTAAATACGTAAAGACAAAGTACACAACCGACTTCGTAATCCGGTGGGAAATTATCTCTTCTCGTCTCTACAGCCTCTTTTAGACAGAAGATATGCTGTTAGCCTCTCTCTACTGTATCAGTATGTCTATGGTGTTCGACTGAGCCCCAATCTCTGTCTTCTTTTAAAATATTTACAGCAATAACTCGTTTACCTACACCACCACCAACAGCAGCAGCAAGGGACGTTCCTTTCTGTATTCCTGTACCCAAAATGAAACGGAATTTACAGGAACAAGTTTTGTTTTCATATAACGTCTCCAAATTCGACAGGGCTATTTTCTAATCGACTACAATAGTGTTGTTAACAAGTCTAATACAAACAAATACTTGATGAACACTCTTCTTGAATAATCGATTTCTTTTAAGTAATTTTATGCCATTTATCATGTGTTTCTCATCCTCTTGTGGATACGATCCTCGTATAATCAACAATTTTCTTAACCCCGATCCTTGAGTAGCCTCTGAGTTTTGATAAGTTATTATCCCTCAATAAAAAAACAACAAAAAACTTAATTACTATACATGTGATAATAGTCCAGCCAAAATACTGTTTTACCCTGAATAAATTCCAAGAAAGCATTTTATGATTTTTTTTCATTACTATTATATGTCGAGAACAACTTATTAACGGTATATCAAATTCTAATCACCACAAGGTCCTAACTATGCCATCATAAAACAATGACAGCCATCACACTATAAATAATCAACATTTCTATATTTTAAGGCTGTATCTATGGCTCACAGAAGAGTTTCCAACGAGGAGTTTTTCAAAGCAAACAGCACAAACTCAGGATGAGATAATCTAAGGCAGATAGACATGAGTGAGGAAGCAGAGTCTGACGAGGAAAACAGTGACTATTGAAGTGACACGGTTATTCAATGATGAGATATGTCTTAAAATGCACTGTGTATTCTATACGCTTTAGAAATGGACAGGTGAGGTCATGACGCCATTGATGACGTCATGATCACACTTGTCCATGTAAAACTTTGTATAAAAAATAAAAATTGTTATATCAAAATATATAGTCTAAAAAATGCAAAGTTTTCTGTAAGCAACAGGTACAGCTTTGAGATATAGAAATGTTGGTTATTTTTTTTAGCGCGGTGACTGTTATCTTTTAATGACGTCAGAGTGAGGACCTTTGTGGTGCTCAGATTTTGGTAAACTTTTTGTACGTTGTTCCTGGCATATAATAGTAATAAAAATCCATGAAATGCTTTCTTGGAATGTTTTAAGAGTAAATATATGTTTTTTGTATTTTGGATGTACTATAAGTTTTTTTTTTTTACTGGTAAGTGATCTGCTAAGCTTCAGTCACTGGTTACTTTTATAAAACATTCAGAGCATAAACTCGATTTACTGCAACCACTTCACAGTACTTTCCTTTATCCATCTTTCCTGTCGTTGTAATATTGCATCCCTGTACTTGTTTTACTAGTACTTGAATGAACCGTGCTCTCGTGAGATTATAGCTCCTGAGTCACCTCGATGCATGTACTTTTATGAAGCAGCAAAATCCCGTCCCATCACTGTTAAAATCCTTAGATGTCAGAAAGCCTTTTTCTCTTAATTTCCTCCATCTGACTGCTATACTTTGGAATTTCTTCATTGTTTTTTTTTGCAACCATGCCTGTACTAACCTGCAGAAATTTAAATGTAATGTTAACAAGCATATTGCTGTTCAAAGAATAAAAATCAAAATAAAGAAAAAAATATCAAATGTGAATGAAAAGAGAAAAAGAAGCAAAAATAAAAAAAGACAAAACGATGAAAGAAAAATGGAAAGAAAAATATAGAGAAAACATTACTGGAGAGAGAAAGAATGTAGAAAAGGAAGATTAAAAAAAGAAAGAAGGGATTATAAGAAATAAGAAAAAAAAGAAAACGTAACGGAAACTAAATAAATAAATAAGAAATGAATGGTAAGAAAAGAAAGGTAAAAAGAAAAGAAAATAGTTAAAAGAAAAAAGTTAGAAAGAAAAAAAAACTAGAAAGAAACAGAGGAGAAAAAAAAATATAGATAGAACGGAGCAGAAAAAGAAAGGAAAAAAAACAATGGATTATAAAAAGAGCAAGAAAAAGAAAGAAGGACGGACAGAGAATTGAAATACACACACACACACACACACACATACACACACACATACCGAATGCCAGAAAGAAAACGAAGAGTAAATACGCAAGAAAGAAATAATATTGAGAAGAGAAAATTAAGAGTAAAAAAAAAGAGAAAATAAAGCTATGTTATGGTTAAAAAGAAAGACAATATAGAAACAGGCGGGAAAGAGAAAATTAAAATAAAAAATAAAGATATACTAAGATAAAAACAAAGAAAAAAAAAAGCAAAAGAAAGATATACTAAGATAAAAACAAAGAAAAAGAAAAGAAAAAAGAAAGATATACTAAGATTAAAACAAAGACAAAGAAAAGAAAAAAGAAAGATATACTAAGATAAAAACAAAGATAAAGAAAAGAAAAAAATAAAGATATACTAAGATTAAACAAAGAAAAAGAAAAGAAAAAAGAAAGATATACTAAGATAAAAACAAAGAAAAAGAAAAGAAAAAAGAAAGATATACTAAGATAAAAACAAAGAAAAAGAAAAAAAAGAAAGATATACTAAGATTAAAACAAAGAAAAAGAAAAGAAAAAAGAAAGATATACTAAGATTAAAACAAAGAAAAAGAAAATAGCAAAAGAAAGATATACTAAGATAAAAACAAAGAAAAAGAAAAGAAAAAAGAAAGATATACTAAGATTAAAACAAAGAAAAAGAAAAGAAAAAAGAAAGATATACTAAGATAAAAACAAAGAAAAAGAAAAGAAAAAAGAAAGATATACTAAGATTAAAACAAAGACAAAGAAAAGAAAAAAATAAAGATATACTAAGATTAAAACAAAGAAAAAGAAAATAAAAAAGAAATATATACTAAGATTAAAACCGAAAAAGAAAGAAAAAAAATAAAGATATACTAAGATTAAAACAAAGAACAAGAAAAGAAAAAAGAAGCATATACTAAGATTAAAACAAAGAACAAGAAAAGAAAAAAAGAAAGATATACTAAGATTAAAACAAAGAACAAGAAAAGAAAAAAAGAAGCATATACTAAGATTAAAACAAAGAACAAGAAAAGAAAAAAAGAAAGATATACTAAGATTAAAACAAAGAAAAAGAAAAGAAAAAAAATAAAGATATACTAAGATTAAAACAAAGAAAAAGAAAAGAAAAAAAGAAATATATACTAAGATTAAAACCGAAAAAGAAATGAAAAAAAAAGATATACTAAGATTAAAACAAAGAAAAAGAAAATAAAAAGAAATATATACTAAGATAAAAACCGAAAAAGAAATGAAAAAAAGAAAAATATACTAAAATTAAAACAAAGAACAAGAAAAGAAAAAAGAAAGATATACTATGATTAAAACAAAGAAAAAGAAAAGAAAAAAGAAAGATATACTAAGATGAAAACAAAGAAAAAGAAAAGAAAAAAGAAAGACATACTAAGATTAAAACAAAGAAAAGAAAAAAAGAAAGATATACTAAGATTAAAACAAAGAAAGAGAAAAGAAACCAAGAAAGATATACTAAGATTAAAGGAAAGAAAAAGAAAAGAAAAAAAGAAAGATATACTAAGATTAAAACAAAGAAAAAGAAAAGAAAAAAGAAAGATATACTAAGATTAAAACAAAGAAAAAGAAAAGAAAAAAAGAAAGATATACTAAGATTAAAACAAAAAAGAAAAAAAGAAAGATATACTAAGATTAAAACAAAGAAAAGAAAAAAGAAAGATATACTAAGATAAAAACAAAGAAAAAGAAAAGAAAAAAGAAAGATATACTAAGATTAAAACAAAGAAAAAGAAAAGAAAAAAGAAAGATATACTAAGATTAAAACAAAGAAAAAGAAAAGAAAAAAGAAAGATATACTAAGATTAAAACAAAGAAAAAGAAAAGGAAAAAAAGAAAGATATACTAAGATTATAACAAAGAACAAGAAAAGAAAAAAAGAGAGATATACTAAGATGAAAACAAAGAAAAAGAAAAGAAAAAAGAGAGATATACTAAGATTATAACAAAGAAAAAGAAACAAAAGAAAAAGAAAGATATACTTAGATTAAAACAAGATAAAAAAAAAAACAAAATAGATAAAAAACAAAAACAAAACAAAACGAGGGGAATAAGGGAAAAATGTCGCTACCGGATGCTGCAATCCCATAACACTTGGCAAGAACAATTTGTTGTCATACGACACCAATCGATATTCTCCGTTTAAAGAGCAAATAAAGAAACATTTTTGCCGGCAAATTAGGCTGTTTCTTTCAATAATAGCGTTGAACTTGAAACATAAGATGGAATAAGGAAAGATAAGTAAAAGAATCTGACAACATAAGTAGTTAACACAGAAATAAAGCAAAACGGACGACGTCATTGAAACGCAATTATTCGGCTTAAATTCTTCAAGAGAGCGGGAAAAAATAACGTATTTTTTTCGTGTCCCACTTAAGAGGATATGCCTTGTAACGCATTGTTTTAGAAGCAAACAAAAATAAATGTATCTTTTCCACAACAGTCTTAGAAACATAGAAGATTTATTTGAAGCTGGTTGTTTACAACGAATTTTAAACCTGGTGCGTCCTCGTAGCACATGGTAGAGCTCTGTCAGTTCGTTTGCCAGTTGTCTGTTTTAAATTCTATTGAAATCGATCTGTAATGATCAAATCTAAAATGGCATATTCATCGCCTTGGCTTGACAAATTAAAAAATGTGAGAAAATCGATGTCTCCGTTCAGTCTCAAGAGTCAATGGATGCCCCTTGCAAGTGCAGCTGCGCGAGTAACTGTGAGGTAAGACGTGTGCAATCCCTAACGACACCTCTCCTGAATTGAAAGTCCAGTGACAAGAAGATGTGCCAGACGAATTGAAACAATGCTAGACAAGCGGAGAGCACATACAGTTGCCAAGGTCGCTGGAAAAATGGTGGCATCCTTCTATCGATCCAGTTGATATCCCATTGCTGATGCAATTTTCTACCTAGATAAGAGCCAGGTACGTCCAAGGATGGAGCACTTTGCCACATCTGGTTAGAAGCTGCTAGAAAAGAACTTATCTTGCCTTGATAGAGTTCAAAATAGACTTCGTAGCCTAGTAGGGGATGTTCTTTTCTCTTCCCTGCAACCTCTTTCTTACAGAAGAAATATTGCGAGTCTGTCTCTGCTTTATCGTTATTTTCATGGCAAGTGCTCGTCTGAGTTCCAATCTATGCCCCCTCGCAAAACCTTTTACGAGAAACACTCGTCTAGCTGAAAATACTATCAATAATTTCTCCCACTCTTTATCTGTGCCTAAACCTAAACCTAGATTCCATGAACAAAGTTTCTTTCTTATAACTGCACGCCTGTGGAACTCTCTTGCGTTTTCCTGCTTTCCAGCTGACTACAATATGGCTGTTTTCAAGTCCAACGTAAACAAGTTCTTTATGAGTCGTTCCACTTAAGTTAACAAATTTACCGAATTTCCATTACTAACGATTACTATATTGTCCAATTAACTACTGTACACTTTTAACCCTTATCCTCGAGTGGCTTCAGGATTTTGATAAGTGGTGATGCGTATGTAAAAAAAATAAATAATTCAATGTGATTATTACGTATATCATTCATTCTCTACCTGTACTTGAAACACTCGTCTAACTACAGCAAATGCCAACATTTTCACTCACCCTCTGTGTCTGTGAACAAAGTTTTTTTTTTCTTTTTAGTTGGAGAAAATATGTACAAAGACCATCACCATAAATTAACCAACTCTTGCTCATTCTGTGAGGGGCAGGCGAAATATAGTAGTCTCAGAGCTTCCAAACTTAATGAAACTTAGTGAAAATCTAAATGATATCGGTATCAGCATCCGATATTTCTGGTCGTCTTTATGTTTGGGAGAATGGAGTAGTAGAAACAGTATTACTACAGTGAGCCATTGACTTAAATTCTTCAAAGAATCAAATAAAGGTATTTCTTTGTGTTCCGCTGAAGAGGTACGTCTTGTAACGCATTATTGTAGACATTAACAAACGTTAATCCATCATTTGCATAAAACTCTTAGAAACATTGAAGGTGCATGCTTCAACTGATTTTAAACCAGAATCGTCCTCGTAGCTCTATGAAGAGCTCTGTCAGCCCATTTGTCAGATGTCCGTTTTATATAAGATTCCTGTTTATCTGTCACGGTTAAATTTGAAACGGAATTTTCGTCGCTGAGGAATGAACAGCTTCCAGTAATATTTTGTATATGTCGCACAATTATGTTCGAAACGTCGATTTTATTCGTCTGTCATCGTTTAGTTTAAAATAGATGAAGATGTGTCGTATACTCGGTGATGCAGAATATATATATATATATATATATATATATATATATATATATATATATATATATATTGTGTTGTGTATATTTAGGCAGCATTTTCTCATTTAGACAAATATTATTGAATAGCACAGAGTTATTCTGTTTTACAATTTTAGCACACACAAAGGAACAAGTGAACCAGAGGTCTATTAGGCCTTTGTCCGGTACTACATGTTTATTGGCTGATAGGAAGGGTGCGGTGTCTACTAGAAAGCTGATTGGCTAACTAAAATCTCAATAGACAACCACAAAATTCGCGCATAAGCCTGAACAGTCCTAGAGTGGATAAAACGCGGAATATTCAGTGTAGCTTAATCGCCATATATATTTTATGACTTACTAACTAGCTCTACCTACGTATTGAGCACTTTTGAAGTAAATACTTAAATTTTACGCATAAATTTATACTTTCGTATATTAATTTTATGTGAGTAAAGGAAGTAGTTATATATGTATGTATGTATGTATGTATGTATGTATATATATATATATATATATATATATATTTATATATATATATAGATAGATAGATATGTTTTTATAGGCAAAATATTTTTATTTTGTTATTTATTTATTTAATTTTCAGTGAATTATATTCAAGTACGCATAGAAAAAAATAAAAGAATTACTAATTTTATTTCATTTTAGTAAAAAAAAAGATAACAAAATAGTAATTAGTTCTTACAAAAATGATAACAGAGGAAATACATCTTTTCTGGTAATAATAAAGTAAAGTTCGTTTTATTTTGTTCTCGAGTTTCCCATTGGATGTTTATGTTTAATGGAAGCAGTGATTTGGCAAGGGTCGTCTGATATCGACATTACCGTTATCTATCTATCTATCTATCTATCTATCTATCTATCTATCTATCTCTCTCTCTATTTATATATATATATATATTATATTATATATTTATATATATATAATAAAGATAAGTTTTTAGTGTTTTAATTTAATGTAAAATGTTTATTCGGATCGAAAACGAGTGAGATTGAACGATGCCGTAGAACAAAAAAAGAATGGCGCGATGTCTTTGAAGGCTCGATAATGTTACCGTGACATTTATTGGGTGGGGTTCTAACACCATATTGTTTTATTTTTTATTTTGAAGTGATCATCTAGTCTGCAGAGACATCGCGACCATCTTTTCTTCTTCTCCGGCAGCGCCCAACATATCTTTGAAAATCAATCGACTAAGGATTTTTTTTATTATAATTCTTTTTTTTTTATTACATGGATAAATAAATATTGTAATTTATTCAATTTTTATTTTCATCATCTATTTTCCCTCTTCTTTCTCGCTCTTTTTCTCTCTCTCTGACTCTCTGTCTCTCTGCTGTCTCTCTCCTTCCCTCCCTCTCTCTGCTGTCTCTGTCCCTTTCTTTCTCTCTCTCTTTATATATATATATATATATATATATATTTAATTGACAAAAGTCTATATTCCAAATTTCAAGATGTTGACCACTTTACTGTTTATTTCTTTCAGCAAGTTGAAATTCGCAATTTCTTGACAGCACCTGTTTCGTAGCGCAGAATCATTCATGTAATTGTTTTGTCAATTTTTTTTTAATTTATTACCCCCTTAACTCATCAGAAAAAGAGAAATTATCAACTTCAAAAGAAAATAAAGGTATACAGGTATGATTAAAAAATCCGAAATTGGAATAGTAAAAAAATCCGAAATTGGAATAGTAGTTATTTTTCAAATGGTAACGTCATGTTCGAATTTCTCGTTCCATTTCATTTATTTATATATGCTCTTTTGTTAAATCGAGCTTCATAAATTAAAGGACTTGTGTAAATGAAAGGAGAAATATAATTAAATAAGCATATAAATTTATAACAAGAGATGGACATCAATAAAAATCAGTGATTAGTTTTTAATCGTGAAGTTTTTTAATCTGCAGGCTCCAGGTTATTACCGCAGACCTCAACCCATCCAGGTACACTTTGATGCTGACTTTCAAACTGAATTCAAAGATAGCAAGCGGCATGATGTTGATCTCACTTGAAACCACACCAAATACCATAACCGTGACCGGATTTTTTTTTTTCGTTACTCTGGGCACGTCCCTCTTATTCGTGACAATTTAGCGATGCATTTTAAAGGTGTTGGCAATTGTTATATTGTAATTACTTGAGTCAGTGGAGAGCATGAGTTGTACAACGGCGCATCTCCGATCTCGCTCGTTGGAAATTGTGTCACTTTCATACATGATAGAAGATACCTATCGCTCTTGTGATTTTTATACAACTAGCCAACAAGTAGATGGTCTGCAACAACAAAAAAAAAAAAAAAAGAGAAAGAAAACTGGTTTTCATTCAGTGGAAATGGAATCCCGTCGTCTTTTTTAGGGTGGCAATTTTACTGTTACATCCTGTATATAGATAAGGAAGCGGATCGCTCAAATATGATCAGGAAACTGCGCAAGATCAAGGCTTGATGACTAATTCTTTAAAGATGAGTGACCTCTGCAATTGCAAAGATGCTGGTTCTGCCATACATAAAGTAGAGAGTATGGCCCAGCTGACCTCTAATTTTAAGGTTCCGCTAGGGGAAGGCTATTATATAATGCGACACAACGTAGTATGTACACATCTCCACGACCATCTGTAAAAAGTTGAATATTGAGTGTAACAATAAGTCCCGAGTAGATATACCAGAAGAACAATTGGAATGAAGTCATACATTATTCATTATAAGTATGTAAGTTTTTTACCTAATTCCCAGAAGAAGGAAGTATTTTACTTGAGATTAAAGTATGGGAAATTAGGGAAAAGACGCAACTTTAGAATGATGCTTGGTTAAACAGGGTTGAGACGTGAAACATAACGAAATACCAAGATCCATTTCTTATGTACAACATGAAAAAAAAAAATAAAAAAAAACAACAACAATAAAGAACTTGGAATCTCAGAAAGATCTTTATCATTCAAGTAATTATAAGATTCAAAAACTACGAAGCAAATATACCCGGTGAAACAAATGCAAGACGAGTACAAACAATTGCACGTAAAGGGACAGGAATAATCTTAAAAAGATCCTTAGGTTTGAATGTATGAGACAGCGAGCGAATGTCCGGCATCAGATAGAAATGCCCCTTCCCTACTAGAACCAAATAGTAAGAAAATTAAAAATATTTACATTCATTCTACGCCTATATTATTCACGAGGTCTACATGTAATCGCCATAAAAAGACAGAATTTGAGTAAGAAAAAAAAACATGGCTTGATTCATTTGTATCGTGCGAATCAGATGGTTCTCTTGTTGGTATTGGTTGCCTCGATATTTTTATAGTCAAAATTCTTTCTGTAAAGCCATTGGGTGTTTACAGGGGGGTACCACGTGAAGGTTGCCAACATCCTAAGTGAAAGTGATATTTGTAGAATGAACTGAATTCGAATTTTTGTTTTACACGGTGGTCACCACTTATCAAGGCCCGGAAGCAACTCAGGGATAAGGGTTATTGCAAGTACAATTTGGAACACCAAAATTTTAAGTCCATGTCGCTAACCATATTATCACTGCCATCTCCAAAGATAATTAAAGAAATGCGATGTACACGAAAAACAAAAAACAAAAAAAATAGACTTTCTCATTTAAATCCCAGGCAACACCGGGTTTCCCGCAAACAAACAAAATAAAAAGAGTAAAAGATTACAAACATGACAAAGGGACATAACTAATTGATGTTGCCAATCAACAAATGTTCGTGCCACCAGAGGGCGTTCTTACCTAAAAACCGGAACCTGAAGAACGTCGGGTGTTGGCAAACTGGCGGGCTTTTGTACATCTAATCAATATTCAAATTATCCATGAATTATTCATTAGTCAATTTATTATTCTCTTGGATTCCTTCCGAAAAATGTTTTTAATTTTTATTTTATTTGGCAACAAAGTCGCCAACCATCATCGGCAATTTCTCCGCCATGATTACTAATAATTATTCTCGTTGCGTTTTCACGCGAGTCTTATCGGATTACTTCTCACTGGAGATCAAGTCAATTTTCTATTTTGACACGCTCTTTCACTACATACATACATACATACATACATACATACATACACACACACACACACACACACACACACACACATATATATATATATATATATATATATATATATATATATATATATATATATACAAGCAGTGAGACCCGATGTTTCCTGGGATTGAATAAGGATTCACATATGTTTCAGTTTTAAATACTTTTTTTTAAAACACTATATATATATATATATATATATATATATATATATATATATATATATATATATAATTATTTTAAATACTATAATTATTTATTTAACTTTATAATTTATATTATTATTTTCGATTGTTATCCCCATTTTCATTGCTGTTGTTTTATCATCACGTGTTGGCCAACTCATCCAACGGCTTTCTTCAGGTGATTAATCCCTACAGGATACAGGTGCTGTAATTACTGCCTTCCATAGTTGTTGTCTCACCACGTTTTTACCAACGAGATCACTATCTTCGGACAATTCTCACTCGGGAACAAAGCCTTTATCCACTGCGCTACGGGCCTCGGGGCATAGTCTGAAAAGAGAAGTTTTAATCCTAACCAAAGCAGGCCTGAGGATCAGTTGGCCAGAACGTGGTGAAGGAACAGTAACTATATAAGACAGTTACAAGACACAACATTCTTATCCCGTCGCGGTTAATCACACGAAGAAGGCCATAGTATGAATTGGCCGAAACGTAGCGAAACGACAACTATGAGATACGTCAGTTAATCTATAAATATAAAAGCGAAAATGTGTGTGTATGTATGTATGTATGTATGTATGTATGTATGTATGTGCACTTTTTGTCCGTAAAATGCATTTTTCCGGGGGCTGCTCGCTCGGCTCCCTCATTCTTAAAACTTTTTATATCACATATAAATGATAATATCTACAAGTTAACAACGGTGGCGGTCTGTCTATTTTATTTGCTCGACTTTGAAACCTTAGATATTCTACATTTTTGGATCGCCGCGTGTTGCTTTCGTTTTTAGGTATAATAAAAATAAAAAAAATAAAAAAATCGAAACTCGATTCGATTGGGCACTGTCAACTTCACCGTTATATCAGACAATTGCTTTATTACTCCTCCCCTAATAATAAACGGGGGAGCCCTTTTCTTTCCTTTCTCCCCCCTCAAAATAAACAATCATTAAAAACTTTACCGCACTAAATATATTCACTGCTAAATAGCCATTTCTTACGTCCTTGTAACGCTCTCGCGATGACCTCATTAAGCGGCCACCTGTCAATGAAACCTCTTTGACTTGACTCATTTTTTAATCGCTATTATATAGCCACTGTCGCCGTAGCGCAGGTGTTCCGGCTCGAGCTATTGTCCTCAAGGCTCCGCGTTCGAGTCTACCTACCACCCCCTGTGTTTTTTTCGATTTTTAAAATCACTATCGCTAAGTTTCCTTTTTGTTCTGATTTGCCCCACCCCAAACAAACACACCGACAAACACCCGGGTAACGCCGGGTACCACTTGCTAGTACATAAATAAATACAAAAATTACTCATCTCAAAGGATTCCAGTACAAAATAGTATATATATATATATATATATATATATATATATATATATATATAATTCATATTAGCTTGTGAGAGCAAACAACATTAACTATTTCAAATATTTTAAAAAGATCAAAATTTAGAGATGAATTCTCCTTACGAAGGATTAATTGTTTCTTATATAAGGGGTTACGCGTCTTTCTTGAATATGAATTTGCATTGTAAGTGATTTTAGTTTCATAAATTATACTCTAACCCTAAAATACGCTCAGAAATCTTAAGTAAATGTTTTATTTGTTATTAAAAAATATTTCAGAAATAATATCTTATAGGGTTTTGTTTAACTTCATACTTTTAATATAAGCCTAAACACGAAATATTTCCTATACAAATAAAGATGGCGTCAAAATATTACCTATAAAATAAAGATGACGTCAAAATATTAGCTATAAAATAAAGATGGCGTCAAAAGAGTGATTTAACATACGTTGCTTGAATTCAATGGCTTTTAGTTGGGGTGGGTGTCTACAAACACTTCAATAATTAAATGTTTAACTTATGTTTCTATGAACGTTAAATATCTCTACTTTTTTTTATAAACATGTTTTGCTCACTAAATTCTTTTAAAGTCAAGTAAATAAAACAAGATTTCCCAACCACTTAATAAAGAATATATTTTTGTTTTTGATTGGTTGATTAATGCGCGTTCCTATTGTACAAAACTTGTGCAAGCGGTATTTCATAAAATATGAATAAACTATTAGGAGTGATAATTAAATACATTTATTGGTTTTGTAATATTGGTTAACGATATATACATCCATATATATTTCTATATTTTGGAAGCAAGTCGTTATTCAGACACCTTTGATTGAACACAGCACAGTTATTCCTTGGCGGATCAACAGCTTTTGGGTGCCATTCTATGTAAACAGCCTACTGAAATAAAAAAAAAAAACGCCCAGCAAATAGAAAAGATATCCAACAATTTTGGAAAGAGGAATACCTCGTGTCTAAATACTTATATATATATATATATATATATATATATATATATATATATATATATATATATATATATATATATATACTATAAGAATTAAATACCTACAGACACTAGTGTTTCATCCTTTCGGGAATCTTCATTGCAGGGTGTCACGATTAACACCAGGGGAAAGATTCGAACCCTGCAACACAACCCATCTATGAGTTGGTTAGCAATGACCGCATCCATTCGGCTACCATTAACCGCGTGAAATAGCGTTGCATTTAAACATTTTATTTTTAAATGTTTTTTTTTTATTTCAGTCAGAGTGATCTAATCGTTATGCGATGATCTATGCATAAGAGCTAAATTGACCGACTTAATTCAACTTGAAGTGCTCAACAATAAGAAACGAGTTGCTTAAAGGGACTGACATTTATTTACTATAATAATTAAATACCTACAGACACTAGTGTTTCATCCTTTCTAGAATCTTCAGTGCAGGGTGTCACAATTAACACTAGTCGATAGATTCGAACCTGAAATGCCACTTTGTGTGTGTGTGAGAGAGTTCCTTATTCATAGGTCAAAAAACAGCTGAGCTTATATTTTGCCAATTTTACGCAAAGATAATTTATATGTCTGGCAGTGTTCTTAGATTTTTTTTATACAGAAATTATTCCAGTCAATATCATAAATCGAAAAAGAAAGCCGATCATAAAAATAGTCTTTCTTACTTATAGATAAAAAAATACAGTGTAATGTTTTACGTTGTACTGGCCAAAGGAAATAATTCTCAGCAAATGTTTTTTCATTGGTTTTTTTTCAGAATTATTGTTATGTAAAGAAACAGCTTAGTCGCAGAGTATTAGAGTTCAGATCGAGTGTTCCCTGTTTAAGCCCGGGTATACTTCACCATTTAATTTTAATTTTTAACTTATTAATGAGTTCAATTTACGATAAACGAAGAGCTACTATTTAAAATCGACGCACCTCATTTCTTCGATTGCATATTTAAAATTAACATTAATCAGCAGTAACGTTTCAAGGGAAATCATCGTCGAACCAAAACATTAGCTGGCGTGATATTGTAAACAAACACAGACAGAATTTGATGAACTAAATTATTATTATTATTATTATTATTATTATTATTATTATTATTATTATTATTATTATTATTATTATACTTTTTAATTTTGTTGCTATCTAGTCCACCAGGTAAATTATTTCTAGTAATATATAATATTCAATAAAGGATTGATTCGATAATAATGCAAAAGCAATATGCATAAATTAAAATATCATGTTTAAGCATATTGTACGACCGGGCAATGCTGGGTGTTCAGCTAGTAATTTATAGAACAAAACGTACTGCTAATATATATATATATATATATATATATATATATATATATATATATATATATATATGTGTGTGTGTGTGGTGATTACAGAAACATGTATGCACATATGTAGCAACCAATGTTTGTATAAATAAATTTATGATATATATATATGCATATATATATATATATATATATATATATATATATATATATATATATATATATATATATAAATTTCATGACGCACGTCAGTGTTGGAGTTGACTGCTTCATTGCTTATCTTTCTAAGCCAATCTCTGACTACTTGACCTTCATAACGCTCGCTATTCTCACGCAGAAGGTCCTGCTTAGCTATTTTCTGACTAACCCTATCATCCTCCCCCGTAGCCCGGGCTATTTTCTGCTCCAGCTTCTTCTTCGTCTTGGCCTTATCTAGTGCGAGGCGCTGGGCATACTTGACGGAGAATGTTGTAATTTTGGCTTCTTGACTTACCCACCACTTACTTCCGGTAACCGCCCCCCCCCACTAGTGCTTTTTTTAATTAATTCTATTAGCTTCTCTTGGAAGTCTTGTATCTCCAGAAGGGAAGATTTTTACTTCCAGTACCCACTAACTTGGGCCTATTTCCTAGCTTCAGCCGGGCAATAACTAGTTTTGGGTCCGTCTGGCCTAGCCAAGTGAACATGGGACAAGATATACTTCGCCTCTCTTAACTAACATCCTGTCCAAGTAAGTGTTTGGATAGGAAGAAACGCTATTGGTCCACGTCCACATTTCCCGCCCAGGATGCTCGACATAAAACCTGCCGACCAGACCGCATCTAGCCATCAGATCAGCCAGGCTGGACTCGTACCTCTCCGATCTTCTAGCATCACCTCCTACCTTATCTATCTCGGGGTCTAAGATGGCGTTTCAATCCCTCATTCGCACTACCTGCTTCCGACAATCTACAAACGCGTCAAACTGACTGAAGAATGAGACCCTCTCACGAGCGGTGCTGGGCGCATGAACCGCGATCACCCGAAACACAGAATCTTTTACGGCAACATCTGCTACAACCAGCCTGCCTACCCCATCCCTATGAACAACGTCAACCGTCGCCGACAGGATACGTTTAACAAGCATGGGAACTCCCTTAATTTCAAGCCATGATACCCAACTTAAGGTGTGTCACACTCAGCTCCGAAGTCAGCCGGGGAGAGGACGCCGACTTATGTGCCATGCTCAAGGTGGTCAGGTTTTTCATATCCTGACTTTCTCTCGCAATGCCGCTGACGTCCAAAGGATAAATTAATTTCATGGCCCTGTAGAGTGACGGATAGACCAACACTGGGACTCTTCCCTTGCATTGTTTCGACAGTTCGTAAAAAGAAGGGTAATTTTTCTTAACCAGTTCGATTCCCGGAAACGTCCCTTCAGCAGCCTGCAGCCTTGTCCACAAGTTGGTCTTGTAGGCCTCTGGAGTTCTGACAAAAGTAATTAGGAGCGGAGCATCCGGAAAATTTTAGGGTATATTTACATCTTTCCCCTCTATTTGTTTGTAATCGAGCAGAGGTTTTAAGTTTTTCTTCTGCCGATGGGAAATATCTGTTGCCACAGATAGAGGGTCTACATAACAAAGTTCCTAGAGGGCAAGGGCTTTTAATTTGGTTGGTCTGCGAGAGGCAGAGGAGTCCCTCCCTTCCCTCAGTTCATTCTTTTCCTTTTCTTTTTGGGGTAGTGGCTCAGTTTGCATTGGTGTGGGGACGGGTGTTTGTGTGGTGCCTGGTGTTGGTGCTGGTGTAGTGTCTGATGTTGGTGCGGTGTCTGGTGTTGGTACAGGGTCTGGTTTTGGTGTAGTGTCTGGTGTTGGTGCCATGTTTGTTGTTGGTGCAGTGTCTGGTGTTGGTGTGGTGTCTGGTGTTGGTGCGGTGTCTGGTGTTGGTGCAGTGTCTGGTTTGGGGGTGGAAGTGGATTTTGTTGTTAGGAGTGGTTATGTTCACAGGGAGTGGGGGCCACCTTTTCTTCCCCTTTTCTTTTTTTTCTTTCTTTTTTATTATTTCGAATGAACCGGGGAGAGGTAAGGTTGAGTTCTTCTCCCTCTCACTTGCGGATTCATCCTAAGAGAAGCAGTCTTTTCTCGACTTGATCCCTGTCTCGATTGGTGTGAAGACCGTTGGTTGTATCTGCTCCTCTAATTGCTGCTGCGGCTATTTTTGTTGCTGCTGCTCTCACTGGTGTCGTTGCTGCTGCTGCTTCTGCTGCACTTGCTCCCTCTTCAGCCTCATTGCTATTGTGTAGCAGACCAGATGAGTCCCAGTTTTTGACCGTACTGGGGACACCTGTTCCACCTCACCGTACTGGCTGAGTAGGCATCCTAGCAGTTCCGCAGGTATTTGGGTTGGCACATTAAATACCTGCACCCGAGTCCTTCTCTTGCCCTGATATTCAGTTATTAGTTTGACTCTCCCATGATTTATTTCTTGGAGGGGGAGTGTCTCCGCATCGTCCTTGGTGGGTAGGAGGATGTATCACACGGCGAAGCTCCTCTGGAGGAGCCCCGCCATGTCTTCCTTCTTCACCCCAGGAGGCGGTTTTCTGGTATATCGGAAATGGCGAGGTACAGGACTCTATCCTCAATCGCCTCTCAGGCACCCGGTATGGGTTTTATATCTGCCCCCTCTATGTATTGTCTGTACTTTGTTAGATACAGGCCTCTATACTCTTGATTGGACAGTTGTTTTTATATGGTCTCCCCCCACGCAGACTCTCTTGGTGGTGTTGGTGTTGGTATGGGGTCTTTGGTGGAGTTAGACCATTTTTAGTCTTTTATGGAGGTCGCCCCTGCCTTTTTGTTGGCGACGCTTCCTGCCTCGTCAGATTTCTTAGTCTGTCCTTTTGTGGGAGTGTCGCTTTTGGGGGGGGGGCGGCTCCCTTTTCAGTGTCTTTTGGGCCTGATTCTCCTTAGTTAGAGTTTTTTCGGGAGCAGCTTCCCGTTTTGGGGAGTCGGCCTCTTGGGGAGCATGATCTTTTTTGTTTACTTTAAGGCCATTTACTCCTTCCTCGTTTGTGAGATTCAGGCGGTATGTCCCCTCATTTTCTTCATCTGCTCCCCTAAAAGGGGAGCAGCCCTGCTGGGGAGGGCTGCCCCCTTTATTGTCCTTTTGGCCTGGCACCTCTTCCTTTTTGGTGGTCGGAGTTAGATACTACGACCGATTTTGGTTTTGTCTCCTTTGTGGGTAGTCGCTTCGGGGAGAGCTGTTGGTAAATTTTCCCCCTCCTGGGGAGCGTCCAATGATGTCATATCCGGGCGATACGCCTGTCCATAGTTGTTGTTTTTGCTCCTCCTGTGTGGGAATCGTCCTTTTGGGGAGCAGTAGCCCTCTGGTTGGGGGTATCCATATTGGTGAACCCCCGGGCTGGGGGCGTTCCTTTTGGTTCCCTCTTCTTTAAAAAAAAAAATCAACAAAAAGAGCGACGTGGAGAGGGCGTCCACATGAAGTGACGCCAAAAGGGGGCAAGAGGGGAACTGAGAGAGGGAGTGGGAAGTTAGTGAAGGAATGAGAGAAAGTGTTTCCGATCCTCCCTCGCGGAAAGATCGTAAATTATCATCGTAAATTATCAGCTCAGATCCCCCTATGAGGATGGAGAGCAGAAAAAGACAAACAAAGTGGGGGTGCGGATAGAATGCTACTTGAACAAATATTCCGGGCACGAAAATGTGTCGCCAGAACAGCACTGCCTCGCACGATGTATGTATCAGAGAACAGATACTACACATTGATCTTGGTGAAAAGGTCAAGAAAAGGGTATTTATTTGCTCCCCTACCGAGCAAATTAGGCAGAGGACCGATTTTTAATGTGAGAAGTGAAGGGGAAATGGGGACCAACTCCCCGGGGAGTAGAGGAGCTGAATAGTGACAATTGGTATGAAGGGTTGCCTCTTCGTTGACCAAGGTCTTATATGTGGGGTTGGTATTTATTTGCTTCCCCACCGAGCAAATTAGGCACAAGGCCGATTTTTAATGCGAGAAGTGAAGGGGAAATGGGGACCAACTCCCCGTGGAGTAGGGGAGCTGGATTGTGACAATTTGTATGAAGGGTTTCCCCTACATTGACCAAGGTCTTATATGTGGGGTCGCCCCCACATATGGTCTTTGCTTGCAGTATCTGCCGGGACAGATGGTATTTATTTGCTCCCCCACCGAGCAAATTAGGCACAAGGCCAATTTTTAATGTGAGGAGTGAAGGGAGGGGGAAGGGAAAAAGGGGACCAGCTCCCGAGAGGTGGGAAATGGGAGCTGGTTAATGGTCAGGCATGTGGGGTTGCCCCCACATCTGGTTTTTGCTAGTCATAGCTAGTCATAGCTTGCAGTATCTGCCGGGACAGATACTACACTTTGATCTTGACCAAAAGGCCAAGAAAGGCTTAAAAAGCTAAGAACAGCATCTATTAACAACAAAACTTTGATCTTAACCAAAAATGTCAAGCACAAAAGTGTACGGACAGACCGACCGACAGACCGATGGACCGACCGATGGACCCACGAAGAGACTTATAGAGTCGCTTACACGCGACTAAATAGCGCACTCCGGACTTTTACGATCAAGGCACCAAAAGAATCTGTGAAAAAAGTGCATTGAGAATGATGGTGACTATGTAGGAAAAATAAATTCTAGAACATAAAAAGTGACTTGTTTTAAATGGTATTTTTTCCCGTTTTCGTAGCTCATCAACGGTTTTCTCTTGAGTAAAAAGAAAACAGGAGGGCTCACTTTACGAACGACAGTCGAAATTAATGACTGTAGAATATACGCTGACCGAATTCGAAAAGTCTACCCGCGTGGATTGAATACAAAGGACTAGTTTTTTTAATCTAAATAATATAACAGTTAAGCTTAAATAATTATTTTCCGTAAGCGAAAAAGGACACAGTGGCACGGGACTGCTTCATTGTTGACTAAAACACGGCTGTTATTATGTAAATAAAATATTGATTATCCGTCTTCTTAAGCAATTAGATCCTGTTCAACCACTACCACCGGCACTATTCTGTACGCTGTTATCTCAACTGGCACTCATCGCACCTTTATCCTCGAGTGGCCTTTAGGCCTTGATAGGTTGTGAAAAAAAATACTGCAGTCATGATGCTTACAACTATGATGATGATGCTGTTTTTCATTTGTTAAGCATCATTCATCCTTATTTGTTTGTTTCTCTTATCTTTCTGTTAAGAATTGTTTTACGGGAGGGAACACGTGAAGGTTGCCAACGTTCGTCTGTGAAACAAACGGGATTCGAACTCGACCCATCTAGGTTGTAAGCCGGTTTCGTTATCCACTGAGCGACCATGACCTCTCTGCTGTTGTTATTATTGAGCAGGATTCATTCATTTCATATGAATTAGGGGACTTTAATTTACATTCGCTTTTCCTAGCACTCCGAAAAAGAAGAACAAGAAAAAGCATTAAGCCGAAGATAATAGAGATGCAACTAAGTAAAGACTATGCTAAGAAAAATGGGACTCTGGCCGGGAAGTGGTTAAGGCTACCTTTTGCACCTGACATAATTTCTTTATTACAAGTCCACTGGAACACGTTTAACAGAATATTAGCAAGTTTCAAGAAAGGACGCTGTAAACTCACACAATTATTACTAATTCAATTTATCGAAGAACGCATGTCCCTGAAGTATTGAGAAATTTTATAATGCTAATAACCTTTCGGTTTTCTCAATTAATTGTATTAATTCCTTTACACAAATGAAATTTGCGGAACGAAAATGATTTTGAATTGTCTTTATTAAACATTTCAAGAAAACTAATTATAAAAATAGATAAAAATAGAAACGCCGAATGAAATAAAAAAACACAAAATGAGAATAAAATTAGATAATAAAAAAGGAATATCATCTTCTAATACAGCGATAACTATTTTATTGATACATATACACGTATAAAGCACAGCAATATCATGTTCGACATCATTTAATGATCAGCCAAGATAAAGAGCGTGTTTCTCCAAACTACAGCTCGCAGGCCAGGTCCGGCTCGCCAAAATCTTTAATCCGATCAGGAGATCTTATGGAAAACGGACAAATATTACAAAAATGTTTTAAATGTGTGAACTTACTAAGTTCTTTTTTATTATTTGTTAAAAAAAAATGATTAAAAGGATTTTTTTTTTGTAAAACCAATTTCCCTAAAAGGCAAAGCTAATTAACAAAACAGCATAAAAAAATTGTTTATTTTTAAATTATATTTTAGCCCCCGTAGTTCTAAAATGTCATCAATATATCCCGCCGTTCGAATACTTTGGAGACCCCTGATTAAGAAAAACTGTTTGGGACTGATCGAGCTTAGCAGTTGTTCATTTATTTTAGCATTTGAGAGAGTATATATATATATATATATATATATATATATATATATATATATATATATACTAGCAAAGATACCCGTGCTTCGCACGGAGCTTTGTTGCGCACTCGGGTACCAAAATCTGTGGGCACCTTTCCAGTAAGTTGATGTTGTAAGAGCAACGATTGCATAAGGTGATTAACATTTTAACTACCTCTTGTAGTGACTGAAATTCAATCAGGAACTTCACAAAACATTTTCATCAAAAAGGAAGGTTACTTGATGTTACATAGTAAATTTTTCATTGAAGTCATTTTCAACTCTTGCTTAAATTTTATCTTGCACATTCAATACTAAAAACTTACCACAATCAGATCATGTCAGTTTTTCCTCATATCCATTTCTCGAACTTTTCACTAAAGAGCCTCAGGGTAAACTACATTTCTGCTGCTTTGATTTGGAGCCAGAATGTAGAGTTTTTCTGAACTTCCTGTCCGGCTGATGGAGACGTAGAACATACCGTGACTGAAGCAGTCTGATGTCAAGTCTACGCCAATGGTGTTAAATGTCTGACCTTGACTTTTGTTTATGCTCATTGCAAAACACACCTTCACAGGAAATTGGAGTCTCCGGAATTTAAATGGAAGTACTGAGTCCGATGGAACTAAGGGGATCCTTGGCAGTAGAACGGTTTCGTCTTTGTAGGGACCACAGGAAATGGTGGCCTCAAGTACATTGGTGTGCAATCTGGTGATAACACATCTGGTTCCGTTTGTTATTTTTGGCGTTTCCAAGGATCGAAGAATCATGATTGGCGATCAAATTTTGAGATTTAAAATGTGTGGAGGCATTCCAGATATCTCCAAAGAGTTTAAAAACTCCACAGGGTAGTGAACAGCTTCATATTCATTAGTAGCTGAATCAACTGACTTGTATTGCTTTGTGTCTCCTGGAAATTCATCCATTATTGAATTGTTCAAATGATTCACATTGCTGTTTAATGGCGAAATAATAGCCCTCTCAGCAAGCCAATCCGGTGATTTTCCATTGTTTTGCAGGTCTGGGTACACTTTGTCTTTCAGTTGCTTCTGATTACCGACACATTTACCAAGCGCAGTTGGAATCTTAATTGTGTCAGGTGAAGAAGTGATAGGAAACTGACCATTACCGATTTGGAGAAGTAATTTTGAGAAGTCTGCTGCAGCTGTGTTATCAGAGATATAGGCTCTCATATTAGTAGTCAGTCTCTTCACTATAACGTGCCTCCAGAGATAGGATTGTTTCAAACTTGCATTGACAATGTTAGCCCTTGTGCCATTTTTAACCACTGGGAGGATTTGACGTAAATCACCGCAAAATAAGGTTGGAATGCCACCCATGGGATTCTTGTTTCCTGTGATGTCTTGCAGTGTTCGGTCAATTGCTTCATAAGCACTCTTGTGCGTCATTGGGGCTTCGTCTACAATGATTGCAGAGGTGTCTCTAATTACATTTGCCAAGGCTGAGTTACCAGTAATTTTGCAAACTGGCTGATCCATTCGATGAGTATCCAAGGGTACTTTAAAAGTGCTGTGAAGAGTGCGGCCACCTTGTAGTAGAGTAGCAGCAATGCCACTGAATGCTGTTGCAAGCACTATCTTTCTCATGGATCTAATCTTTGCAAGGATCAAATTGATTACAAAAGTCTTGCCCGTACCACCTGGAGCATCAAGAAACATCATGTTTTTGTTCATTTCACCTTGTGCTTCCAACATTGCCATGAATGAATTGTAAACTTCTCTTTGAGAATCGGTCAGTTTTTCTTGCATATTTTCTGCTTGTAGGGAAGTTCTTCAAGATTATAAGTAACTTCACGTTGATACTCTCTCGCGAGTCTTTCATCTCTCCCTTGCATTGGTGCAGGTAATCCATAGCTTGCCAATGGTTGACCGCACATAAGGAGAACTTTTTCTTCAATTAGACAAAGAGTTTTATTGTAGATGTCTTCATTAAAATCTGCTTCTGGATTGTTAACTTCTTGCCTGTATCTGTGAAGAATGTCTTCAGATATTACATCACGAAAAGCCATCCAGATCTCAAGAGGATTTCTTGGCTCACAGGCTGTTAAAATTATCACAAATAGGCTTCGCAAATTTGAAGGTGATTGAGTGGCACTTGCCTCTCCTACTGCTTGATGCAAGTGATGGTCATTTTCTAGAAGGCCTCGAGCAAGGCACGCTGCTCTGTATGTTTCAAACACCTTACCATTGTATGCTCGCAAATTTTTAAATGAAGTTGGACCAGCAACCTCATTGAGCAACAGGCGTAAGAAATAACACTCCCCTGCTTTTGGACTAATCGTGTAGATTCTCCCAATGCATGGTGCCTTCCATACATCATCATTTTCAGTACCTTCAACTTGTACCCCATGCATTCTTCTCATCCATTTCTTTGTCGATTTGTTCCAAGTGTAAAACTCAGGGACTTCTACGTATTTGAGACCCCTTGCAAAGTCATCCTCATGGCAGAGTTGAAAAAATGCTGTCAAAGTTGTGGCAGGCGGTGGACCTTGGGCTCGTTCCAGAGCAGTATCAGCTGAGAACATGACACGCTGCCCATTTTCAAGATGAACAGAAAGTTGTACAATTGGGGGGAAATGTTCATGGATGGGATGTTCCAATATCCTCCAGGCTGCCTCTGAACTGCCGACATACCTTGCATTCTGGAACTGCTGGATCTCATCCACAATGTGACTTTGTACTTGGCCTTGTTGGTTAGCTGCTCCATCAGTTCTTTGTAGTTCAAACACTGCTTGATCACATCCTTTATTCACGTATTTGAGGACATATTTGATGCTTTGGATCGAGCTGCAAATTTCTACGTTAATGTGAGCATTGAACTGCTGAAGGAGGACCTTGTTATACGGAACAATCCACTGGTTTGTTATTTCTTGATTAACATACCGACCATTTCTCTTCATCCTTATTGTACCAGTCTGGCCTCCATCTTCTGGTTTTCTTCGCCTGTACTTGGGGTAAGAGTCTTGGCCTTGCTTGGTACACTGAAGAAATTCTTTTGGGTATTTTTTGGAACATTTGTTGTCAATCATACATGGACAATTTGGATTAAATGGTCCACAAGGTCCATGCACCATATGTGCCATCACTTTAGCATGAAGATCAGGATCTTCCTCTTTGTCAGGGATCTCTGCAGATATGCAGAGATCCATTTTTTCTGGTAGAAGTTTGTCCTCTGGGGCCTGCCAGGTGAGGATGTGTGCATGCGGCAGTCCTCTTTTTTGATATTCAATACTGTACAGGAAAGCCCTCAACCTGCCAAATCCTCCCTTTTTAATAAATTCAAGTAACTTTTTTAGCTTCTGCCTGAAAACCCTGGCAACAATATCTGGACGATCCTGAAGGTCTTGCCCTTGAAGACAATTTTCTGTAATTTCTGTCCACTTTGGATTTGTTGTGAACATGATGAAGAGGTCGGCTCGGCCCATTCGCCGAACATATGCCATGGCATCACTTTGACGCTCAAACATGTATCGAGGGCCTCCTGTATAAGTTGCCGGAAGTACAACTCGTTGACCAAACTGTTCTGGATTCCCATCCTCGCTAAGAATTGAATCTCTCAAGTTGCTATAATTGTCAGCTCTCAGGGTCTGTTGCTCACGCCTCAGGAACTGTAAACGTTCTGTTTCAATCTTGCAGTACACATCCACCAGCCATTGTTGAAATAGCCTTTGGTACCAGAGAAAATAGTTTCCAGGCCGAGTCATTAAATGGTACGAATAAAATTGCTGTTGGGTAATTTTCTCCCATTGGATGCCTTCATGTGGATGTTGTAAGATGGAGAACCATAGGGGTACATTAACGGGTACATTAAAGTATCGTAGAGGGGATGTAGTTCGGAGATCCATTTTAATGTATCATTTCTAAAACGCAAGACAATATCCTGGTTAGCTGTTTGTTCATTCTCCATTAATATTCCAATCTCATACGTTGTTGTTGGAGCATTGAATCGCCGTGGATGCTCTTCTTGCGGCCTTCGGTCTTCCCTTATGACAACTTTATGTTCTACCAAGTGTTCTTCTTCAATCCTCTCCTTTGTTGTTTTCAGCTGACAAATAAAGCTGTTGTTCTCATGTAAAAATTCAGTCAGACTTTGGAGAATGTCTCTATTGAGTCTACTGTCACGTCCCCGATTATGTAGTTCCTCTTCCATACTATCCAAGAAGTAGACTTGAATAAACTTTGCTGTTTCATCTTCAGGTGGTAAAAGACTCCCAATCTGGTGGCAAACCTGGCCTCGAATTCTAAAAGAAGGATTCCACCCATGTACTGCCGCAATTTTGTGACCAAATGATGTCATTGCAAAACAATTGTTATAACTGCGTAGATTTTGCAGAAAATCTTTAGAGATGGGACCATTGCCGGAGAGCAAATCTTGAAGCAACTGAGGCAGTGGTGGAAAGCTATCAAGCACAACTTTGCCAGAAGAACAACAACAACCAGGGGTTTCTCCTTTAAATTTTACAGCTGAGCAATGTTGACATACTTTGTCCATTTTTCCTATATCAGCTGTAGTGAGAGAGTCATTTTTGTTGTAGAGCAATCCTTTTCTATTGCAGTGTTCTATTTCATGGTGTCTCAAAGCAGTCATTCGTTGTCTAGCTGCCTCGTTTTCTGTCAATTGCTGGGGCAAAGTCATACTCTCTCTCCATGCAGCCTCTCGTTGTTGCCCTTGGTATAGGCGAAAGCTTCGTTGGGTTTCCGATTCATTCTGATGTCGTTGAACCACTCTGAACTCACCTTGTGTACGTCTACTTACCTCATATAATTCATTCGATCGTAATATTGCTTCTCTTTCCAGTGCATATCTTTGCCTTTCTTGAATTTCATCTTGTGATGAATTTAACCGCCTTACAGCATGTCTAGTTCTGTCAGCTTCACGTTGGGTTTCTCTTTCCAAATCTGACAGTCTTGCTCTCCTTTCTCTTTGACGTATCCTGTTAAGTTCTAGACGTCTTTCTCTATCTGAATTGTTTTCATTGGAGCGAATTGCAGCAACTCTTAGTCTATTAGCTTCCAATCTTTCCATTCTTTCTTCCTCACTTTCGTTTCTACTTCGTTTGGGTGGCATAATTTCGGTTTTAAACGGAATTGTTTCACGATATTAATGATTGTAAATTAATTAAGCGTAAAGGAAATGTATACTAACTGAAATGGACGAACTATAAATAATATTTCTGAATAGTACAATTATAAACAATTATATTGTACCTATTTACTATGCCTCCCCACGGGACAGAGTTAGACACCAGGGTCGTTTTTTAACGTGGAGAAAAGGTACAAAAATAAAAATTGTCTCAGTCGTGAAGGATTTCTCCTCCACCGAAAGAGAACAAGAAAATGAAGTGCAGCATCTGAAGAACAGATACTACACTTTGATCTTGACCAAAAGGAATGAATAAAAGCGACCTACGTGTGACTCATTACTTCCGGGTGTAAACGTCACAGTCTAAAAGTAATAATTAAAAAAAAAAGTAAATGTAAAATAAATGTAATACCAACTTAGGTTAACTAAGTAAACAGTACAATTAAAACAGTTCTATTAAAACAAATAATTACTAAGATCTAGGTAATTGTTAGTCTCATTGTTATGGTTTTAAAGAAAAAAATGTGTAAAAAAAAGTTCTGCTTTTGTGAGTACGTGTATTTCTTTTAAATTACATAACCTTTTTATTTTATTATTTATATCTCTTTTAAATTTATATATTTTGTTAGTAAACTGGAAGAAATTCAGTTGAATAAAACCTTGTTCGTGTTCTTTACGTTAAACTCATATTTTTATAAAAGGTTCATCCGGTTTAAAGAAAGCACTAAGTTTAAATAAGACTGGAAATAACTAATTCAATATATAAATAGAAAAATGAAATAAATATAAGCTTTAAGTCTTAAGATAGTAATAATCAAAATGTAATAAATTATTTGTAGTTCAAATCTATGATAAACAGGCTTTCGAAATAGGCTCGACCAGAAAGATTAAATTGGAACGAAATTATAATCTCCGTGCCATTTTCAAAACAACCCCACAAAAGTAACGATATCCTGCAGTTGGTTAAATGACAATGGTTGTAAGAAAAATGTAAAAGAAAATGCGCTTATCTGTTTATTTTGACCTGTTTTATTTAATTAAAAAAAAATTGGCTATAACTGGAAGAGAGCGTTATGTTTTGGGGGTTGTTTAAAAAATAGAATGGAAATAAAGTTAGTTCCGTTTTAATTGTGTTTAATTGCGGCAAGCGCTAACAAAATCGAAAAATCACTGTTTACATTCGAAATGTTAACTTTTATAGGTTTACAGGTTTGCTGACAAGGCTGGGGGTGTTTAATACAATTATTTTACTAAATTGATTTTTTTCATTTAAAAATAAAATTATTTATTTTTTAATAAAGTTTTATTTTAAAATATTTGTTTTTGTTTATTTATATAAAATTACGATAGTTGAATTGTATTCTTTCAATTATATTGGCAAGTAAAATATAAAAGATTAAAACGGAACGAAATTGAAATTTCCATTACATTTTCAATACAATCCCAAAACATAAAGCTTTGCTCGCCAATGAATTGTTTTGATAATATACGTAAAGTGAAATAAATCGAATATAAAATTAAATGAAAATATATTAAATAATTAAATGTTAAATAGATTTTGTAAATAGTACAGTTGAAATGATTAGAATATTTCCAATATGTAATAAGGTCGAGGTAATTAGTTAAAGAGATTTAATATAATGTGATATGCAAATGAGCATAAGTCATTCGATATGGGGGTGGTTTGTAGACTAGTATATAAAGAAATTAGGCATAGATTCTTATGTCTCCTATAACAGAAACATCCTAAAATGGGTTCTAATGTTTCTCTACCAGGAGAGATCTACCCTCTTACCTCCTTTATATTTCGTTGATGATGGGGAGCTGTACACACAGACAGAAATACACGAACCCTATTACTTTATAAAAATATATATATATATATATATATATATATATATATATATATATATTGCCCGGTATTAAATACGCTTAAATATGATATTTTTATTACTGCAGACTTCGTATTAATCATTATCCTAGCCAGACGGCCCGACGTTGCCCGAGTATTTGGAGATGTGTGTTGATCAAAAAAAAATAAAAGAAAATAAATGAATAAAATAGATAAACAAATAAATAAATAAAAAATAAAAGGTTGTAGTAGGTGGACAGTCAGGCTCGAACCCGGGAGACGAAGGCAGAAAAGAAAGTGGTGGTTTGTGTAAAGGTGTTGTTTGAGCAAAAGAAAAGAAAGCATAAATAAAAAAAGTGATAGTAGGCAGGCAAGCTTTAACCCGTACCGCGAACGAGGAAAAGAAAGTGAAAAAAGAACGTGACGCGTTAGCTGTTTCGTCCATCGCTCAAACCGGAAGTGACATAGGTTTAAATTAAAACTAGACACTTGAAAAGAAGCGATGACTTTCGAAAATATCGGCGTAAAAAGCGACCCCTCCCTGTAGAAAAGTGCCCAGTCGTAAAGGAATTAATGTTTTTGACCACTTTTCGATATTTGTCGTGCAAAGGGTCGAACTTCAAAACGATACCAATCTCGTGAAAATCCGTCGCCTCTGTCGAAAGTTTTGGCGTGACATACGTACATTTAAACAGACAGGTGAGATTTATATTATGTATAAGATTTGAACCAAAAATATTTTAATGATTTAAAAAGTTTAAAAAAACTGACTCCTGCGCATCACCGATAATCGAAATCAAAACGTTTAGCGTACAATTTACTCTTCTTTTGACATTAATGCCTGAGCTATTAAATCATATTTACTGCAAGGCTAAAAATGAAAACATGGACCAACAGCTATTACGTTATGCATACATATTCATAATGCTGTCGTTCGACCTTCACGTGGAACATTCGAATTAAAAAAAAAACAATTCTGCCCCGATTTCCTCGGCTAATGCTCAATATAATGTTTCACATGGGTTCGAATACCATATATATATTAAGTTTCATGTCTGCAGACACAAAAAACTGACATGGGAGTTTTTTGACAAAATTTATTAAACAGAGATATATATGCATACATAAAAATGATTATTCAAATGGATAAAATCCGACGATCCGAAATTTAAATGTCGAGTCTCTAGGTCTCTCCACCTACATTTTAACCTTTGGAACTATATTAAAAAAGAATAACAGATAATTTATATATTTTTATAATTTTTTAGAAAATGATCACCTGCAGTCGCTGAATCAACTTGCTTTCTTGATTTCAGAATAATCCTAATGTTTCAGGGATCATCACTTGTCTACTTTGAAACTGTTCCGGGAATTAAAAAAAAAACAGTATATATAATCATAGCTCAGCACACACACACACACACACACACACACACACACACACACACACACACACACACACAAATACGCACGCACACGCACACGCGCACACACACACACACATATATATATATATGATGATTGCAACGTCTTGTACGACGGGTGCCACTCCCTCAGACATTTAAAATCCATGTGCCCAAATGCCTGAGGGAGTATCTATACAAATATGATGTTACAGAGTCTTAGCTTTGTACGACAGCTAAGGCTCTCTCTCGGTTCAAAATGTTCAGATCCAGCAACAAGCAAGAGCAAGATAGCCAGCAACAAATTAAACTGCAGATCAGCTTAATGCGGGTAATGCTCTTCCGCTTTATGGTATTTTAAATCAGAGATTTGCTTCTCCTAGAAAGGTTGCCTTCACCACGGCTTACGGGAGCCCTCTCCACCCCAATACACACACACACACACACACACACACACACACACACACACACACACAAATATACACGGTGCTAGTTGGCCGTTGACCCAGAAAAAGAGTTCATTCGCCTTTTGGAAAGTCTTGTTTTTAATCCTTCAGGGAGACTAGCCGCCCTCCTCACCAAACAAGTCTGGTGGGGGAACCAGTTTAGTCGCCGGTGACCCGACCATGAGGCAGGTAGTACTGGGTTACATGGTACCAGTAGCACATGACATGACTTGACCTATATATATATATATATATATATATATATATACATATATATATAATCATAGCTCAGCACACACGCACACACACACACATGTATATATATATATATATATATATATATATATATATATATATATATATGGAGAGATTAAAAGGGAACAACCAAGATTATATGTTTATCAACTTCTCGTCTATTTCAAGAACTTTTCGGGATGATTGATTAAAAAAAAATTAAACAACTGTACAATATTTGAAAAAAGTAATTATTGTGTTTTTAATGGAAAGAAAGGCCCCCTTTTTTCTGTTTGAGAACTAAAAGTTCCCGTTAGTATTTAAAGCGTGTATAGCATTGTTTTATGGTGTAGGAATTTTTAACGCCATAGAGCCGTTAGGCATTTTTCAAAAAAGTATTATGCAGTTCCTGTTATTGTTTTGAAATGAATTAAATGCATCATATTTTTAATGTCTAACTGCTATGGGACCCTAAAAATATCACTTAATTCCTGTGATAAGGCTATACACACTTTAAATACTAACGGCTTGTTTGGTTTTAATATAGAAAAGACATCATTTTGAATTTTTCCTTTAATAAATTCTTAATGCTGCAATACTTAAGTTATAAATTTATATTTTTTACTAGAATATCTTGTCATTTTATTTTCAATTTTTAAGAAGTAGTCCTTTACTTTTCCATATTTAAGCTTGACCATATAACTTTTCATGCTCGCATTCTTCTATTGTAATATATATATATATATATATATATATATATATATATATATATATATATATATATATATGAGATGAGAAGGAGAATATTTCTTCGAAACTCCGCGGATTTAGGACTATCCACTTATCTTGTGCTTCCTTTTTCATATTAAATATGTTTTAACTCTTTTTCAAGATGTTTTTTAACATGTTTTATTAATCATTTGTTCATATATATATATCTATCTATATCTATCTATCTATCTATCTATCTATCTATCTATCTATATATATATATATATATATATATTGATGCAAAAATGCAAATATGTATACGTATACAATGTTATATAAACAGAGATATAGCAACTGATATTATTCTAGGATTATCTCTTATATTATTCGTCTACAATTTTAGCTTTTCCTCATTTATTGTTTATCTGTTATTTGCCTTCGTGAAAATCTTCCAATTTTCGACGCCCTTTAATGGCACGCATAAACATTAATTATTATTCTATGCACAATGCTTGTCCCTTGGCGAGTCTATCATTCAACAAACATTCCACGGTCTTCATACAACTTACCCCCCCCCTCCTACTCGGCTCGTACCAGGTTCTTGTGCGCATGCGCCTGCCCTTTGGCAGGAAAGCTTGCTGATTGTTTGGTATGGGAGAGAGCAGGAACGCGATGGAGATTACGAGACTTTCTGGAACATGGATTGTTTGAGAATCATTTCCTCATTCGCCAATGGACGGGGATGCGATAAGAATTTCACAGATAAGCGATTATAATCGTTTACGGCGTCAGACAGAACACAGTTTCGCTTTAACAGTGGTTGATTCATCGTTATATAAATTACCAAAATACTACTAATGTGGACAAAATGATAAAGAGCCCCTTCTGGGGAAGCTCTTGAGCTGCATATATGTAAAATTCTTCTACGCGTATTTTTTTGTCCTCAACGAAGACACGTAAAATCAAATCGGTGCTGTTTTCATTACGAAACATCAACGCACATCCTACGAAGAAATTGACAGATGTTTATAAAATCGGTGCGCAATCGGAGTATGCAGGTGAAATAGTCTAATAATGTTACATGTTTTATCAGGAAATGTCAGCACACATCTAAGCTGGGGATTGGCAGGCGTTTATAAAATCTCAATACAATAGGGGTCACAGATGAAACAGTCAAATCAAGTTAGTTGCTTTAATCTCGGAATGTCACCGCACATTCAACGTGGGGATTGACAGATGTTTATAAAATTTCAGCACAATCAGAATACACAGATAAAATGGTCAGGTCGATTTAGCAGACGTTGTAAATGCGATAAAAGTATATATTTATTTTCATGCATATGTCTGCATGTGTCTATTTCTTTATTCTCTTATCTCTCTCTGTCTCTCTTCTTCCCTCTCTGGTCATTCTTTCTCTCGTTTGAATGGATGTTTTCTGCAATATTGATGGCATATGATTTTATTTGTGATCGGTTTTGCATTTAATCATCGTCATCATCATCAGGACGGGCTCCGTGCCCCGACCAGTGTGACTCTTCCTCTCCAGAGTTCCCTGTCTTCCATCAGCTGCCTCAGATCTTCAGGATCACAGTTGGCGTCGTGTGCTATCTGCTGCATGTACGTAGATCTAGGTCGTCCTTTGCATACGCGTCTGTGTCGTGGAGTTCATAACAATACATCACTCGACCGGCAAATCGTAGGTGTCTCTCCCTGATGGTATTAGATATGGCAGGTAGGTTTCCATAAAGTTGCTGCTTCGTGAGATTATTTTGCCAAGATATATTTTATACTGTTCTTAGCATACGGGTGTATGTGCCGTCTAGTTTTCTTTCTCATCTTTTGGTGAGTGTCCAGGCTGTAGCACCTTATCCAAAGACAGACTCTACCAATGCCCTGAAGAATTGTCTTTCACTTTCTTAGTTAACCTTGAAGTCCATACTGAACGTAGCCAATTAAATGCAGCCCATATTTTTGAGATGCTAATTTCGATATATCTCTCTGTAGAAACTATGTTGCTGCTCAGATACGTAAACTCAGCTTTTAATACTAATGACATTAACCCCTATTATTCTTTATTTGTGCATCGAACGGATACCATCGTAATTTGTTAACTGATTTGTTAACAAATGTTGTTTATAAAATTTCAACTAAATCCGTCGAGTTGTTTTAGAGAAAAAGTGAAACGGACAGACAGACTAAGAGAAATATGATATAGATACGTAAATATTAAACAGTTATGAACAGTCAATGTTACAATAATATAATCCGAGGTGAATAGAATTCAATTACGAGGATATGCAAAGCATAAGCGCAATTCAATTAGGAATAATTATGTTATCACTGACAACTAGTGGCTTGGGCAGAAGGGGGTGTCAACGATTATAATTGAATGAATCTAAGTCGTAAATCCGTCTTCTAGTTCTGCAACATGTATATTCAAGCAACAATACAGAATCATCTCAATTGAGGCAATCGTGCAGACTTATCACAATAGGCACTTAATTAAAAGTACTTTCAAATTTTTTGGAAATTCTCTTTGATAATCCTTACTAAATGGAACAAGTGCGAATCTTTACACGTTTTTGTGTCTGACGTTCGTGTTCTAATTCATTGTGACAAGTGCTCAACGTTTCTAAAAACTACTAAGTGTCTTAAATAAGTTTCTAGACTTTTATCGTATAGATACATTTATTGATAGTACACGCACGAAACTCTAGTCACTTTCGAGGTAATCTTTTTCCGGCTGAAATGCACTTACTTTACTAATCCAACAGCATCTGGATAGGCCCCATGGGAATCATCTTGTGTGAGCATGTAAATGACCCCTGTCACAGCCTCTTGCATCTCCTCAATTGACCCATAACAACAGGCTCTACGTTTTTCCCTGAGCATACGGAATAACCAAACGCTACAGGAATCAAGGTTTTGACTAGGAGGTCCATCTTGATCAAATAGTCTGATCTTCTCTGAGAACCCTTTGGACAAACTTCGCGCAAATCTTCCGCATCTTCAGTTCTTCGTGAATAATTATGTACACAGTTCTCACAATGACATCAAACTGTGCACACATTGTCTTTATAGTCACACGACGGTTTTTAATCATGAAATTCTTTATTTAGCCAATTAACTCTGGTGTTCTGACTTCTATACTCCTCCAGCAAGTCTCATCATTGGTCAGTGATCTCATAAGATATATAGTAACAACGTGTTGAATTTTCAAGAGTCTACGAAACTTTAAAATACCTGTACAAAAAAGTCTGGAAACTTATTTAAGGCACCTTGTAGTTAATTACATATTAGAAATAAATGTGAAGCATATGTTGTTTCTTTTATCTTCATAAATGAGCTACACAACTAGATTCTGATATCTTTCGTTGATATTTATGTATACAGACTACACAATTGGTTATGGTAGCAGTTCGAAGGGCATAAATTATCTAGATCTATTGGACTCTATTTTTCTGGGAGCAGATAGTGCCATGCAGGGAATAAATTACTTGTTACCGATAACGCCACTAAATCGAGATTTTCTCTATTCACCAATAAAGCTTAGATACTCACTTGCCCCAGTCGAAATCCATCCTCACCTTCATAGTTGTTGTTTCCCAACGTTTCGGCCAACTAATCCTCTGGCCTTCTTCAGGTGGTTAACCACGACGGGTTAGGTCTGCTGAGTCCTAATTGTATCCTTATGATTACTGAATTCTATAATTGTTTTCTTCTCACCAAGTTTTGACCAACTAATCCTTTGATCGGCTTTGGGTAGGATCGAGGCCGCTATCTTCAGACAATGCTCACTTGAACCGTAGAGAATCAATGCTTCTAACTACGGCCGAAGGGTGATCAATGTTGTTTTTTTTTTTTTTTTTTTTTTTTTAGTCTTCCATCTTCGGGTTCGTACCGAATGACATATTAGTTAAAGGACAACAGCTTTGAATGGCAGTAATTTTCTGAGGATACAGTAAGAGAATCAGCATCCCCATCCCGCCGCGGTTAACCACCTGACGAAGATGAGGATAATAGTCAATAACTAGATGTCTAACCTACTCATCTCAAAAACAAGATTAAAAAAAAAAAATAATACCAGTCCAATCTGTTGTTAAAGTTGCTGGTAAAATGGTTGCATTATTCCACTTTTCCAGAAAGTACTCCACTAACCATATAAGAGCCAGATACGCCCTCAAGTGGAGTACTGTCGTCCTATCTGAGGAGGTGCCACCCAGAGCATTCTTTATCTTACAGGGTAAAAAAAAACGACTTCACAATCTAGTTGAGGGTGATCGTATCTTGTCCTTACACCCTCATTCACACTAAATAAAAGAAAAGGAAATACGCTAGGGTTTTGATATAAACGAGTCAGATTTCAAAATAAGATCCTAGAGGCTGAAACTATCACTGAGCTATTTCACGCGAGTGTTGGAATTTACTGCGATTTTCATGGATGACATTTATTTGGATATTTTGATTTCTGTACATTTTTAACGAATTCAATTATTTATCATCATCGTCATCATCTTTCTTAGTCGAGATGATGAAGCTTACACGCTCGTACCAGTTATATCTATCGCATTAACTACGTCCATAGCCCGCCTCTCAACAATGGAATCCCTTGCAATAATATCTAGGTATGTGAGTAGTTTACTTCTAGATAGGGTTGCAAGGTTCCACATAAGTAGAGAAAGAAATGGCCTGTAAACTTAGTAACTTTAGCTTTGACAAAAAAATATGCAAGTGGAAGTTTGCTATAGATTTGTTGTTTTGTCGCATGGATCTTCCATAAGAGATTAACACAGTTATATGCACAATTCAGGCATGTTTCCAACTGTTTGGAAAATATCTATATTTCCGAACCATATGAGAAAAATGGGTTGCATTGCAGATTAAAAAAATCAATTTGATATATTTTTGCCGAGACGCGATGTGCACATTTAGCTCAAGTTATTAGAAACAGACCATGCTATTCCCTTCCTGATGTTGAAATCTTTTAATGAGGATTTGATGAAGAATCATAATTACTTATAATCATTTACCTGTTTTAGTGGCGTTTGAATCAATGCTTTTCATACCTGGATTATTATTTAGAAGAAAAAGCGTCTTTACCATGATTTTAGTTGGAAACATTGTGCCTGTCACTAATGTGATGCCCCCAGATGAAAAGGGACATATATATTTTTTATATAATTATTCACGAACATGTATATATATATATATATATATATATATATATATATATATATATATACTTCGGAGTAGTTTTTATTTAACAATCAGTGGTTATGTAAACGTGAGATTGTAGGTTTACAAAATATTACTGGCAGTAATATTCTATAAGTTATCCCATCTAAACGAGAATTGCTCGATATTCAAGATAGAGCAAATAAATTAAATTGTAATTCAATGAATTTCAAAAAACTCTCATTGAAATGAAATGAAGTGGTTGAGTTTCATATCAAAGAATTTTTATTATTCTAAGCAAGACAAAGAATGTTTTAGAAAGTTTATCTCCTTAACCTATAGGGTTTCGATGTCTACCATCTCATCAGAGGAGTGAAAATATTAGCAAATAGTTGTAAAGGTATGCACCCTATTTGCTAGAGTCAGTGAGACATGGAAAGTCAAAGTGAAAATAATATATTTATCAGAAGTTCTGTAGCAGGAGTATTTGTAGAAAAAGGATATGAATGTTCTTGTTGATCCAACTTGTTTGGTAAAATCCATATTATATGTTCTTTACATCCGTTTGGTAATAGTTTCCAAGTTATATCCTGGGTAATCCGCATATCTGTGTATATATCCGAATCGGGCAAGTGCTTGTTTAAATTTGTCTTGGTTCCAGCCGAAAATAATTTCAAAGTCTGGTGGAAGCCTTTTCATTGGAAGCTTATATTATTTTAGCGGGGGGGGGGAGTGTTAGGGAGAGTAGGCAATGGTAAGTGGCAGGAGGTGGGGTGAGACAATTTTGTGCATATTCATCCTAATATACACATGAAATATATATATAGGGGATTTTGTGTGTTTGTATATTTATTCTGTATAGACTTGAAAACAGCTGGGTCGATTTTTATGATATAGTGCCCCGCAAAAGTGTACAATACACATTTCAAACTGTTAGTTTTTGTATTTATAACTTCCAAATGGTAATGAAACTTTTTATAAACATAGAAAATGTATTGAAACTAAGAAAAGAAAAGTGGGGAAATTAAAAATAACAATTTCACACAACGCGAAAAAAAAATCAATAATTAGCAACGCAAAAAATTTACAACACATTTACAAAATAATATCTAGTATTTTGTAGCATAACCATTATTGTTGATTACAACATGCAGCCGTTTTGAGTAATCTCCTAGGAACTTTTTACGTGTGTCTTGCGTTATTTTATTACATTCTTCTACACAAGTTATTTCCACTTATCGCAGATTTGAAGGTTCTCTTCTATGGACCCGTAATTTCAATTCTCTCCATTAGGGTTGAGATCGGGAGATTGACTAGAGCACTTTAAAAAATTCACTTTATTTGAATTACACCAATTTCGTGTGAGTTTCGCAGTGTGTAGTGGTTCTTATCATGTTGAAAGATCCAGTCTTGTTTCAATTTGAGCAACTTCATATTTTCTTTAAGGTTTTTCTCCAATATATTCCTATAAAGTGCTCCATTCATTTTTCCTTTTATTATTTCCACTTTTCCTACACCTCCTGCACTAAAACAACCCCAGATCATTATGGATCCTCCTCCAAATTTTTGTTGGAATGGTGTTTTTTACTGGTATTCAGTATTTTTTTTCTCCAAACTTTCGGTGGTTTTGGAGTGTCTAACAAGTCAATTTTGGCAATTAAAGGGTAGCTAAACACCCATCAAAGCTTGCAAGCTGAGGCCTCACCACTGGGTATAGTTTAAGGTCATATCCAGGACCGGTTGTTATAGGAGCAACTTGCTTAATAAAAAAAGAACCTTAAAAAAATACTTAGAAGCAATCCCTGGAAGACCAAGCTGTAAGGACATACAGATAGCATTCATAAAGGAAACACCATCTATTCTTAAAAGAACCCTCGGATATAAATTTAAATCATAACAGAATCAAATGTTAGCTCCAGGCGGGTACCTCTTGATCTCTTAAAAATTACTGAAGTAAAATAAATAATAAAACAATTAACATGTAGAGACGCAACATATTGTAAACACTAATACAAAGATCATAAAAATGGAAAAGGAAAGAACTTCAACTCGCTCTTGCAGGTTATTTTACTCTTGAACGTGATTGTGATCATCGGCCTGTGCACATGTTCCTTTTATAATACTGTTTTATTTTTCTTTGCCATGACGTCACTTAATACACGACTAGGTCGTTTGCATACAGTGTCCGCAGGTGCCATATGACTGTGGAAGTTTTTTTAATTTGAGTCTTTGGACTGTTGATTCACGTCTATGAGAGAGATTGGACTTAACCACTGGTAGCTTTTGTGATGTCTTTAATTTTTACGTGTACGACATGCCTTTAATAAGCTCCCAGACATTTTTATACCATACATGAAGCTCTAGTTCCCTTCAAAGTAATCTCCTCCGGCTGCAATGCACGTGGTGTACCGTTCCAACAAATATTGTAAAGCCCCATAGAAGTCATATTGTTTGACTGTGTCAGTAACCCTCGTCACAGCCTCTTTCATCTCCTAGATTGTCTCATAACTACAGCTTCTAAGGATTTGACTTGAGCTTAAGGAATAACCAAAAGTAACAGGGAGAAAGGTCTGGTCTATAGGGAGGGTGCGAAATTGTCGTGATACCCATTTTGGTCAAATAGTCTGTCGTTCTTTCTGATCTTCTCTTGGCACACTTTGGGCAAACTTCGCGCAAATCTTCTGCATCTTCAGTTCCTCGCGAATAATTGTGTGTACAATTCTTACGCTGACATCAAACTGTGTACTTATTGTCTCGATAGAAACACAATGGTCCTTACTCATGAAATAATTTATTTGGCGCAATCAACTCTGGTGTTTTGACTTCCTTACTCCTTCCAGACCTCTCATCATCCCTCAAAGCCGCCCTGTCTTTTTTGAATCTCTTATGTTACTGAAAAATTGGTGCTCGATTCATACAAAATGGTCCAAAAGCAATCTAAAGCATTCAATACGTTTCTATGGCATTTTTTCCAAGTTTAAAACAGAATTCTATTTGGTGTCCTTACTCTAAAGTGTCCTCACGTCCATATTGAATTTTTGAAAATCACCAACTGTGATAATCAGGCTTTGGTAGGGTGTATTCCAATTCCTGAAGTTGCTGGTAATTTGAACCTAAAATCACATAAAAATTGGCCAATATTCTCAGAGGATGTACAGCAATAACCAACTGAATTTTCAAGAGTCTACGACAATTTTTAATGCACAAAATAGTCTGAATACTTAATATCGTAATTCTTTCTAGACTTTAAATTTTTCGTGGTTTTATTCGTACTGTAGTCGTAACTATTCGTCTAAAAACTAATTATTCTATTTTATTACGTTATTTATATTTTAGATGTTCCTTTTTCGATTCTGACTTCGGTTTATAAATTACTTATAAAAATAGTACGAAGTATTTTTTCTTATTGGTGATCCATGCTTATCAAGAAGAGAAGCCCACTCAAGGATATGGGTTAATAAGTGCTAGATGGTCGGTGAGATAATATCTTAATGTTTGTTAGTTGTGAAAACTGGTTTGAATTTGATTATTAAAAATGACGAGTCAACACTTTTTTTACATTGAATTTGAAAATGAACATGTTGTAGTCAGATGAAAGGCATCCCCGCAATATAGAGTTCCATAGACAGGCAGTTCATGGAAAGCAACTTTTTTTCAAATAATTACGTTTAGTTTTAGGCACATATAGAGAGTGCAGGAAATTGTTGATAGTGGTTGCAATTAGGCAAGTGCTGTTTTTTTACATGGGGTCACCACTTATCAAGACCCGAAGGCCATTCAGGGATAAGGGTTATTGCGTGTACAGTAATAAATGAGATAGTATTGTAGTAATCATAAGTATTGGGGGTTTTGATAGAGTGTCTTACTTAAGGGGGCGGTTTGTCAGGAGTTTGTTTATGTTGGACTTGAAGACGTCCAAGTTGTAGTCAGGTGGGAAACAGGCAAGCGGCAGAGAGTTCCACTGGCATGCAGTTCTAAGAAAGAAGCTTTGCTCATGGAATCTAGGTTTGGATTTAGGCACAGATAAAGAGTGGGGAAAATTATTAACAGTAGTTTCAGCCAGACGGGTGTTTCTCGTGAAAGATTGGCTAGGGGGACGAGGGATTGGAGCTCAGACGAGCATCTGCCATGGAAATAACGTTAAAATAAAGACAGGCTCGTAACGTCTCTTCTGTGGGAGAGAAGTTGAAGTGGAAGAGAAAAGGGCACTAAACCACGAAGTCTATTTTGTACTCTTTCAAGGCAGGATAGGCTGTTTTTAGCAGCTCCTGCCCAGATGTGGCAGCAGTACTCCATCCTTGGACGTACTTGGCTTTTATACAGATAGAGAATTGCATCACTAGTGAGATATCTTCTGAGCGGTAGAAGGGTCCCACCATTTTCCCAGCGTCCCTGGCAACAGATTTGTATGTACCTGTTCCATTTCAGATCAGGAGTAAAGGTCAAATTGCAAATGCTTTGCAGGGGGCGTAGATTAAAACTCACTCGAGCACTTGTTATTAAAATAACGAGAGAGAAGACACAGACTCGTCAATTCTCTTTTGTAGGAAAATGATAGTAAGAAGGACACAAGACACCGCTTGTTCGGTTTCAAAGTAAGTGCTTAACCTGGTCCGTGCAGCTATTGTTCAGATGTAGCAAGAATACTTAATCTAAGCACGAATTTGACCCTTATGCAGGAAGAAGACTGCGTTGGGAGTGAGATATGTGTAATATCTAAGACTGGCAGGGAAACATGACGTTGTCTGGGATTGAATGATGATCAATGAATGTTTCACACTCTCATATTTTTATTGTCATCTATTAAATCAAGTTGGCGACCTATCGCGGTGACTCGGGAGGAAGCTTCACATGCCTCCCAGCAATGACTTAGTCCACAATATATTGTAGTCTGCATTGCACTGTAGAGAACATGCTGTTTATTTTATAAAATTATTTTTACGTGTAATGGCTTGAATTTAAGTTTAACAAGTGAAGTATACATGGTCCCCCGTGAGTGCATAGTGAATGAGGCATAAAAAATGACTAAATTTAGCATTTGCCCCCACCCCCACTATTTAGCCCCAAAAGTTCACAAGGGACGTCAAATCCTTATGAAAACGAACAAACTGTGCAATTTTAGGCCTTAACATATGTAAATTTGCGTTCTGCCGCAGGAAAAAAAAAACGAAATGACTAAGTCCATCATTTGCCGCCCCCGCCATTAAGCCTGCAAATCCCCCAAGGACATATTTAAATTTGAGTTCAGTACCAGGCAAAACTACTAAATAGACATACAAAGAAAATTGTGGACAAATATGGTAAAATAGTCCCTCAAAATGGAATGTTTTTATTAGCCCTAAAAGAACCCCTGGGTCACACTCAAGACTTATCGCGAAGTATAGACAAACAAAATTATATAGAAATCAGTTAGTTAAAACTTTTCAGAAAGTTTTATAAAAATCTAAGACATTAATTTTTTTTAATAAGCAAAAAAGTGTCAATTTTAGCAATTTTAACCCGAAAGGCACCCCTAGAGGGGGGGGGGTAGCCGCAATTTTACCGGAAAATTGGTTCTGTTACGTTATTTTTACTCATGTGATGTTTAATGTTTGTACAAAATTTCCAAAAATTCCAAGGCATAGTTATTGCGAAAAGTGCGGACAGACGAACGGACGAACGGACATGGGCGAATTTACAGGTACATCATCCTTTTGTCGGGAAACCAAAACGAAAACTTACACATCATATACTTTAATTGTGCTCTAAGTAGAAACGTTCACTTATTAAAGAACCTACTGTTTAATTTTATAAACATGACTTTACTGCTTGTGCGGTGATAATAGCTTGAATCAAAGTTTTAAATGAAAAAGTAAAGTACTATGTTTTAATTTTGCTTTAAACAGAAATATTTCCAACACGCCTCTGTCATATCAAAGAACCTACTGTAGATTTTACATGCCGACAATAAAATTTCACACATGCACTTGTGATGTTAGGCTGTGTAAGATGTTAACTTTGGTCAACATCGCTTGTTTCTTCTTTTATCGTATTATTTTGATTATTTCGATTATCGATACTTATCGAACACATTCCGATATAAAATCTATCTAAGAACACTGCCAGGCACTTAATGGTACGTTTGTGTGAAATTTCATAAAAATTGGCATAGCTCTTTTTTATCCATAGGGAACGACTTCACATACACACGGACACACAGACAAACATCATTTTATATAATAATAAAGATCAATCGCTATGTACAAAAAATAATACAATTTTGATTTTATATGATGGTTAGAAGTTTTCGGTTCACCTTGCCAGTGTTAATGTTAAATGTAATGACGAGACCTTTTCGAAGGATCAAGTTAGTTTTGCGACTGAATTTTGAATGAATATCGCAGCCGGAGTTCTCTCACATGAGCGGTTCAAAAACAGACGGGGGCGAAATTTCCTTTCACGCTCGGTAACTTGTGTGAATATTCATTCCGCTCAATTTGACAATATAGAAAAAAGGACGTGCATATTTGTCATTAGAGGCGACGTTAATACAGATAGCAAGACATATATACGCATACATTACACACAGGCACACACACACAAATATATATGTGTCTGCATGCACACACACATGTATACACATACATTTTTATGTATGTGTATGTACTTTATCAATTTGAATAAGGGTTCTCTAATTTAATATTCAAATACAGATAAAAATGGCAAAGTTCTTTAAGCTAGCTCGATAGTATAATACTAGAGATATAAAGACTTTTTCATGATAAATCGCTTTATCAGGAACAGACATAAACGTTTATGCTCATTTCAATTAAACTGTAACCTGTTTTAAATGGACACGAAAATGTATGTCTGTGCTTGATGAAGTAGGATTTTTATTTAAAATTATATATTACAAATTTAATAAAAGTACCATGATTTCATTGCAGTGTATCTGCTTATTAAAGGCTTTTAAAAATCCAAAAAATCATCAGCTACTCACTAAATAAAAAGAAACAAATAAAAAAAATAGGGTTCAAAATGAATTAAAATAATAATCGGACGTGAGAGAAAATCTTATAAGGAAACACCTGTTATAATTTAGGGACTCTACATTAGTTAGGATTAAGCTTGCTAGTGCGAAGTTTTTGCAAAGGTCACATTGTGTCCATTAGTGCCCAGCTTTGTAAAACAGACCTGTCCCGAGGGTTAAAAAAATGACGACTGATATAAAGTTTAGACAAGGGACAGAGTTCAAATGCCGAAGACAAAACGTAGTTAAACGATGATTAATGACGTCAAATTAACATCAAAAACACGCAAAAACACGTATCCAATTTAAAGACGATATCAGATGGATATGGTTTCGTTTTAAAATTACTTTTTCGATTGCGTGAATAAAATTCAGACGGTCAAGTAAAAAAAGTTGACTTGGCCTTCTTATTTGTTTTCTGTGAAAATAAAATTATCCTCATGGAAAAAATACTTTTAGTAAAGAATTAAAGACAATTGTATTAAAACGATTGTAATTTAAACGACAAACTGGAGCGAAAACCACCATTTAAAATTATATATAATGTAAAGGTATTATAAAGGGAACACATCTTTTGGAATCAAAATTTGAAATTCCGCAAGAACCTTCTTGTCAACCATAATAATACAATTGATATTTCTTAAATCAGTTATATTAACATCTGAACCTTTGTTGGCCAAATCAAATGACCTCTTCTCAATTCGCTTTATTTTGTTTCTCCACGTGTTGTCTAGTGACCACATACGACCAACAAAAGAAAAACAAACATTTTATATTATTTAAGAAAATATATTCCATATGTAATATTATAATAATACTAGCACGTCGCCTCGCGTTTCCAGGTCGTAAGATATATTACAATTTCATTCAGATTACGTAATTTTTATTATAGTGACAATTCTTTATCGATTATCATATTAAAGCTAATAGTATATAGTAGTGAGATCGAAACTGAAACACACAACTCTCAACCCTCATCCCTTAGCCTCTGAGCCACACCCATACACACGCACGCACGCACACACACACATATATGCATATACATATATATCTATATAAGTAGAGAGAGAGAGAGAGAGAGAGAAAGAGAGAGAGAGAGAGAGAGAGAGAGAGAGAGAGAGAGAGAGAGAGAGAAATGGAACAAATCAAGTTATGTGTTCATCAACGCTTCGTTTTTATTGCGAGACCTCCTCTGAGTGAATCTAATTATATATGGTAATCTCCAAAAATACCGTTAGGGCTTACAACATGGCCGCCAGAAGAGTCACGTGATCCGGTAGGTGTATCAGAATTTTAGGCGGAATTTTTGACACCCTCAACAAAAAACTGCGAATAAAATATATAAAACTCGTAATTTCAGTTTTTAAAGTGGGTTGTCAATTTTCTTTATGAAATATACTTCCAAAATAAACTATTACAGTCGTTTAAAACATAATAGAAGTATTTTTTTTATTTTTTAAAAACAATGTTTACAAAATGTCTACGCACGTTCGTAGACATTTTGTAAACATTGTTTTTATATATTTTATTCGCAGTTTTTTGTTGGGGGTGTCAAAAATTCCGCCTAAAATTCTGATACACCTACCGGATCACGTGACTCTTCTGGCGGCCATGTTGTAAGCCCTAACGGTATTTTTGGAGCTTACCTTATATATATATATATATATATATATATATATATATATATGTATGTGTGTGTGTGTGTGTGTGTGCGTGTGTTTGGTTGTATGGACGTGGCTGAGAATTTAAGGGGTGTGGGTTGGTTTCGATTCTAGCTGATAGCATTCAGGTCATACGTATAGATTTTAGTTTTGATCTCACTACTATATATTAGGTTGCATATATATCTACACATATATATCGATATCAATTCGCCATCTAGTTATTTAAAAGATGAAATCTCTCTCTCTCTCTCTCTTAGTGTACAAGAGGTTCAAAAGAGGTTCAAAGTGTTTATAATTATATAGATTAGATTAATTTATATTTATAAAATATTTATTACGTTGTGTCCTTAAGACACCAACCCAACAGTTTGGAGGCGCTAATTAAATGAAGAAAAATTCCCTTTAATGTAAAAGAAAATAAACTCCTTCATTATCGGTCTGTATTTAAGGATTTATGAATGAGGATTTATATTGCATATTATTTGAATTATTCGGACTACTGGTCTCATCTTAACTGTTATTGTAATGACATTTTGTTTGATGCAACCTTCGATCTTCTTCGGTTCTGGATATGATCTTAAACTATATCCGATGGTGGGCACACAACTCGCGGGCTCTGGAGAGTGTGGTGCCACCCCTTATTTTCCATTGCTCCCAGGTCCACTCTGACCCGAAGTGGGAGTACCTGTTAGGGTCCCATCTGTGGGTTAAATAGAAACCAACTTGAAAAACAAAAACAAATATATTCTATTAAAGTTTTTCTTCAAAATCTCTGGATTCGGCTTTAAATAACCTGAAAAGGGTTGATATGCCGTAAAACAAAAACAACCAACCAATCAACAACGGACGTTCTTCAAGTGTTTCTTGTCGAACGCAAAAATCTTTCTGTCGAACACGACACTCTGCATGTAATTTCGAACGGGACTAGTGACGTAAGAAGTACTTGGTGGAAACCAGAAGTTACAACATTCTGGAGTTTGAAGGTTCAATCATCAGTGCAGCAACACCGAACATACACTTGTATTGACTCTTCTATCTCAATTTCAATGGCTGTTGCACGTCAACTCATCGCGGATAAGAGATAAAAATAACTTTCTCCTCTCAAATTCTCCTCCTATATCTTTTGGTTATTTTACGTTTCTTAATTTTTTAAATGACGATTAAAATACCTATTATTTTGATTTTTCGGACTACTATTCGCATTTTCAGTGTCATTTCCACAACGATGGAACCTCTAACCTTCTTTGGGTGTATTCTGTCGAACCCGGGAATCTTTCTGTCGAACTCGGTAATTCGCACGGAATTTATTTATTTATTACATGGAGGTAGCATGTTCTCTTTCCATCAGGAATGGCTGGGTAGACGTCCTAATTAATTTTGAGAGTTTGGTACTTTTAACTTAGAGAACAGTGAAACTTACAATTGAATTTTACCAAATATTAATCTACGACGCCACAGGTCCACAGCGTTGAATCCTAAGTGCGAGTGATACTTAAAATACAATTACGAATTACTTAAGACTTCTACCCAGTCATGGTTGGCGGATTTGAAGTATGCCACTATTCCTGGATTTAATAAAGGTCTTCATCCAGATTGTTGAAATCGTCAGGAAGATTGCCGGCTTCGACAAGAGTACCTGAAAAAAGCCGGACGAAAAAACTGATGAAAGAATTTTACCTGACGAGAAATAAAACCCTCACAAATAACATCCTCAAGCGTGTTGAAGACTACACGTATCTAGGATCACACATCAGGAACTCTGAGAAAGACTAACATTAGAAAGGGCATGACATGGACTGCTTGTAACAAAATGGAGAAGATCTGGAAATCCAATCTTGCTCGCAAATTCAAAATCCAAGTTTTCCTCGTACCTATTGAGCCAATCTTACTCTGTGGATTTGAAACTTGGACTTTTTCAGTGAAACAACAGTCGTTTGGATGAATGTTACACACGTCTTTTGAGAAGAGTACTCAATCTCTCATGACGAAATTAACTAACTTTAAAAATTATATATATGGATACTTCCTGAGAGTATCAAGCTCAGCTTACAAGCGACATGTTCAGTTTGCTGGGCATCGTGCACGTGCCACAGATGAACTTGTTTCATCATTTGTACTGTGGACGCACCCATCATCATTTGTACTGTGGACGCACCCATCATCATTTGTACTGTGGACGCACCCATTATCATTTGTACTGTGGACGCACCCATCATCTCACAATCGATCACGAAAGTTCACTTTTCCAGATAGGATACAACGAGATACATTTATATTCAAGGAAGATCTTTTGGGTGATATGACATATAGGGAATACTGGAAGGGTGTAGTGAGTTCTCTCTCGGCTGAAGTCGCAGGATGATGATGATGATGATGATGATGATGATGATGATGATGATGATGAAGAAGAAGAAGAAGAAGAAGAAGAAGGCCGGAGGTTACATATACCGAAACATTGTGCAAATAACACTTAAGATGACAAAAGTAGTCCAAATAGAGTAAATAAACCGTTCTGTTCAAAATTCCATTTTCGACAAAAAAAAAATATATTCAAGTTAAACAAGAGACATCTGAAGAAGGTCGGAAGTTACATCGATCGTAACGTTGTGAAAATAACACGGGAGATGAAAGCAGTAGTTTGAAGAATCCAAATAATACGAAATTTGGTGGTTATGTTATATTTTTATATTTATTCCTAACCTTTTTTTTTTTAATTCCATCTTTTTCCTTTTTCAACTCGTCTATTCTACACTTAATAATAACAGCCACACATTCTGTTTCGGTTCGCCGCTTAACTGTGTGAATAATCCACCTTTATAATTAGAAAACAGAGATTGCTCATTCAATCGTATTAGAATGCCCTCTTCACGCGCACAAAAAAAAAAAAAAATAATAATGCAACGTTTTTATCTCTTTCTTAACAACTTCTCATTAACAGACTGGCGCCATTTTTGCATCATATTTTTAAAACAATATTTGTCTTTTCGTTGCGATCGAACATTTTCTTTTTGTTTCGAGAGCTGCTTGATTGTCCACGTCTTTGTTATTTTGTTGTTGGATTTTATAAACAATTTTAGAGTTCATCAAAGATTACGAGAACGAAAGTTATTATAAACACTTGATGCAAAAATGATAGCTGAAGTGTTTGCTTATACTTACTTATAACGAGGAGCAGGCATTTTATTACTTACCTTCTCTTTATCTATATAAATATATGTATGCGTGTGTCTCTGTGAAAAATATATAACGGATAATCTCTTAAACTACTGCACACATAACACTGAAATTAACATAAAATAACATACCATACACGAATGATATTTTATCACGAATAAAATTTTTGGATGGATGAATAACGCATACAGAAATCCGTCGGCAAGTTGAAATAGGAAATGTTAATTTAAACTTACCGACTTATGTTTTTTTTTCACAAAAGAATCACCCCTTATCAAGGCCCAGATGCCACTCGAGGATAAGGGTTAATAAGCGTATAGTGGTCAATGGGATAATATCGTAATAATTATTAGTAGTGGAAATTTGGTAAATTGGATAACTAAAGGGGAACGGCTCATCAATAACTTGTTTACGTTGGACTTGAAGATGACCATATTGTAGTCAGCTGGAAAGCAGGCAAAAAGAAGATAGTTCCACATGCGTGCAGTTCTAAGAAAGAAACTTTGTTCATTGAATCTCCGTTTAGGTTTAGCCACAGATAAAAGGTGGGGGAAATTATTGATAGTGGTTTTAGGTAGACGAGTGTTTCTCGTGAAAGTTTGGCGAGGAGGGGCCATAGAATGGAGCTCAGACGAGCACCTACCATGAAAGTAATGATAAAATATGCACAATCTCATGAAGTAGTATAATTTTAAATATTTGAAGTAGTTTAATTTTAAATATCTCTTATATGTCTGCCGATAGTTCAAAAGGTATCGAACACAGCTGAAGCGCTAAATGTTTTAGTTTCGATTCTCACTGATGTCACCCAAGTCAGTTTGTACTTTTTTTTTAAATTAATACTGCCTATTAGGTACAATATTATATTCAATAGAGAATTAGCTCTGTAATTATAAATACCTCTACATGAATTAAAGTATATTTAAGAGTATTTTACGACCGGACTAGTGATTAATATACTAGCAGGTTTCTCGGTAAAATGCGCTTAAATATAAGATTTTAATTTTTGTAAATTTCGTATTTACTAGTACACTTTCGAGACAACCTAATAAAACTAATAGTGTTCCATAAGACGTTATAACTGGCGATGTATCTATTGCGTTTATTTTTTTGGTCCGCCGATAAAAGGAGGGTGAACCTGTAGATTCACCCTTGTCTGTTCATCCGTTCGTCCGTTCGTCTGTCCGCACATTTCCCAATACCTACGCCTTGGAATTTTTTAAAATTTTGCACAAACATTAAACATGATATGAATAAAAAGTAACAGAACAGATTTTCCTGGAAAACTCCGATTTCCCCCCTGGTTATGCCTTTTGGGTTAAAATGGCTAAAATTAACACTTTTGTGCTTATTAAAAAAAAAATGATTTTTATAAAACTTTCTGAAAATTTGTAACTAACTGATTTCTGTATTATTTAATTGGAATTTATTATTGAGATAAGTACTATTTATTAATTTATTTATTGCGGACTATTATTCTAATCTAAGTTGTTGTTTCACGACGTTTCGGCCAACTATTCCTTTGACCATCGTCAGGTGGTAACCGCGACGGGACAGGAACTCCGAATCTCCTAACTGTATTCCCAGCAATTACTGCCATCCATAGTTGTTTTCGTCTCATCACGTTTTTGGCCAAGTAAGCCTCTGGCCGGCTTTGGGTAGGATTGAAACCGCTATTTTCAGAATATTCTTACCTGGAACCGTAGAGATTCAACGTTACTATCCACTGCGCCACAGACCCCAAAGTGGGGGGGATCAAGGTTTGAATTTTTGGTCTCTTAAATCCACGTTTATTTATTATCTGATCTTCCATGGTCGGGTCCGTACCGAATGGTATATATATTATTTAATTGGAATTCATTATTGAGATGAGTATTATTTATTAATTATTTATTGCGGACTATTATCCTCATCTAAGTTGTTGTTTCGCGATGTTTCGGCCAACTTGTCTTCTGGCCTTCGTCAGGTGGTAACTGAGACGGAATAGGAACTCCGAATCTCCTAACTGCATTCTCAGGTATTACTGCCATCCATAGACTATGAGACATACTGAGTGATACCGGGTGGACAATTAATAGATTTAGACTGCACTTTACTTACACCAAACATGAATTGATTTCCGAATGAATTATGAATTTTGTCAACGACTAGCAGAAAGACGCGGAGTTGTCCGGGATTGAATGAAGATAAAAAAATGTTCCACTATCCCATTTAAATGTAAACAATCAAATTTTGCCTAATCATCACCATCATTATCAATCATCACGTTGTTGTATCACCGTTCCCCTGACACTCTGTTAGCATTTATCCTCATGTGCCTTTGACCCTCGGTAAGTGGTGGCTCTTTAGTAAAATAAATATTATGCGCATGTTAGTATAGTTAAGTCAAGCAGTATAGTCAAAAGGGAGGGCATTCCAAACCCAAGCGTTACGACGAACGGAACTATTACACTAGAAATTATCCGACATATGAGACCGTTTACATTAAATGGGTGAGAGTTTGCTGTTTGGCATGGGTGTTAGTGGTCCATCAGACACTTAGTTATCACTTATCCTTGAGTGGCCTTTGGGCCTTCATAAATGGTGACTCCTTAGTAAAACCAAGCACAGTGCTGCAACCATGATATCTACAACTATTCTGCTGCTACTGTTGTTAATGAACATTATTCATTCATTTATATTAACATATGATTATTGTTGGTATTCGTTTCCCTGGTATCTTTCTAGTGAAAATCCTTTATCGGAATATATTCTGGTGCTTACGGGAGAGACCACTTGAAAGTTGCTAACATGCCTTAGTGAAAGTGTTCTTATAGAACTAATTGGCTTACAGCTCGGAACAAGCAGGTTGATAGCCTCTGAGGTTAACTAATTAGCAACCGTCACATCGCCACTGCCGCAGATGTTGCTGATGAGGCAGGCATAAAAGTTATCCATTCACAAATACTTGAATTCACGAGAACTACCAAGGTCTTATGTACGATATGCATAGCAACTAAAATCTTAGGAAGATCTCCCACATCCCAGTAATTATAGGAGCATGTAGACTCATGAAAAAAGAATTTTAAAAATTACTTCACAAACATACCCGATGAACCAAGTGAAAGAGAGTACAAAAAATTGCACTTAAAGAAACGAGTTAGAATATTTAAAAAGATCTCTCGATTGAATTTATGAGATGGCGGGTGAATGCCTGACATCTTCAGATAAAACAATACGATAACAAAATTTAAAAAAATATTGTGCCCGATCCAGGAAAGTTATCTAACGTTGCCTTAAATGTGAAGATGTTGCGATGCAAGAATAAGAGAAAAAAGAAAACGAAGAGAAACCAATGATTAACCATAATACGTGCTTTCATTTGGCGTTTATAGGTTGTTAAATTCCTTCAATTGTTAGTGGCTGGAGGTAATAGCATAGCAAATGGCGGCAAAGGCAAGCTTCGTGGATGGATTCGATCGGTAGGAATTGTCAATTTCTACACTGATGATTGCGAAAGCATGAAAGTGTTTGTAGGTTTGAAAATATTTCATGTCAGGTTAATGTTTTCAAAAATGAAGCAACGAAATAAGTTTTAATGAGGTTAATGCGAGAGTGCTCAATACTGAAGTAAGACAAGACATACTTTTTATTTGTTTTACATTATCTGTCGCTACACATTTATGAGCATTTCTCGGTAAGTCAGTTACAAGTAACTAGACGTTTTCAGGTGATATTGCTTATGCTAAAGTTAAATCCGTAGTATATATATATATATATATATATATATATATATATATATATATATATATATATAATTATTTTTTTACTATATATATATATATATATATACGAGTAAACAGTTAATAAAACATGATAAAAAACACTTTGAAATGAGTTAAAAGCATATTTAATCTGAAAAGGAAACACTAGATAAGTGGATAGTCCTTAATCCACGGAATTTCGAAGAAATGCTTTCCTTCTCATCAGAGGGTAGGAATTAGCAAACTGCGGGATCGGATTTTGCATGCAAAAGTATTTGATGAAACAACAAGAAAGTCAAAGATATTACTTGATAACAAAAAAAGTGAAGCAGAGGGGATATGGTAAAGAAAAAGGTGATTACACATGAATGGATAGTCTGGTGGAAGGTAAATAATCCAGTGACGGTAAAATCCAAATATATAACTTCAAGAAAGTTAATTGAATTTCCATTTGCACAAGTAAAATCCAAGGAAATCCCGTAATTAGAAGATGGTCCATAATAATCCAAAGGCAGAAATCCATGGAATAATTCACAAAAATGTGTACAAGGGAAAAAGAAAAAAAAATTCCAATAATATTAATAAAAGAAAAATAAGATATGCTTTTCACTCTACTGCCGAGACATAAATATAAATAAGAAAGATCAGGGAAGAAAAAGAGAAGAAATATGACGATAGAGTTAAATATAAAATAGAGAAACAAATGTCGAAATGACCCAGACAGGAAATGTTAAAGGCGCGAAAAAATATATAGGGTAAAATAATATAAGCCAACTGAAATGTACAGGTCATCACTTAAAAAAATGTTAGCAAGAGTTGTTAGAAGACACTAAATGGAAAATAAATAAATTAATAAACAATAAATAAATAAATAAAATATAATATATATATATATGTATATACTTTTATATATATATACGTACAAGGTTGCCCACAAAATGTAGCCCGATCTGTCTTATCTTTCTCTAATCAATTTTTTGTTCCAGATTAAGCGGCCTACTTAAAATTAGCCTGTTATCTCTTTATCTTACCGACCAACTGACACCACAAGACAAAATGCAATTTTTTTTCCAGCAAGATGGCGCAACATGCCACACGTCTCACAGATATCTGAAACGAGTTCATGAGAAGTTTACGAAAGAGAGAACAATAAGCAAAGGGATATGGCCACCACGTTCCCTGGACTCGTTGTCATGTGATTTTTATCGTTAGGGGACTTTAAAACAAAAAGTTTATGCAAATAACACTTACAATCTAGAGCAACTAAAAGAGAACATTACCAACGCTATCAAGATAATCACCAGAGATTATCTACACGTTAAACGTGCCCAGAAATGCATAGATGTCAACAGGGAGCACTTCTAGATTCATTTATAATACTACAGGTATTTTAAACAATGCTACAGTTAATTTAAACAATAAACGAATGTTCCTCTTTTAAGTGGGCCACACTCTATGTGTCCCATAGTATATGTTATTTTCTATTAGGTTGGAGTATTTTATGTTAATTCTTTTTCTCACACATTTATATTTCAAATGACAACCTTCGATTTCTACGTTTTCTTTTCCTCTTCTACCTCCCGCTGAATATCCTTCCACCGCTCTGGTTTTTCCGTTTTTAGTCGCGTGAATGCGACTCTATAAGTCACTCCGTCGGTCGGTCCGTCTGTCCATAACACTTCTGTGCTTGGCCTTTTTGGTTAAGATCAAGGTCTATTGTTAATAGATGCTGTTCTTAGCTTTTTAAACTTTTCTTTGCCTTTTGGCCAAGATCAAAGTGTATTATCTGTTCTCACTACATGCTGTACTTATGTTTGTAACTTTGTGATATAAAGTGGGGATCACTTTTCTGTATTAATTTTATGTAAAATGATCACCCACTTTACAACTAGTCCGTTTCAAAGCCATTCAAGTCATTCTCCAGATCAAGTTGTTTTTGAAGGATTCCAGTCATTTTTAAGCATTCAAGCCATCCTTAAGGTAATTCAATTCATTCTTAAGGTCATTCAATTCATTCTTAAGTTCATTAAAGTCATTCTAAGTCATTTACTTTTTATTTATTTAAGTCATTTCAGCCCATTTTTCGGTCATTTTAGTTTATCTTTAAGAATTTCATGTCAATCCTACATTCACGCATTCATTCATTACACGAGAGCACGCGACTAATGGCTATCGGCCTTGTTCGTTCTAAACTTGGTCATCTTCTTTCATTTTTATATCACTTTTTTTTATACTTCTTTATATTATTTGTCTTATTGAAAAAATAAATAATAAATAAATAAAAATAACCTCAAAAACAAAACAAAAAAAGAAGAAAAAAAGTGCGACTGATCTGGTCTCGAATCGGGTGCGTTTTATAAATTGGGATAATTGTCACCAGTAAAAATAACATCTGTAGAGAAATTACAGGAAATTATCTAGCGAAACCCGAGAACCGATCATCTTTTTTCCCCCTTTCTTTTAGATGATGACAATGATGATTACTATGATGATGGTTATGAGAGATAAGAAAGGTTTGCACTGAATCGCTCTGTAATTTAGCGATGGATTATATGCAATGCAATATCTATAATGGTAATACCAAAACATGCTCGACGAAGTGAAATGACAGATCACCTAAAAAAAAAGAAAGACCAAAAGGTAGATGTAACACTACTACTACTACTACTACTACTACTACTACTACTACTACTACTACTACTGATGCGGGAACACCTATTACTGAGAATTCCCATGATTATGATGATGCTGACTAATAAATAATGATTCAAAAAAGTTGTTTGGTTGGTTTCCTTTATATCAACATTTTGCGGGTTATTTAATATCTAAACCAGTAATCCTATATATATAAAACGCTATATGTCTGTCTGTCTATCTGTCTCCATGTTTTCAAACTCTATCTCCTCCGAAACTAAAAGTCGCATTGCTGTACTAGAGGCCTGAAATGATTGGGGGTTTTTACGGAGCGTTTTTTTATGGGTCTTTAGCCGGTTAAAATAGCTTTTAAGGGGTCAAAAAGGCGTAAAAATTTTAATATATCGTTATATATTTTGTACATTCATCTTAGTTTATTTTTAATCAGTTTATATGCGTTTTATGTTGGAGCAGTGGTAACGTCACCAGCTTTGAATGCTACATTTTTGTTTTCGGATTCGGTTTGGCACTCAAATACCTTTTTTACTAATGAAATCACGACTCCATAATAATATATACGGAATCTGGACAGATTAAAATACCATATTTAAGCGTACTTTACGACCTGACAAAGCCGGGCATCCCCTTGCTAGTCATAAGATTTTTTTTAATGCTTTTCCATCTTGAAATGTTTATTCATGGTGTTTGGTTAAGTCGTTTTGGTCTACTGCATATCAACCGTTTGCGGACTATTTTATGAAGAATCCAGTAATTTTGGAAATAAATTTTATCTTTTTATCTTTTATCCAATAAATGATGATTCTAATAAGTTGTATAGTTGTTTTTTTTTTTTTTTTTAACAAAGTGGTCACCACTTATCAAGGCCCAGGTGGTACTCGAGGATAAGGATAATATGTATACAGAAGTCATTGGGACAATAGCGTAGTAATCGTCAGTATTGCATACTTGGTTGGTTCGTTGTTTTTGTTTTACGGCATATCAACCCTTTCAGGTTATTTAATGCCGAATCCAGTGATTTTCAAGAAATTTTATTTTTAATAGAATATATTTGTTTTGTTTTTCAAGTCGGTTTCTTTTAAACCCATAGTTGGGACCCTAACAGGTACTACCACTCCGGGTCAGAGTTGACCTTGGAGCAATGGCAATTAAAGGGTGGATGCACACTTCCAAAAGCCTGCAAGCTGGGGCCTCACCATCGGATATAGTTAAAGGTCATATCCCGGACCTGCATACTTGGTATAATTAGCCTAAGAGGACAGTTCCAAAAGAACTTGTTTACATCAGACTTGAAGACGACAATATTGTAGTCAGCTAGAAAGCAGACCAGCGATAGAAAGTTCCACAAGCAGGTAGTTCTAGGAAGGAAGCTTTGTACATGGAATTCACGTTTAGGTTTAGGCATCGAACGAGAGTGAGGGCAACTATTGATAGTCGTTTATTTTTTGTGAAAGATTGGCAAGGAGGAACAAAAGATTAGAGATCATACGAGCAATTGCCATGAACATAATGATAGAACAGAGAAAAGGTCATAACGTCTCATTCTGTGGGATCGCATATCAACACTTCTCAGGTTATTTAATATATATATATATATATATATATATATGTACCTGGTCAGTATAAAATGGATGACAATTTGAGTGATGTACGTGCTTTCCGCTTATCTCGGCATTATTTCCAGTCGTCCTGGACTTCTCCTTTCCAACTAATGCCGATTCAGGAAAGGTGTGGTTGGTGATTGCGCAACACTTGCCTCACAAGTACACGCGCAACTGCCTTTACAGGGGGGCGTGTCTTTCGAGACTGAATGGAGGCCTCATTAATGTTTAATCCAATCATTTTTGAAAAAAAAGTTTGTTTTTTTTAATATCCACAAATGTTTATTGTGTTGCATTTAGTTGTTTTGTTCCACGGCATATCAACCGTTTTCGGGCCATTTCATATCGTATCCTGTAATTTTAGAAATCAGTTTTATCTTTTAATCCTTTAATGTTCAACGATTTATTCATGATGTGTGGTTATTTTGCAGAGAAAAATGTTTTGGATTTTGAATCTGGAGGATAAAAAAAAAGATCAATGTCTGGTATATTTTTCTTCAGGAAGTCCGTATCTTCAGACAACCTCATCTGGTAGTATTACAAAAAGATAGAAAATAAAAACATACGAACGCTGATATCACTATGGATTATAATGATCACTATAATCATTTTTACAAAGTTGGGGTGGGGGCTCATCGTTTATCAAGGCCCAGAAGCCGCTCGAGGATAAGAATTAATGAGTGTTAGGTGAACGGTTAAACAACGCCGTGGTGATCACTAATGGTGGAGATCGAGCACTGTTTGTGTACTTATGAGTACGGCTCAATAGGAACTTATAAAAGTTAGATTTGAAAACAGTAAACTTATGATTAGCTGAGTAAATGATTGACACTCAGTGACACGAGTACGTTTATATAATGTTTTAATATATTTATGAGTATATATGAGTATATATGAGTATTTATGAGTATATATAGGTATATATGAGTATTTATGAGTATATATGAATGTGTCTATTTTTTTTGATGTGTGATATATTTAATCATCTCTAAGTTGTTGAGTGTATGTAACTTTGAAGTGTGCATATTGTTGTTTAGTTATGAATGTATAAACAGGGCATATTGACGGTCTTTATAATACTAGGCGAAGAATACAATTCGTTTTGGCGGTGGTTATCGTCGGCCAATAGGGAAACATACTTTGTCCATCTGGGTTGATTTTGATTTGGAAAAGCTGAAAATGAAAATTCACACGACTCGAAGTTTTGGTTGTATTTACAGCAGCTTTATTTATCGATGTTTCTCCATTGTAAAGCTGCATGCTGGTCTTTTTTTTTTTACTATACGATACTATTTATTTTTACTATCGGCATTTTCCGACAGTCTCCCCTGCTCGAAGCTATTTCGTTCAGCGGATCGTGTCTCTCCACCCTACTGCCGACTGTCGACTCTTAACTCTGATTTGGCAACTCTTGACTAATTTCTGTGTCTTTCAAAAAACATCTTTCCCTCTAAATGACGTCATCAACAAGTATCACCGCACGACCATCGTCTGATCTGTCACGTAGCCATCCGTGTTTATTTTTACTTACCTAATTACTTTTTTTCCCTCAAATTAAAATTCCTGGGGACTATTTCATTGTAAATGTTTTCTCAAGTTAAATAGCTTTTTGGGCTTTGATGACATTATTTCTGTTATTCAAACATTTTTCTCTGTTATCGAATATTTCTAACCTAAACATTGAATCGGCTACTGCAGGCGGGGAGCGAATAACATTACATATACTAGACGTAGAAAAGAATCCTTCGGTTGCAATTTTGAATCAAGCCCCCCCCCAAAAAAAAAATACCGTATGATTCTGATTAATATGTATTTACAATATTTTAACATTATATAACAAAACGATGATGACTATGACGTAAATAAAACTTATAGTATTGGATCAAAAGCCAGGTGAGCCACATCGTACAATGTTGGAAAACCATAAAGTAACTTCATACATCCAAGTTTCCGATTGATGGCATAGAGTAAGCTTTGGGCGCTGATTTCTGAACGACTCAGGTGGTTTCATGTAATGGGCGATATCGACTTAAATAGCAAGACTGCAAGAATTTGGCGCCAGGCGGTGCGGAAGAACACAAATTATGGGGGAAGGTATCAAGAGGGCAACAGGGACACGCAGAGTTAATGGGGCAGAATTGACGTAATTGCCTAATTAACTGAGAAACAATTCGGCTTTGTTTCATATTCGGAAATCAAACCGCCGCTGTCATATGGATGGTTAATCTATCAATGCCTTTCCTATTCTCTTCATCACTTTCCTCTTCATTTTTCTTATCTTTCTCTTTTTATCTTCATTCTTTTTGTCTCTCTCTTTCTCTTTCATTTCATCTTTCTCTTTTTATCTTCCCGCCATTCTTTTTCTTTCTCTTTTTTATTCCCTCCATTCTTTTTCTCCCTCTTTCTCTTTTATTTTCTCTCTCTCTTTATCTTCCCTCCATTTTTCTCTCTCTTTCTCTTTAGTCTCATCTCTCTTTTTATCTTTTTTTTTTACAAAAGGGTTACCACACATCAAGGCCTAGAGGCCACTTAAGGATAAGATTTAATGTGTGTATTTAGTCATTCGGACAGCAGCGTAATAATTGTTTGTGAGAGAAATTTGGTATCATATGATTATTTACCAGGACGGTCCAATAATAACTTGCTTACATTGGACTTGAACATGGCAATATTGTAGTCAGTTGGAAAACAAGCCAGCGGAACAGAGTTCCACAGGCGGGCGGTTTTAGGAAAGAAACTTTGTTTCTGGAATCCACGACATACAAGCACATATAGAAAGTAGGGAACATTTTTGATAATGATTTATCTTAGACAAGTGTTTTTTTTTTTTTTTGAAAGATTGGTGACGGGAGGCCATCTATTGGAGCTCAGTCGAACACTTGACATGAAAATAGTGATAGAGCAGAGAAAAGTTAGCAATGTCTCTGCTGTGGAAAAGAGGGCGTAAAGAAGATAAAAGGCATCGCCTACTAGATTACGAAGTCTGTTTTGAACTCATTCAAGGCAGGATAGGTGTTTCGAGCTGCTTCTTCCCTCCATCTTTTTTTCTCTTCATCAATTTCTTCTTCATTTTTCCTTTCGCTCTCTTTTTTATCTTCCCTCCATTCGTTTTCGTCTTACTTTCCCTTTCATCTCATCTCTTTCTTTCTTTCTTCGTAGTTGGCTCACCACATAAAACGGAGATTAGAATGCGACAAACAATTACAATTGATTCTCTACCTTGTTTGCCAATTCTATATCAAAACTTTGTACCTATGCAATATAACGACAGCGGTAGCGTCGCAATGGTCCAGCCGGTTTACGATAAACGCCGGAAGTTGCCGAATGAAAGTTCCGTGATTTTATTTTCGCGTAACTGCTTGCCGTTTTTTTTTCAATGAAATATGTCAGTGCAAATGTACATCAATAAAATTCAAAATTCAATTATATTAGAAAATGAAAACAATTTCAATGAAAAATTAATCGAAAAATAGAAAAATATTATTGAATAATTTTTGAACAATTTTCACAGAACTTTAATAAAATTTAACTTCAAATCACAAAAGAAAATCCATTGTAGTTACCTCTCATGAATAAATATTTATTAAATAACAAACAACTGATTGTTTCTATAACTTTATCGGTTTTTGTCGTATTTTGTTCACACAAAAATAATTTTTTACATTTGTTTTGTATAATAAACCAATGATAACGAACATGTTTTTTATCTGTTTTTTTTTTTGTATAGCGTAAATACTAACAGCGTTACGAATCTGTTACTTTTATATGTGAACTCGAAACTATACTCTTATCTCTAAATGTGAAGTCTAAACTATACTATTATTTTATATTTTTATATCATTTTAAAAATAGTAACTCTACTGTTGTGGGGGGGGGCGATAGAGTGCAAATATGAACGCGGTAGTGTGAGCACGTCCAACCCGAAAGCACATATAGAGTAAATGAGGATCTTCTCTAGAGATGCCCCTGCACATGGAAAGTCGTCTTTAATGTAGGTCCATAGCGATCTTGGGGGTCAAGTTTAGAGGTTACGTTAGAGCATCCTTTAATTACGAACTCGTCTAGGGAAGTAGTCAGTCTAATACCAGTTTCGCTTAGGAATAATAGGTCTGGTTTAGTCTCCTGTAATAGAGTTTTAACTTCTGGAAGGTTGGAACGTAGACCTCTGATGTTGGAGAAGGAGACATAGTAGTGGGGGTCTACGTTGAAAGTTGGAGATCAAGGTTTGTATCAAGTATTTTTTCTGGAAACCTTTCATGATTGAGATTTGGGATTTGTGAAAATACGACATACAAATATCTGTACGTGATGTTGCCAAGCTAATCAAAATCCTTGATCCCAGTAAAGCAACTGGACCTGACGGCATTCCGATTATAGTGCTCAAAACGTTTCAACCAAAACTAGCGCCCATACTTACGAGATTATTTAAGCGTTGTCTTAAGCAGAAATGTTTCCCAACACCTTGGAAAATCTCATCAGTATGCCCTGTATTCAAGAATTCAGGTGATAGCTCATCTCACTCTAAGTACATACCTATAAGTCTCTGGTGCCTCATGAGTAAGAGGCTGGAATATGTGTTAAATAGAGGAGTAGTCAAACATCTCAGCAAAAATAACCTCCTCAAAGTACATGTTTTCTGTTCTGCTAGATGTACAGCAGACGTGCTTACAGTTATATCGCATAGGATTAGCGAATCTTTCGAAGGAGGCTTCCTCTCTAGGGCAATTGCTCTTGAAATATTAAAGGCCTTTGATAAAGTATGGCATAAAGGTCTATTCACAAGATCTCCACTATATAATGGTATATATATATATGGTATAATTGGCAATGTATTCTCTATTATTAAATCATTTCTCTCTGATAGGTTCATAAAAGTAGTGGGTGATGGGAAAAATCAGAAGCTCTCAGTATTATTGCTGGAGTCCTTCAGGAGTCCATCCTGGCCCAACTCTCTTCCTGATCTGCATTAATGATCTTCCAAATCACATCTTTACATCATTTGTAGACATTTAGGCTAACGAAACTGCAATCTATGGTAGTACATCAAAGATCGTAAACGGTCAAGTTTTCTCTGATTCCCTCTCCTCTGATCTTGAATATGTGGTACAATGAGGAAAGAGATGGCTGGTTACTTTTAGTGCATCCAAAACCAAGCTTCTATCTCTACATCATCTATGCTCTAATGCCAAGCTGGTATCAATTGAAATGAATGTCTTTCGTCTTGGAGACGCTTCGTGTTTTGTACAAGCTTCTGGGCTTGACCTTTACTTCTAATCTTAAATAGAACACGTATACCAAATCCATTGCAAAGTTCTGGAAAAACGGTTGGACCTTTCTACCGCTCCAGTTGATATCTCACTCTTGATGCAGTTTTCTACCTATATAAAAGACAGGTACGGCCAACGATGGAATACTGTTGCAACATCTGGGCAGGAGCTGCTAGAAGCAGCGCATCCTGCATTGACAGAGTTCAAGAAATACTTCGTAGCTTAGTGGAGATGCCCTTTTCTTTTCCCTGCAACCTCTTTCGCACAGAAGAGAAGTTGCGAGCCTGTCTCTACTTTATCGTTATTTTCAGTGCAAGTGATCATCTGAGTTTCAATCTATGGTCCTCTCTCGCCAAACTTTCAGGAAACACACTCGTCCTACCGAAACCATAATCAATAATTTCCCATATTCCTTGTTTGTGCCTAGACCTAAACGTAGATTCCACGAACAAAGATTCTTTCTTAGAACTGCACGCCTGTGGAACTCTCTTTCGGTTGCCAGCTTTTCAGTTGACTATAATCTGATTGTCTTCAAGTCCAACGCAAACAAGTTCATGATGAACCGTCCCCCTAAGTAATCCAATTTACAAAAGCCATTGACAGAGTTCAAGAAAGATCCCACCATTTTTCCAGAACTTTGCAATGGATTTGGTATACGTGTTCTATTTAAGATCAGAAGTAAAGGTTAAACCCAGAAGCTTGTCAAAACACGAAGCCTCTCCAAGACGAGAGACATTTATTTCAATTGATGCCAGCTTGGCATCAGAGCATATATGATGTAGAGACAGAAGCTGGGTTTTTGGATGCACTAAAAGTAACCAGCCATCTCTTTCCACATTGTACCACATGTTCAAGATCAGAGGAGAGGGAATCAGAGAGAACTTGGCCGTTTACGATCTTTGATGTACCCCATGGATTTTTTTTGTCTTCTCCTAAAGTATGCATTACTTCTAGCTAAAGTTAATACATAACTCTAAAGGTATTACTTCTTAACCAGCTTTTTAAACGAGTTAAAATAACCAGACTTTTTCAATTTGATAAAAGTTCCATTATAGCATATTTATTATGAGGTGGTCGAACATTCTGGCATTAGATAGATAATTCAATGTTGAATTTAAAAGAAATAACTAAAAATACAAAACTCACCAAGATCCCCCCGACCACCAAACATGCCCTTTAAATATCGGCATAAAAGCAGACTGACTGGCCGGAATTCGTCCTCTTTAAGCTATCGACTCCAAGCTAAGTCGAGCCCTTCGGTCCCAAAAGCTAAGAAACTTTTCTGTTCGTAACTTTTGCAGCCTACTAATGTAAAAACACTAACATGTTTAGTTTTTATTTTTATTTTTTCTCTTTTTCCTTAACACAGGTTTGACTTTAATTCTGAATATTTGTCTTGTTTTCTTATCTTTCTCCTAAATCTTTTTGTCAAAAATACATTTATTAACCTATACTTTTTCTTATATTTAAAACGAGAAAAAAAAGTCTCCCATGAAATTGAACATTTCCCAAATTATATTTGCATATTATCTGAACTCAAAAACTCGCGGCTTTTTTTTGTCTTCTCCTAAAGTATGCATTACTTCTAGCTAAAGTTAATAAAAAACCCTAAAGGTATTACTTCTTAACCAGCTTTTTAAACGAGTTAAAAATAACCAGACTTTTTCAATTTGATAAAAGTTCCATTATAGCATATTTATTATGGGGTGGAGCTGGAACGGTTTAACATCAGATCGACCTAGATAAAGACAAAAACTATCCATGCATTAACATGGGAGGGGAGACAATCTTCAAGTACTATCCTATTCCGTGAATGGGGTAACGGACTTATACTAAGGAGATATAAATAAGTCCTTCTCACCTTTTAATTTTTTAAAAATAAATTAAAAAATTTTTATTTTATTTAATTTTTATTTAATTTTATATATTTATTTTTTTCCCCCAATGGAGAGTAGATAATGCATGTTGATGTCTTATCGGCAGCTCCAGTAACTTTCGCTTCTCCTTTTTTTGTCCTTCAGTCCTCATTTCCAATATATCATGTGCCACAAAAAAAAATCTTGTCTTTTCTCTCTTATTTTCCCTCTCTGTTCTGCTCTAACCAAGTCTAGCGACCTGCTCTGCAAACCCCAAAACCTCAACAATCATGACAAATCTCAAAAAAAAAAAAAGAAACACGAATAAACCTAGAACCCCATCCTCCAACATAGACCCCTACTACCAGGTCTCCTTCTCCAACATCAGGGGTCTACGTTTTAACCTTCCAGAGGTTGAAACACAATTACAGGAGACGAAACCGGACATATTCTTTCTAAGTGAAACTGGCATAGGGCCAACCACTTCTCTAGACGAATTCATAATTAAAGGATACTCCAACTTCTGACACCCATGGGCATGGAATATGTGCCTACATCAAAGATGGCTTTCCATGTGGTACGGATATCTCTAGAGAATACCCTAATTTACCTTACATGTGCTTCCGGGTTACACTAGCTTACATCACTGCATTTATATTTGCCCTCTATCGCCCCACAACAGTGAGGTTACTATCTTTAAGATTATATCTGAGGAAATTGGCCACATCCTGTCTGCTCATCCTTCGGCTAACATTCACATTTGCGGTGACTTCAATGTCCATAACGTGGAATGGCTGACTCACTCAAATAAGACAGATGATGAGGGGAGGTTCTGTCATGACTTTGTCATTGCCTATGACCTCACTAAGATTGTCCACGAACCCACCCGTGTGCCCGATACACCCGGTCAATATGCAAGCCTTCTAGACCTTTTCCTCACAACATCCCCTGAGCTGTGTTCATGTTCCGTTCTATCTCCTCTGGGATCCTCTGACCACTCCGTTGTAACAGTTAAGATAAAAATGAAATGTTATAAGTCTTCAGATGTACCTCTCCACCGTACTGCATACCGATACTCTATGGCTGACTGGGACAGCTTCCGTACATTCATATCTGACCTACCTCTGCATCCCCTGTTTAAAAAGGGTGTGTCTTCTATAGTATCAGACCTTACCGTATCGTTAATTGTAGGCATAGATCGATTCATACCATCCAAAATATTCCAACAAAAACCTAACAGCCAACCATGGCTCTCCCCTGAATGTGCTGCTGCCATCGCGCACAGAAAACACTTTTTCCATAGCTACCAATGTAATATATGTACTGAAACTAAAGCTGCTTTCAGGACTGCCAGCAATCACTGTAAACGAGTAATAAAATATGCAAGAGAGCTATATGCTAAGTCTGTTAAATCCAAAGTAGCTGAGCAGCGGTTTGGTTCCCACCAGTTCTGGCAAATAGCAAACAGGATCTTGAACAGAAGCGTGCGTTCTATCCCAACTATCATCACTGGACCTGAGGTCATCTCGTCAGCATCAGACAAGGCCAGACTATTTGCCAAGAACTTTGCAGCTAATCCTACCCTATGCGACAATGCCCATCAACTCCCTGTATTTCCTCCTATAACAGACAACACTCTATGCAGCATACACATATCTGTGCGTGAGGTCGCCAAGCTAATCAAGAGCCTTGATTCCAGTAAAGCAACTGGCCCGGACGGCATTCCAGTTATAGTGTTGAAAAAGCTCAAACCAGAACTTGCCCCCAATACTTATAAAACTGTTTAAGCGTTGCTTTAAGGAGAAGTGCTTTCCAACACCCTGGAAAACCTCATCAGTATGCCCTGTATTAAAGAATTCAGGTGAAAAGTCATCTCCCTCTCAGTATAGACAAATAAATCTCCTGTGTGTCATGAATAAGTTGTTGGAATCCATATTAAATAAAGAAGTAGTCAACCACATCAATAGAAACAACCTTCTTAGTGACATGCAATATGGTTTCCGCTCTGCAAGATCTACAGCAGATGTGCTAACGGGTATATCACATAATGAACTCTTGACAAAGGGTTCCTTTGCAGGGCAATTGCTCTTGACATATCGAAGGCCTTCGATAAGGTATGCCAATATTTCCAGTTACGGTATTACTGGAAATGTTTTCTCAATCATTAAATCAATTCTCTCTGATAGGTTCATAAGAGTAGTGGTTGATGGGCAGAAATCACAGGTCCACAATATTAATGCAGGAGTCCCTCAGGGGTCCATCCTTGGCCCAACTCTCTTCCTGATCTACATCAATGATCTACCAAAACACATAGTTAAATCATTCGTTGACATCTATGCTGATGACACGACCATCTATGGCAACACATCAAAGGCCGTAAATAACAAAGTTCTCTCTAATTCTCTCCCTCTGATCTTGAGCACTTGGTACAATGGGGGGAAGAGGTGGCTGGTCACTTTTAATTCATCCAAAACCAAGCTTCTATCTTTACATCATCAACGCTCTGATCCTCATCTGGCATCAATTGAAATGGATGGCTCTCGTCTTGGGGAGGCTCCGTGTTTTGACAAGTTTCTGGGTTTGACCTTTACTACTGATCTGAAATGGAACACGTACATCAGTTCTGTTGCCAAGGCCGCTGGGAAAATGGTGGGATCCTTCTACCGCTCCAGAAGATATCTCACTACTGATGCAATTCTCTACCTGCATAAAAGTCAAGTACGTCCAAGGATGGAGTACTGCTGCCACATCTGGGCAGGAGCCGCTAAAAACAGCCTATCCTGCCTTGACAGAGTACAAAATAGACTTCGTGGTTTAGTGCGGGATGCCCTTTTCTCTTCCCTGCAATATCTCTCCCACAGAAGAGACGTTGCGAGCCTATCGTTATTTCCATGGCAGGTGCTCGTCTGAGCTCCAATCTCTCGTCCCCCCTCGCCAATCTTTCCCGAGAAACACCCGTCTGACTGAAACTACTGTCAATAATGTTCCCCACTCTTTATCTGTGCCAAAATCCAAACGTAGATTCCATGAGCAAAGCTTCTTTCTTAGAACTGCACGCCAGTGGAACTCTCTGCCGCTTGCCTGTTTCCCACCTGACTACAACTTGGACGTCTTCAAGTCCAACATAAACAAACTCCTGACACTCTATCAAAACCCCTAATACTAATGATTACTACAGTACTATCTCATTTATTACTGTACACGCAATAATCCTTATCCCTGAGTGGCCTTCGGGCCTTGATAAATGGTGACCCCCATGTAAAAAAAGTCCCACTACTTATGTTTACGACGCTATAACTACATTGACTAATTTATACCATTAACCCTTATCCTCGAGTTGTCCCCGGGCCTTGATAAGTGGTGATTCCTGTGTAAGAAAAATATGTAAAGTCGAAACTATACAATTATTTTACATGTAAATTCGAAACTATACTATTGTTTTATATGTAAAGTCGAAACTGTACAATTATTTGTATATGAGAAATTGTAACTTTACACTTACTTTTATATGTGAAGTGGAAACTATAATATTACCTCCATATGTAAAGTCGAAACTATATCATTATCTCTAAATGTGAATCGAAACTATACTATTGTCTCTATCTATGAATCGAAACTATACTATAACCTCTATATGTGAAGTCGAAACCGCATTCATTCTATAAGTGAAATCGGCACTGTACAATTGTTTTTCTATGCAGTCGAAGTTACACAACTACTTTTATATGTAAAATTAAAACTATACAATTACTTTTGCGCATCAAATCTAAACTACCATTTCTACTGCATGTGAAATCGAAAATATATTATTACTTGTACGTATAAAATAGAAACTATTATTCAATGCTTAATTTAGGAAGGTAGTTTTTGTATCTGTTTTGTATTGTAATGGAATAATCTTCCAACGGAATATTTTTTGAGAGAGGGGCAGTGTCGTGATTACTTTCTTGTTCCTTTTTCAAATGCTTTTTGTATCTGGTAATTTTTGACAGAGCTATCCTCCCAGACATTGGGACTATTACTGAAAGGTATGTGCTGACATTAGATCTTGTAGCCTACAGAAATTCAATCCGTGGTAACGTGGTTTACAAATGAGAAGTTTTTAAAAAAAATAAACTTTTGTTTGGAATTACATTTGATGTTCGCCATTCAGAAGAATACAAGCAAATCTGTGCAGTTATGGTAAAAAGAAGAATTCTTGTTATGGATATCTTAGAAATCAAAATAATCGTTAATGATTTTCTTTTGCTATTCTCGCACCGCATATTATCACGCCGCAGAGATATATTCGCCATTGACCTTCTGTCTGACCTTGCAGATCGATCCTTGTTCACCTCCAAAATTGGGAGATGTATTCTTCTTGCTGTCCTTGAATGCCGCTAATGTCGCTCTAATACGGAAAGTAGCAATTGTATTAGAGCAGCTTTAAGTCAAACTATTCCGCAGATAGTTAAAAGAGAGATCTCCAAAGAGACGCAACAAGCAAATAATTGGCCACGTGACACTAATTTTCATATAGACGTTGGAATACAAATGTGATTAAATCGCGTTTATTTTACATTTGACTTCGTTCGTTTATTTCATTGGATGTTAATGCGCGTTCGTTGTTATTGGAAAGGCCTTTCCTTTCCGGGAACCAATACAGTAAATGATTTTCTATCCCTTGTCCTCTCGCTCCCGCTTTGTTTGTTCGTTATTTAATTTTACAATTGAATTTAAAATGCTTTTAATGGATGCAAAGCGATGATTTTATCAAAGAGATACGACAAACCCGATACCACGACTAATACTACTACTGCTACTACTACTACTACTACTGCTGCTACTACTACTAATGATAATAATAATAATGACAATGGCAGCAATAACAAGAACTGTGCATGGAAGTGAGTCAGGCAATGGTGCACGATGTTGTTTGATCTGTTCATAAGCGTAAGATTTCACCCCATCAAAATCTATGAGCTCGTGTTCTACGTTTAATCAACGTAAAATAAATAACTTATCTTCAAAATGGCACATAAAATAACAAATATTAAAAGACATTAAAACAATAGGAATACAACAATAATAGTTAATATGAACAGAATAAACGAGCAAGAAAAATATATATGTGTGTGTGTGCGTGTGTGTGTGCGTGTGTGTGTGTGTGAGTGTGTGTGTGTTGCCATACTAGCTGTATATGCTCGGCGTTGCAAGGTTGAAACATATTGCCGGGTGGAGCGGTTAGTCACATCCTATTTAAGATACACCGACTATTCAAATTGTTACCAGTTTTCGAAAGTGAACCACATGTTGGCTTTATGGATACACAAAACACATCCATCCGTTTCTATAAACAAACCAAACGAGAAACAACTCTGACACCTTTTAATAGGGAATAATCCTCATAGCTTAAAGAAAGAAATTTACTTCCGGCTTAAAAGCAACTTAATAATTATTATTTAAAATCATAAGCTAAATAAAAAATAAATTAATTAAATCAAATTTAAAACGTAATCCTTAATAGAACAATTAACACAATTTTATTACAACAAACAATAACATGCAGCTTAATATTAACATAGATAATCTTTATTGTAATATGTAAATGATGTTACTTTTTGAATAAATAGTATATATATATATATATATATATATATATGTGTGTGTGTGTGTGTATGTGTGTGTGTGATTTATTTTTTTATTACCGTTTTATCTGTTTGGCTACATATGTTTCAGATGTTGGACCATGTTTACGATCCAACAGCCTCGTCAGGCTTCGCAGAAGTGGTTGTTAGTTATTGGAAAAAAGTGTTTTTAAGAAAAAAAGAAATAAAAAAAGGGGGAGAGGCGGGTGTTGACAATATTTCAGTTTTGAAGGTTAAATATACATTTGATTGTATTGTGTGTGTGTGGGTAGCAGATTCAGGTAGGCGTGGGTGGAGATATATGGATATAGGTAGGGGGTTAGAGAGAGGGTAATAAAGAGAAAAGTGAGGGGGTAAGGGGAGGAAGGGGGGAAGTTTCAATATTTTGGGTGTACATTTAAACTGGCTTTTGGTTTTTCAGCAAGGTATATTAAATAGATGGGAGAGGAAGAGAGAGAGAGAGAGAGAGAGGGGGGGAAAGGGTTAGTGTAGATGTCATTTGTTTGACACGTACGGGGGTCGTTTAAATGTTTGTAGTCGTTACATGTCGAATTGTTCCTTGCCGTTTCTAATATTTTTTTATTACATAGGTTAACGCACGCGCACATATACATATGTATATATATATATATATATATATATATATATATATATATATATATATATATATATATGTATATATATATATATATGTATAATTATTTTTTTACCATAATAATTAAATACCTCCAGACACTAGTGTTTCATCCTTTTGGGATTCCTCAGTGCAGGGTGTCACAATTAAGACCAGCCGAACGATCCGAACCCCGCGACACGAGACATCTCTGGCTCGATTAGCGGAGACCGTATCCATTCGGCTACCATTAACCGCGTGAAATAGCGTTGAATTTAAAAGATTTTAATTCAAATGTTCATTACGTCAGTCAGAGAGTGATCTAATTATTATACGATGATCTATGCATAAGAGCTAAGTTGACCGACTTTAATTTAACTGAAAGTGCTCAACGATAAGAAATGAATTTCTTAAAGGGGCTGTAATAATTATTTTTTCACTATAATAATTAACTACCTACAGACACTAGTGTTTCATCCTTTCGGGATTCTTCAGTGCAGGGTGTCACGATTAACACCAGCCGAACGATTCGAACCCCGCGACACATACATATATATATATATATATATATATATATATATATATATATATATATATATATATTATTCAACCACGGTAGTGGTTGAATATATGCTTAAGTCCGAAATTGAATGAATCGAGACACAGTCAAACCCCCACCATTAATTTCGTTCGCAACCAAATTTCAAACAGGTTATATAGTTGGATAGAACATCTCAGTAGCTACATTTTGAAAAAAATTTTCGAAAATTGGTTCAGTAGAAAAAAAGTTACAACAAAATATGTGGGTTCACAAACAGGAGAATAAGTACATAAGTGACTAACGCTTTTTTTATTTTGCATAACTTTTTTTGTATATAAATATTTTTTACTGCGATATTGCCAATATGACATGTTAGCTTAACGGTTAGAGTACCGGGGGTTGGTGGAGAGATTTTAGGTTCAATCCCGTGTATCGTTTTTTTATAATTAAAAAACCGAACTTTTTTTAAATAACTAATTTTTTTTAACTCTCCTTATGATTTTATAGCAAAAAATGGTGAATGTATCGATTAAAAATATTAGTGAATTCTATGATATACGTATTCTTTGAATGAACTCAAATTTTTCGTTGTCATATTTGATGAAAAATGTACTCCCATTTTGGCAATGCGTCTGACCAATGATGCTTTTGAACCCGCGACCAGCACTGCGATGTCATCAGCAGCAGCCTGGGCATAAATATTCCTATTTTTAAACTCCTTTAAAAGAGGATTCAGCATAGTTCCATAGTAGGGGTGATAAAATCCCACTTTGGGGGTTTCATTTAACTACTTCCCTTTTAACAGTTGCCCTCAGTAGTTCTACTTGAACTGTTCTGTGCCTCACCATATACTCAATCCATCGGATGAGTACTGGTGGCACATTAAGTTCTCGTAGCGACTTGAACATACTACTGAAGGTATGTTGTCAAAAGCTACAACGATATCTAAAAAGACACCGAGTGTCATCTTCTTTTTTGTTAGTTTACGCTCTATACAGATCACGAATTCATGAACCGCAGTCTCGGTAGAGACCCTGGCTCGGAACTACTGTGATTGAATGATAAATATTGCATAAATGTGTGTTTGAGAGCTAATTTTTTTTGACAATCATTAATAAATATTATAAATTTATATATTAATACAATAGCAATGCCTGGAAAAATCATGGATTATATGAAAAAATGCGCGCATGAAAAGTAATATTCTTAAGATTTTATTAAACCTGGAAAAGTAAAGGACAAGAAATTCAACCTGGAAAAGTAAAGAATAAGATATTCTAGTAAAGTAAAAAATAAGAATTTTTAGACTTAAAATATTGCAGCTAAAAATAAAATTTGAATATTGATAAATATTTTATTTATTATTTGCATATGTTGTTGTTTATTGTTGAGTTAGAAAGAATTAAATGATCCTAATTATGATATAATAAAATTATTAATTTTTATGTAAATTATAAAATTATTAATTCCATCTACTAACTAACTAACTAATGAATTAATTTTATTCAAACAATTTTCACTGCATAAATATATGCAAATAATAGGGGGGGAAATAAGTTCAATCCAGCGACTGACACCCTTTCTAACTCAACAATAAACAACAACATATGCAAATAATAAATAAAATATTTATCAATAT
>NC_136510.1:89985168-90140168 GCF_053919585.1 Euprymna scolopes
GATTTTAAAACAGTTATCTTAAACAAAGGATATAGATTAAAAATGATTACTTTCTTATTTCATGGAGTTTCAAAACTGCTTCTTATCCTAAAGTAAAAAAAAAACCGGAAAAATACTTTTAATATAAACAATGAATTTGCTGGTTAGTTTGAAAAAATTACATCATCAAAGCATGAGAGGAGTAATGTTTAAAAGGTAAAATATGATATACGTCCATATTTCTATATTATATTCAGAACATTACTTCATTTATATTATAAAGTTTTCAAATTATGTGCAATTTTCAAATTATGTGCAAACCAGCAAAATTATAACTAGTCTATATAAATGTTGTTTTTCAAACTATTTTCCCTTTTGGAGAAAAGAGCCATTTTTTAATACTCTATGGAGTAAGGAATGAATCATATTTAATATATATTCCTAATTTCGAATATTAAATGTAAATTCTAATTTACAAAAAATCTTCCCCTTTTATACGAATGCTCTATTCTTTCGAATATTGAGCATTTTCATCTGGTAAGGAATTAAAAAATATATATTAGTATTAGTATTTAGATATCTTCTTCAAGTTTCCACAATTCTTCCGTTTTTAAACTTGAATTACTGAATACACAAGCATAAGGCGTATGCGCGACACGCATATTTTATTTATTTCTTTTAATTTTCTCTCAGTACAAACCAGTCAGTTTCTTGTGCGCCATGAGTAAGGTACTGGAATATGTGTTAAACAGAGAAGTGATGAACCACCTAAGCTTAAATTACCTCCTCAGTGACATGAAATATTGTCTCCGTCCTGCTAGATCTACAGCTGATGTGCTATAGTAATCCTGAATCTATCGACGTTTCTAAGGAAATTGTTCCTGACATATTAAAAGCTTACGATAAGATGTAACATAAAGGCCTGCTACACAAGGTCTCCAGCTACAAAATAGCTGGAAATGTCTTCGTAATTATTGAATAATTTCTCCCTGATAGGTATATAAAAGTAGTGGTTGATTGGCAGAAATCAGAATCCCAAAACATTAATACCGGCGTCCCCTCAGGGTTCCATCCTGGACCCAACTCTCTTTCAGATCTTCATCAATGATTCCTCAAATTACAATCTTAGATCGTACATAGACATCTATGCAGAAAATATTACCATCTATGGCAACACTTCAAAGGTCAAAAGCGGCCAGGATCTCTCTGATTCCCTCTCATCTGATCTTAAGCAATTGATACAATGGGGGAAAGGGTGGCTGGTTAATTTTAATGCATTGAAAACCAAACTTCTCTTTTTCAATAATCAACGCACTGACCCACATCTGATCCCTATTGAAATGAACAGCTCTGGCCTTGAGCACCCTCTATGTTTAGAAAAGCTTCTTGGTCTGACCTTCACCCTGATCTGAAATTGAGCACATACATCAAATCTGTTGCCAAGGTCGCTGGTAATGTTAGTTGGATCACTTTACCGCTCCAGTATATAACTCACTGCGGATGCAATTCTCTACCTGTATAAGATCTAAGTACGTTATGGGGTAGAGTATTGTTGTTATGAATGGGCAGAAGCTACTCGAAATATCATGTCTTGCCTTGACCGAGTTCAGAATAGACTTCGTAATCTAGTAGGTGATGCCTTTTTCTCTTCCCGGAAACCTCTTTTCAACGGAAAAGACGTTACGAGCCTCTCCTTGCTCTATCACTATTTTCATGGCAATTGCTCGACTGAGCTCCAATTCATGGCCACCCCACATAATCTATCAAAAAAAAACAAAAAAAAAAAACACGCGTCTAGCCAAAATCATTATCAATAAATTCTCCAACTCTCTATCGGCGCCTAAAACTAAACATGCATTCCATGTACGAAGCTTCTTCCCTAATACTGCCTGCCTGTGGAACTCTGTTCCGATGGTCTTATTTCCAGCTGAATACAATATCGTTGTCAGGTCCAATTTATTGAACTGTCCTCGTAAATAATCTAATTACACCAACTTACCACTACAAACGATTATTACGTAACTGTCCCAATGACTACAATACACACATTCACCCTTATCTTCGAGTTGTCTTCGGGACTGGATATGTGGTAACACCTCTGTAAAAAAAAGATACATACTCTCTATACGACTTATTATTTTATGATTGTTTTGCGATGTATAGTATAATTATTCTCATAGACACGTATATGTTTTTTACGGGTTGACTCAATATAAATTTAATTATATATATATATAAATTTAATTATATATATGTATATATATATATAAATTTAATTATATATATGTATATATATACATATATATATATATAACTACTTCATTTATTTGCATAAATTTAATATACGAAAGTATAGATTTATGCGTAAACTTTAAGTATTTACTTCAAAAGTGCTCAATACGTAGGTAGAACTAGTTAGTAATTTATAAAATATATATGGCGATTAAGCTACACTGAATATTCTGCGTTTCATCCAACTATAGGATTCGTCAGGCTTATGCGCGCATAAGCCTGACGAATCCTATAGTTGGATGAAACGCAGAATATTCAGTGTAGCTTAATCGCCATATATATTTTATAAATTACAATATATATATATATATATATATATATATATATATATATATCATAAGCATAAACAAAGACTGTAAACCGGAGATGTACATGTAAAAATTTATTTTTTCGACAGAATATCAGCAATAAAGAAGGGTAGTGAAATATCCTAATCCCGCGGAGTTAAAAGAATGTAAGGTTCTTTTCATCAGAGGAAGGAAACTAGTTAGCAGATTTTTAAGATAGCGGAGCTAAAGATTTGATTGTTTTAGCATTTCATGAAACTTATGTTGGTCATAAAGTGCAAAATACAGTTTGTGTAAAGTAATGTTTCGAAATAATGCTTGCATAAAGTTTGTCAAAAGGGTTAGAGAATAGGAAAGGAAATAAAAGTAATCAAACCATATTGCGTAAGTCCAGACTGTAATGTAATCTTCTGTAAATGTTTCGAAGCCAAAGAGGAATACGTGGGTTTTTGGAGTTTTATATCCAGTTACGAATGGTAATATGAGATTAAATCCTGTGCGGTTGAGATGAATATATAAAAAAAACACGTTTCGAGATGATAAAATCTGTCAATCGAAAAAATTCGAATACACGAACGAGTTTCAGTACCCCAACTTATAAACCTATTAAAAAGGATGTCCATCTACTTTTGCTTACCCTGTATAACTAAATTAAACTTACGTTCTAATATTGGAATTTGTATTCAATAACTGAGCACTTTGCTGGGGTTCTCTTTCTTACTAAATTTACATAAACATATTTAAATATATATACATATGTATATTATGCTTCTTCTTGTATCGTGGCATAGCAGGATCATAGGTTGGAGCTTAGACGAGTCTCTTCTTCTCGAATAATGGTATGTTAATGCCGTAGATCAAAACGTGGTTAATGTTCTCCATAGGCTTTGGTCTATTGTTGGTCCGATTACTCTGAAGACACCACATAGTTTCGTAACTTGGCAGAATACATGGGGTGGGTTACCATTACCTTCCCCAGCGCAGCAGTATCAGACTCGCCTGTTGCTGCAGTTGATGAATGTAACTCTTAATACCATAAAACCGTTGATCTGCTAGAGATTAATCTTCCTCCATGGCCATCTAACGTCCTGTTGCCGACGTCGTAAGAGTCACTTTCTCCTAGATGCATGCCTTAACTAAGACTAGAGGTGAATCTCTCCCAATGAATTAATGCGCCTCCAGAGACCAACCCGGATCTTTTTTATGACTCATCGCGGTACATATATCGTTTAACTTTCCTAAATTATGACCCATCTGGTACTGTCGTTAAGTACAAGTTCTCTGGAATCGGGGACCATATCTTCAGTTTAACACTGGATTTCTCTATGGGATACATAATCATTCGCGTCTTCCATTAAAGTCCTCCTACAACTCTCGAACATTAAGTTAATAAATAAGCGAAGACTATTAATTATCCTCCTTCTATATCATTTATTCTTCTAGTTTCTTTGTCATTCTGGATTGCAAGAGAAGAATACATCTAGTCTGATTGAGTATCCAACTTGGTGCTGTTAATAGAAGCAACATCACTTAAAAATGGTGCACTACTTTTTGTATGAAGCAAGGTGTACTTATACAAAATGGTTCTCACTTTGCTTCTTGTTAGGACGATGAAAAAGTATAATGCAATGGGGGTAACTCTTTACTTCTTTGGGTAAAGTTGCCTCCCCCTTGTCCGCAGTTCTAAACTTTAAAATTCTCGCGATTTCTCGCAAGATCAACAACCGGAAGTAGACAGTGGAGGGAAACACAGTGACTTTCAAAATGGAGAAATGAGCATCATTCCCGTTGTCCCAGTTATCATATTTGGACTTCAAACCTTTCATCTATTATGTTTGAATGGTTGTTATGTGTGTGTGCCTCCATAATAAACGTATATCGCCATGTACCAGCGAGTGATTTTCTTATTTGCTCATAATTATTCCATTCTTTTATCATATGCTGCAAACATACCCACGCGAAGGCTGGACATCCTGCGGTGAGATATTTTATGTAATATTGATTAGCACGCATCTTACGATATATCAGTTCTGAATCATATGTGTGTTTTTTTTAATATTTCGTCATATTGTAATGTTGTCGCTAATATGTTAATTTACACATAGGACCCATACGTTGTATGCATTCTACGTAGCAAGTAACATCTCGACTCCCTTTCTTTATAACAACGGTATTTCCAATTCTCCCACCAGGGCGTGACTTCTTGGTAAGGCTGTGACATCAACCACGTCTCTAACTTGATCCTCTTCTCAAATATGCGTTCTCTTTCATTTGTATAGTATTTTCTTTCTCCGTACGCCGTATGAATACCGTATAAGTATAGTTCACTCTACAAAAATAACGCATTGGGGCTCTACGGTAGCGAGCAATTAGAGTTAAATAGGAACATATGCAATTTACACAGCGGTATTTAGAATTAATAATTTTGAAGCAAATAAATATCAATGAAATATTTGAGACAAACAATGGAATGCCTTGAACAAATAAACCAAAGTGGCCTGATATCAGACGTCAAAGAATGACGTACTTGTATAATATCTTAAGAGATAACATCTTAGAAGACAAGACAGCTGATGAGAATTGAGAGAAATAGTTAGAAAGTCGCTGGAGTGATGTTTCAATTATGTAATCAATCAACATCTGTGAGTTGAATTTGAATTCTCAAATAAATTATTTGGCGGTTTGCTTCTCAACCCGACATGCATGTGTTTGAAAACCAAAATAAAACTGGAAAAATAAAGAAACTGTCTTTGTGTGGATTTCTAGACGATCCGATTTTGAAAAGTTCTTTATTACAGTATTTACAAGACGTGGGGGAGATTACCGCCAAGAAGCGGCGACGAAATAGTCTCCACTAAAGTTATATCCGTTTAGTCTGCACGACACGCGTATTTGGACTGGAGACTGTTGTCGATGTAATAGAACTTCCCATATGTGATTTTAAGTTTATAGTATCGGCTGTTATTATGTATAATTAAGCATACCCTCACACGCAACTTATATTTAATAGAATACGCATTGATACTCTGTGTATGCATCGCATGTGGCATAGCCCTATATACTTTTCTAATAAATATAAAAAGTGTAAGACACGCATTGAAACAGTATGTAACATTCTATTGTTTAGATATATTATGCACTCGCACAAATACATCTTATCTAAATATTAAAAGTAACGTAGTTTTTTAAGCCCTTATATGGTTACTGCGAGGTGGTAAGACAAGGACTCAGACGAGGACTGGTTCACCTTTTAGTGATGTTAAACTTCCTGAACAACAATAAGCAGGGTACCAATTCAGACGAAGTCAATTTTTGTCTTAAAATGTTAAATAATAACCGACTAGAAGCAGTATCTATCTATCTATCTATCTATCTATCTATCTATCTATCTATCTGTCTGTCTGTCTGTCTGTCTGTCTATCTATCTATCTATCTATTTATCCATCTATCTCTCGCTTTCTTTCTTTCTTTCTCTTTCTCTCTTTCTCCCTCTCCATCTCTCTCTCTCTCTCGATATATATATATATATATATATATATGTTATTTGTTTTTGTTTTTGCGATACTGCGATACGTTTTGAATAATTCAATTATTGACCAAAGTACATTTTTACCTAAACACGAGTTGCGAATAATTTTCCCTTTAACCAATTTGGTACCCCACATGAGGAGCGGTATATATAATATTTTAAAAATATAATTATCCATTGACACGTGTTTCATCGTCTACGACTCATCAGAGTGGCTAGATTTAGCCACTCTGATGAGTCGTAAACGACGAAACACGTGCCAGTGGATAATTATATTTTAAAAATAATATGTATAGCGATGAGTAGACAACATAGATTTGAATGATGACATGTTTTTACACGTGTCAAACTCTGCTGACTGCGGAATTGCACCGGAAGTATCCTAACGGCGACCTGAAGTGATGTGTCGCGTGCCACGTCTTCAGGTTTGCGCAATCATAGTTGAAGTTGGATTCGAGATGCCGAGAAAGACGAGTGGACTAAACAGGTTTCCCTCTCAGAACGGTAACATAGAAAATCCCACAAGCTGAGTGTCCATCGATCACTCTTTTCTGCTGACACGAATATCTGGGAGTCAATAAAATATATAAATCCTGCAGGGTTTCGATTCATGTCTTCTGGGTATCTTCTTTAAAAAAAGATCCGGCTTCTCAAGATGGTTGAAGGATCCCCCAGAAACGACCAGCAGCAGAACCGGTATATCGTCATGTGCATATGTATATATGTTGACACGCAAGCACGTACGAATACAACTACTCGAGTCACGGGTGGTTAAGATAGACATTAGAACACGAGGACAACAGTTCGTTATACCACAAACATAATGTACATATATACGCTATGTTAAATAATCAATAATATCATAATATCGATTTAGTTAGATGACGACACAACATATATGCTATGATATAATTAAACGGGTTATTAGGAAGATGGGAATTCGTGTTCTTCGCTGAATTGCTAACTCAACAGTTGAAGGGCAGAGTAGAATATAAACTGGGCATTAAGGTATGCATTTAACTCTTATAGAATATAAATGTTCCTTCCGGGTAAGAGACCATTGATTTCTGATAGCTACAAAAGACGGCAGGGCGTATCGGTTATACGAACCATGTAAGTTTTGCAAAATGGTGTTTTATAAGTTATTTTAAGGTTCATATTTAATGAGTACGTGACTTAATATGCAGCAATAACATAATTTTGCAGACCTGTTAGTCGCAATACGAAACAATATTGTAAGGGATACCTTTTGAAAAGTAATAAATGACCAACTGTAAAAACTTGGAATTTGCAACTTGGAAAATTATGTGGTATATATATATATATATATATATATATATATATATATATATATATATATATATATATATATGCGTATATTATTACACACACGCACACAAATATATATATATATATATATATATATATATATATATATATATATATATATATATATAAGCGACAGAGCGCCCGGTTTTGCCCACTTGTAAAATACGCTCAAGTATGATGTTTTAATTAGTCTAGATTCCGTATATATTAATATATATATATTATCGCCCCATTAGCCTCCTCCCGCAGTTCGCCAAAATATTTGAGTCCTTAGTTAATCAAGCCCTAGTCCAGCACTTAACAGCTGCTAAACTCCTGGTGGGGAAGCAAATAAATCCCAACAGCTACTAAACTCCTGACTGACAAACAATATGGATTCAGGCAAGCCCGTTCAACAGCAGATATATTAACTGTAGTTTCTGAACGTATATACCGTTCATTGGACAAAACAGGGGAGGGTAGAGCGGTGGCCCTTGATATATCTAAGGCTTTTGACAGGGTATGGCACGATGGTCTTCTAAGGAAAATTAGACCATATGGAATCACTGGAAGAATTCATAATGTAATTAAATCCTTCTTAAGTAATAGAAAAATCAAAGTTGTCCTCGGCGGTCGTACATCTAAACAATATGACATAAATGCGGGAGTACCTCAGGGGTCTATCCTTGGACCTCTATTATTCCTGATATTCATAAATGACCTCCATGATAAAATTGTTTCGGAGATGGGTATATTTGCCGATGACACCACTCTCTATAACAGATATGAAGGGAAAACAAATGAACACATATCCAATGAAATGGCAGAAACACTAGAGGACGACCTCCAATCTGTAGTGCAATGGGGACAAAAATGGTTGGTCACATTCAATGCTGCTAAGACTAAGCTTGTTTCCTTCAATAACTATAAGAAACCTTCTCTACAACCAATAGCAATGGCCAAGAACACATTGCCTGAAAGTACTTCTTTTAAACTCCTCGGCCTAACGTTTACAGGGAATATGAACTGGAATAGATACATTGAGAGCATTGCCAACGCTGCTGCAAGGAAGATTGGCTCCCTCTACCGTGCTAGAAAACTACTTACGCCTGACAGTATCCTACACCTCTATAAGGCCACCATTCGCCCATGTATGGTGTACTGTTGTCACATCTGGGTTGGTGCATCTGCTGCTTGTCTCTCGCTCCTGGACAGGGTTCAAAAGAGAGTCGCCAACCTGATAGGTCCTAAACTGTCATCTAGGCTTCAGCCTCTGTCCCATCGACGAGATGTTGCATCCCTCTGCCTGTTCTACAAATACTTTAATGGTGAATGATCTGACGAACTGCAAACACTTGTACCTCCCCGACGTAACTACCCCCGACAAACTCGACAAGCTACTAAGGCTCATCCCTTTATAGTAGAGACACCTAGGTGCAAGAAAGCCTTTTACTCCAATAGTTTCTTCCCCAGAACTGCGGGTCTTTGGAACTCCCTTCCGGGGTTCTGCTTTCCCAACTGCACTGATATGCAGAAGTTCAAGTGTAATGTTAACAAACATCTTTCTATTCATCTCCCTTCATAATGACCCCGCTAATTAAGTCCCTAATAGTAGCCCCTGCTTCAAAGTGGCACTGTGCCTTGTTTGGGGTGAAAATTGAATAAGAAAAACATATATATTATTATAGACTATTTCAAAAGTAAAAAAAAGTATTTGTGTGCCATTAGTTAGAATCGAAACTGCATCATTCAAAGCTGATAACGTTACCACAGTATCGCCTTGGCACGCATTGTAACCGATTAATAATTTAAAATATACTAAGATTAATGTACAAAATGTATAAGCATTTTTACAATTTTGACCCTTTTTCGACACTCGAAAAAAATATTTTAACAGGTTAAAAGTCCATAAAAACTCGGTCTGTGAAACATTCAATCATTTGAGGCCCCTAGCTCCGCCCTCCGACTTTTAGTCTCGGAGGAGATAGAGTTTGAAAATATGGAGACAGACAGCCATATAGCGTTTTATATATTAAGCGAAGTGCACAGATTGTATAAGCGAATATCTATTGTTGTCTGGTTAAAGCTGATGCAATATTTTTACGAACTCATCACTATCTATTCAATTATCCCCTCGGGTAAAACACTTGCTTCTCCATTAAAGAATTGCGCGCAGTCTAACTTTCTTTTGTTTCTGTTCCAGCAAAACTTTCCGACTTACTGCATCGGTATGCAAAGAAAAGCACTAAGAACAAAAGACACGTGTTCTGATAATTGTGTCCAGAGAACATGAGATTTTATATTTTTGTTTTTTGTTCATTTTGAACGCACTCTTTTTGTTGTATTACTGTTTTTGTTTGAGTTTTAACTTATTCCTTACGGTAGTCTTTTCAACGCTATATGGTTTTCAAATCTCATATCTTGTTTAAAGGTCATTTCATTGTTCTTTTTTTTTTCTTAAGTACCCTATGTTCTTAGGTGTCTTAGTGCAGTATAAGTGTGCTCGCTAGTGATGCCTATATCTGGGAATAGGTTTGCGTGATTTTAATATCAGTGCATGGATTCATAACATAAAATAACAAGTTTATTTATTACACAATGTCTGTTCAGAAATCTCTGATATTGCAACGCTGCTTAACCTACCTGTTGCAGCTTAATATATGTTCTCTTGTAAAGACATATAATTTTTCAGCATAGCTATTAGGCTGGCAGCATGGATAAAAGGGTTCAGACTTATATTAAAGCGTGACTCGTGCTACGAGTCTTACTCCGCAGCCAAAAGAAAATTTATGTCCACGCTGACAATTGCCAAACAAGATAAAACATATACATACGTGGATAATAATTAAAAAATCGGACGGTGGTCTAGTTATTAACGGAACTGACTGACGGCTTGGTAGGTTTTTATTTTTAAATTAAGACGAACGTACCCTGACCCCCCAAAAAAATATTGATTAAAATAAGCACCATCATAACAAACACACTTTTTGCCAACGCAAAACAGGCGAGTAACGTAAAAGTCTTGCGATCTGGTGGCGATAAAATCGTTGAAGGCGTTTTTCATATAGCTTAGGTTTTTAAAGCATTTCTTACGCAGAATGTTATTGAGATGCTTGAAAAAGTGCAAATCAGTAGGTAACAGTTCGGGAGAGTATGGTAGATGAGGCAGAGCTTCATAACCCAATTCGTACAAAGGATCGCTTTAGCAACGTGAGGTCGGACATTGTCGTGGGGGAGAATTGTGTTTTTACTGTTGACTGCTGGATGTTGTTGTTGAAGTTTCTTATGCATTTCATCCATTTGTTGACAGTATTTCTCCGCCATAATGCTTCCGCCTGCATTAAAAAAATGTAATGGATGAGACCAGTCGTAGGCTACCAAACAATCAGCATGACTTTTTTTTTGGTGCAATTCTGGCTTCGGGAAGTATCGGGGATCTTCGTCGGCGTCTAACCACTGAGCTGAACGTCGGCGGTTGTCGTAAAGAACACACTTTTCATCGGTCGACAAACGAGTCATGCTTGTTGCGTAAAAGTAAGGACGATAGCACCTCATAAGTGTGTTTCTTTTTTGTTGTCGTCCAATTCGTGAGGAACATATTTTTTACGTATGTTTGTCATTCCAATCTCTCTCAAGATGTTGGAAATCATCGTTTACGCTTCGTCTAATTCAGAGGCAAGTTCGCGAACATTTGTGCTTGGATTGGCTTCGAATAAGGCTCTTAATTAATCATTGTAAACATCCGATGGATGAGAACTACGCTCAGCAACTTCAAAACGCCGCCCCGAAATTTCTTAAACCACAGTTGTGCTATGCGTTCAGTATTGCTTCCTAGGTCGAACGCTTCGTTGATATCGCGAGCTGTTTCAGCCTTTTCGAACATGCTTAAGTCAATTGTGCGAATGTTCGTTTTTCCATCTCGTATGCAATGTTGTCAATAAAAGGCAAGATTGTTTGAAAACGATTGAATTTTTAAACGATTGAATTTTTAAACGATTGAATTTTTAAACGAAAAACCCTCTTTAAAATGATATATAAAGTAAAAGTATTATAACGAGGACTTATTCGAAAATTCATTATTTAAAATCCAAATTTAAAATTCCACAATAACCTTCTACTCAACCTAAATTTATTAGGTTGTTGGGTAAGTTTCCGCCGATTTTTTGTCATTGTTTCTTAAAAGAAAATCAAAGGATTTTAACAGCAAAAGTAAGTTCGTGTGAGATCCAAGATCCAAGTTTTTGGTATGAATCCCATCGACTCAAGGTGGCGTGAAATTGTCCCAAAATCACCTTTTCATCTTTTCACCCAATTCTCTACATGTCTGATCTTGATTGGTCTTCCAGAACGAGGAACGTATAAATTACCATGTTTGAATCTAGTAAACCAATATCGAACAGTTCTCTCGGCTATAGCGTTTTCTCAATATACGGCACAAATATCCTTGGTCACTTCACTCGCTTTTTAACCTCGATTAAAGACGAAAGAAGGAAGTGTCGAAAACGTGATTTTTTTATGTACTTGACGATCCATTTGATGGTTCAGAAAAACGATCAAAAATTATATGAGAAAAAAACAAAAAGCAAACGATGACCCTTATCTTGTAGAATAGAACACACGCTTTCTAATGATATATAGCACTTTGCCAAATATCAAAACATGTTTTAGAACAATTTCTTGTATAAAACGGCGGGAACTTATGCAACAATCCGATACATAAATATTTTTTTAGAAATATAATCTATCAGCACCTCATAGCACACCACACCCCTAAAAATGAGAGACATATTAATAAATAACACGGCCATTTTAACAGTCTCATATTGTGAGGTGCGCCTCCCGATCTTTGAGGCATTGTAAATCCACATTAATAAACGAACGATTAACCAGACTCAAAACGAAACGGAGGGCACGCTCAAGTGCTTTTGGGTATTTTAATGATTTTAAGCGATTTTAATCGTCCTTTAATCAACTTTTCATCGTCTTTTCATTTCATCTCGATACTTTCATTTTTCAATTTCATTTTTTATTTTTTACTACTTTACTGAGGATGACCAATGGAGGTCGAAAGCGTTCGCGATTATGGAAAATTTCTTTTTTCACTCGGAAAAAACGTTCTGAAAATGGGAAAATGGTTCGACAAAGAGAAAAGGAGGATTACAAGAAAAAAAAAGCAAGAGTTATCTCTGCTATTTAATGAAACGTGCATATATATATGTATATATATATATATATATATATATATATATATATATATATATATATATCAGCAAGATTGAAAGACATTGTTGTGTTAAAATAGGGAAATAGGTGAACGAGTTATTCTGGTATAACGGATTTCTTTTTTATAAGAATACCTGAAAAAAATAATCATTAGATATTATTATCTGTGTTGGTTCAGTCTTTTGATAGAGTCGGAGATTTGTATGGACTAATCTACTAAAGAAACCACACATTAAAGAAGCAGGACAGTGGGGGGGGGTTCCTTTAATGTCATAACTGCAAAGAAGAAAATACATTTTTTTCTTGTACCAAAATGACTGACGTCTATACATTCAGCATTTTTTGTATCCGTTTTGGAATTTTTCTATTTTGTGTTGATATTAAAACTGCGTACTTGGTTTAAGGAAGTCTGTCTCATACTGAAGATTTTTGTACGCGCATGCGTGTTTGTGCACAGTACCAGCGTTATGGAAATATAGTAAAATGCTCAATGTGAATAGAAATTACTTTACAGGCGCGAGAGATCACAAGTAGTTACTGGTTATTATTGCCGTTGCTGTTCTTAGGTTAGAACAAGGCAAAGTTATATAGAGCCACAGAAGAGACGTTGCGAGCCTGTCCCCGCTTTATCGCTATTTTCATGGCAAATGCTCAGCTGAGCTTCAATCTATGTCTAGCCAAATCCACTATCAATAATTTCCCACACTATTTATCTGTGCCTAAACATAAATGCAGATCCCATGAGCAAGGCTTCTTTCTTAGAACTACACGCCTTTCGATTGACTGCTTTCCAGCTGACTACAATAAGATTGCCTTCAAGTCTAATGTAAACAAGTACCCCCCTAAGTAATCCAATTTACAAAATTCCCACTACTTATGTTTACTACACTATTATCAAATTAGCTAATGTATACACATTGACCCTTATCCTCGAGTGACCTCCGGGCCTTGATAAGTAATGATTCCTGTGTAAAATAAAAAAAAATCTCTCCCGGTCGATCTGCATACAGCGTTTCAATAGTCGGCTCTAGGCAATTGGTATTCATATAAGATGTGAAATTATTACTTCCAACACCCAGAGAAGCAAATTCACATAATTGCGTACGAAGTCGTGGAAGTTTTGACGCCCGGATAAACAAGGAAACATATATTCAGTTAACAATTGCTCCGTTCATTTTTTTTTTCCATTTCTATACATACACAGCCCGTTTTTAAATTTAATGTTCTTTAAAGAAAATTATGTAATATCAAAAGCTCGAGGACGTTTATGTTTGTGCGTGAGTAGTAGCAACGATAAAGGAATAGAATAAGGGGGAGGTATTTCTGTTAGTCACAATAAACTATCTTATATACTGGTGTGTTTACTTATAAAACATTTTATATATGAAATATAATATTAAACATACACTAAAAATATATAGAAAACATTTCTGAACCTATGATACTCAGCAATTCTTGTCAATTTTTGGAATCCATCTCTTTGCATTTGAAATCAGCTCAATGGAATAAATAGATATCTACTATACTATGCTCGAAATTTCATACATTATCTAGTCGATGTAGCTTTAGTAGTTTTTTTTTTATATGTGTTATTGTTTTTTCAGCAAATACATTCGTAATCATATCACAAAATATGTATAACCTGTGACGTAGTCGTTAATATTCTTCAACAGTGTCGTTACATTTTAACATCCGAAGCCAACCCGTTGTGTCTGAGACAGTCACAAGGAAACAAACTAAAGGAAAGAAATTCAACTTTGCTTTTTTTACATTACTCTCGCACCGACATGTGCTTAACCCAACTCTATCGCCCACCTGGGTTACTGTCACTTGCCGTACACATGTGTTCTTTTTCTCTCTCTTTTTTTCTTGCCTTTCTTTTTCTCAGTTGTGACGTCACTTCGCTGATTGGTTCGATCATTTGCATATGTGACATCCGGCTGCTGCTGCTGCTGCTGCTAGTAACAAGTGCCAGACGCTTTATTACATACTCTGCATATCTACAAATGCACAATTTGTAAGTGCACTCGTCTCCTTATTTAAAACAGATTCCAAAAGAGTTTCTATTCTAATAGGTTTCAAACTCTCAACTAAATACTGCATAACCACGTTTACACACCGTTTTTCTTTGGATCACCAAAACTAAGAAGCGTTACGACTATTCAAGAATAAAACCAACTAACGAGATGTCGGTACTCTCCTTGCAAGAACTGAAAACCAAACGTTGTAAGCGCCCGTATTGGTATATGCAGTCGACTGGGGACCGCTTGTGAATTTCATAGTCTCATGAAACTTCCTCCTTCAAAAGAAAGTCGGGTCAAACTGATTAGGATGTGTGCCGCTTCAATACAGTAGAAATACTGTCAACCAATCTCCAATCCAAGTCTCAATCGCCGCAGTTTTGCATCTCTGTGTGTAACACAGAGTGGACACGCGTATGCAAATGCGCACGAAATGCAAAAGGACGCCACTATAAGGAAAAGACAATAAAAAAGAGGGAAACGATCACAATAGAGACGTAGATTACGTTCGAGAGCACGCTCGAGAAAACGATCACGTTAGACGCGTGTATGACGGTCGAGTGCATGTTCGGGCAGATGATCACGTGAGGGACGTCACAGCAGTAACGAACGAATGCGGAAATAATTATCGGCCTGCTAATATATATATATATATATATATATATATATATATATATATATATATATATATATATATAGCACTTTTAAAACATATTGTTTTTTAGTGCTATATTTCTGCTATGTTTCAAAGAATAGCAACACGGCAATATATGATAATATAACAATATATCTTTATTACCTGTGAACGTCATCAATCCAGGGTTTAAGCACGGGAATTTAACTAGTTGATTTTTTTTTTCATGCACAAATAGTCAACCTAAAATAATATCCTTTTGGCCAAAATCAAAGTGTGGTATCTGTTCTTCAGATGCTGCACTACCATTTCTTGTTCTCTTTCGGTGGAAGAGCACTCCTTTACGACTGAGACAATTTTTTATTTTTGTACCTTTTCTCCACGTTAAAAAAACGACCCTGGTGTCTAACTCTGTCCCGTGGGGAGGCATTGTAAATAGGTACAATAGTATCCTTTCGATTGTTATTATACCAATTGTGGTCACGTGATAGTTCACTTTGCGAGGGTATTGTCAGAAAAAGCCACATTTCAACAGCGTTTTATCGGTGGTTGTCGTTGCACCAGATTTTATTAGACCTAAGTATATTTTTTTACCGAGAATTACATTTCGAAAATCATGCTTTTAATTTATCTTCTTTTTATAAAATAGATCAAGTGCAGAGATTCTCCACACCAGGTGCCTGTGCCAGGTTCGTAATTTTTATTCAAATGACCTTTTGCTAGAATCGATAATTACTTATTGTTTCTTGCATTTAGCTAGATGCATGCATTTGTAAAAACAATTTCTTGATACACACGGCTCAGGTGTCAAGATGTCAGCATCATATTTTTTAATTAAACAACATTTTGAAACATTTATCTTTATTTTGTTGTTTCTCGTATTCGTTGCGAGGTGTACATGCGAACTAGATATTAAACATTAGTTATGTTTACAATACATTTAAACTTCATTAATCAACATATATATGTATATATGCATATATATAGTAATTTATAAAATATATATGGCGATTAAGCTACACTGAGTATTCTGCGTTTCATCCACTGTAGGATTCGTCAGGCTTATGCGCGAATTTTGTGGTTGCTTCTTGTTTTTATATATGTTGAGGATTTCTAGTTAGCACATCAGCTTTCTAGTATCCACCGCGGCCCCTCCTATCAGACAATGGGCATGCATTTTATCGAACAAAGGATCTGTTTTAGAACTAGGTTAGTGGTTTAAGGTGGATCTTTCCCTCCTTTTTTATATATATATATGACTATACCTATGTGTATTTTTTTTAGTTATACATATATATATATATATATATATACCATCTATATATATATACATCATATATATATCATATATATATATATCATATATATATATATGTATCGTCAAAAAATGAGAGTTCATATAGAAACGTTGTTTTAATTTGAATAAAATAAAATACGCATCAAGTGCGCTTGAAAGCCAACTCACAACGTAATATTAGGAAAATAATCAAATATTTTACTCCTTTGAAATTTATCACAAATATATTTCTGAGGTACACTCCATCTTCAGTGTGTTGTTTTTTTTGTTTTTCTTTTCTTTTTTTTTCCATATTGTAAATTTGGAGAAAGAATCTGTTTGTAAAGAGCTCTCGATGACAAAATATACACATAGTCGTTGCGCATGAAGTGATAATTTTATTAAACTTAAAATAACGTTTCCATATGGACTCTCATTCTTGTACGTTATTCTCGCGTTGGCTACGCACAGTTCAAACATTTCCAAATACAACCGCTAGAACCAACGCGCGGCTCTTTATTTTATGAATATATATATATATATATATATATATATATATATATATATACATGTGTGTGTGTGCGTGCGCGCGCATGTATATACATATAAATATATATATATATATATATATATATATATATATATGTATATATATATATATATATGTATATATATATAATTGAAAATAATTACGTATATATGAATACGTCCTGCCGCGCAAAATTGAAATTAGGAAGGACAAATTTTTTTCTTCTTCTTTTCCAGCTTTTGAAGCATTGTGTTAGTTGAAAATTGAAAATAATTACGTATATAAATAAATACGTTTTGAAAGCTTAAAACGACGTATTTTTTTAATATATAAACAAATGTATTTGCTTATATCAGATATATTTCCATGCTGAACATCATTATCAATGTAGGTCATGGATATGACCTTAAACTATATCCAGTGGTGAGGCCCCAGCTTGCGGGCTTTGGGGAGTGTGGAGCCACCTTTTCATTACCATTGCTCCCAGGTCCACTCTGACCCGGAGTGGTAGTACCTGTTAGGGTCCCAACTATGGGTTAAATAGAAACTGATTTGAAAACAACAAATATATTCTATTAACAATTTTTCTTCAATATCTTTGGATTCGGCATTAAATAATCTGAAAAGGGGTGATATGCCGTAAAACAAAAATAACCGACCAACCAATCATTATCAATATAGAATCTGTTTTTTTTTTTCCTTTTTTCTTTATCTTGACCGCATGGTGGAATTCTGCATTCGAGTGTGATAGTAGTAGCCCAATTTTCTTGTTAACGGCTAGATATTTAAATAAAAATAAAAACAGTCATCAGCAGAGTGTCGCGTCAACAGGATGTGTGTGTGTGTGTGTGTGTGTGTGGTGTGTGTGTGCGCGCGTATGTGTGTTTGTGTGTGGTGTGTTGTGTGTGCGCGCGTATGTGTGTGTATGTGTGTGTGTGGTGTGTGCGCGCGTATGTATGTGTGTGTGTTTGTGTGTGCGTGTGTGTGTGTGTGAATAAATAGCAACAATCTATCCATTAAAAAGAAATATAATGCGCTAGGACATGATTGTAAAAAATCGGAAAATTAGAAGAGAAAAGAATTAGGGAAGAAAATTATTTTCTTCTGTTCCTGCTTTTGAAGCGTATATAAATGAATACGTTTTGAAAGCTGAAAACAACGCATTTTTTAATATATATATATATATATATATATATATATATATATATATATATATATATATATATATATATATATATAGCTTTAACAATAATGAGTGGGGAAACAATAGGGATTTCTTTCGCAAAAAATATGATCAGAAGTTAATCTTTGCTTTCGCCCCTCTTCTACCTTATAATCTCAATTAGTCAACACCTTCTTGAAAATTCAGCGTGTGGGTATAAAATAGAGTACTTTAGGTTTCCACAAAGGGCTAACTCCCAAAACAATTCGAGGATTTTTCAGTAAGCCTTGATCCTCCTGCGTAAACGTTCTCTCTATCGACGAAAGAATTCATAAAGTAACTAGACTTATTCAGAGATAAATCTCTCTCTCTCTCTCTCTCTCTCTCTCTCTCTCTCTCTCAACCTCCTATTATTTAAACATATATTTTACTTAATATAACGTATTTATATTCCCATTCAAATAATATTTCTCTCTCTCTCTCTCTCTCTCTCTCTCTCTCTCTCTCGATAAGAAAATATACTCCCGAAGTCGTTGCTCATTACGTGATAATTTTTATTTTGATGTTTTTTAATTAGTATCCAAGGATTAACCAATATATCTATCTATGATTTTTACAGCCTTATATGATTTTTTTATACCGTAAAAGTGTTATATATATATATATATATATATATATATATATATATATATATATATACATATATATATAAATATATATATACAAGCTTGCAGCCCGGCATTGCTTGGTCGTACAATACACATGCACTTGATATTTTATTTATGTAGATTGCGTATGTATTATTATAGAATCAATTATCTATTAATTATTATATAGTATGAGAAATAATTTGACCGGTAGACTAAATCGCAAAAATATAAATAAAGACTGCTGCTACTACTACTAAAAGTACTAGTACTAATACTAATAATAATGTTGTTAATCAAATTCCATCTGTGTCTGCTTACAATATCATGTCATCTAATCACTTGATGATTAATGATTAATGTTTAATTTTAAATCATGCAAACGAAGAAATGATTTGCGGCGATTTTAAATAGTACGGTTTTTATCGTAAATTGAACTTGCTAATAAGAAAATTAAAATTAAGTGGAGTAGTACACTCGGACTTTAACAGGGATGATTTCATCTGTAGTCAAATGCTGTAACACTAAGCGATATCTCCAGATTATATAAATTAAATCGTTTTTAAAAAAGAATGATTTGCTTAAATTTTATTATATTCCTTGACCAGTGTAACGTGAAATATTCCCCTATGAAAATTATTCTTTTTATCTATGAGAGAGAGATCGGATTTTTTCGATGTTCTATACTTATCGGCTGAATTTTTGTACAAAACATATCTAAGAACACTGCCAGACATAGGAATTAGCTTTGTTTGAAATTTGCAAAAAATAGACTCAGACGTTTCGGACCCTATGAGGAAGGACCACACACGCACAAAATAATTTTTATATAATAGTAATTCTGGCTTGACATAGTCGCTTGTCTAATCGAACTGATGAGTTGTGATACAGCGAAACAGCACCGTATGTGCATGACTATATATATATATATATATATATATATATATATATATATATATATAAACATATATATATATAAACATATATATAAACATATATATATATAAACATATATATATATAAACATATATATAAACATACATATATATGTATATATATATATATATATATATATATATATATATATATGGCACTAGCCATCAGCTACAATTGAAAATTGTATGGCACTAGCCATCAGCTACAATTGAAACCAAAACATACAACTCTCCACCTTCATTCCTTAGCTTCTGAGCTACGCTCATACGCATATACATATATATATATATATATATATATATATATATATATATGTGTGTGTGTGTGTGTGTGTGTGTGTGTGTGTGTAGGTGTGTGTGTGTGTGTGTGTGTGTGTGTGTGTGTGTGTGAATAAATAGCAACAATTAATCTACCAAAAAGAAATAAAATGCGTTTGGACATGATTTTAAAAAATCGGAAAATTAGAAGAGAATATGCAAATGCATTATAGTTTGCTTACATTACGCCAGTTTGAATTCATGGGGTTAAATTCAAAACAGATCCACTAATTGATATAATAATTAAGTGATTGATTGTGTGCTACAAAACAGATACTGTCAAGAATCATAAGTGTCAACTAAATTACAGGAATAAATTGTAAGATGATCAACATCATAAATTTGGAATATGCTTTTGTCATTTATTCATTATATGCTCTAGAATTTTATGACGTGTATTAAATACTCCAATATTAAGGATTACGATGATATTATCCCATTGATTACTGTACACGCAATAACCCTTATCCCCGAGTGGCTTCCCTTCCTGTATAAGTGGTGACCTCCATGTAAAAAAAGATAAAATAAAATAAGGATTGGTATATATTAAAAGGAAATATGAGTGAATACAGAATATTTTCACAGAGAAATATATATAAATAAATATCTATATATAAATACCTACCTATCTTTCTCTCTCTCCAGCATCTCTCTCTCTCTCTCTCTCTCTCTCTCTCTCTCTCTCTCTCTCTATATATATATATATATATATATATATATATATATAATGGACTCTCCGTCGATTTCGAGGTAGAGGTTCCGCCACAACAACTAATTTGATCGGAAATCCACACAGATGATTTGATTATAGTGGCAAAGGCTTCGTACTTTGTGGTATTACTGCTTATCTTCGTCAGTGCAGGTAATTGCCACAAGACAGAGTATGCAGTGGACTAAAGGATTTTACATTAGAGTTTATTTTTCCTACTCACATGTCTTAACGAAGACTTGGGGGGCATCTCTCCCAGCGAATTAATGCGTACCCAAGTACCAACCTGGAAATTTGTACGACTCGGCGCGGTATATACAGCAACTAACCTTCCCAAATGGTCAGGCTCAACGTTGCTTAACTTCGGTCATCGGCGAGAACCGGTGTGCCAATGTGATTGTGTCATGCATGTGTGTTTACGTTTGTGTGTGTGTGTATATATATATATATATATATATAAATAATTAAATATATATATATATTTAATTATTTATTTATATTCATATAAATATATATATATATAAATAAATAATTATATATATATATATATATATATATATATATATATTAAAAAAAAATGGATGTAGGAAGTCAGGCTCAAACCCGTACCGCGAAGTAGGAAAAGATCGGGGAAAAAACTTGACGTCTTTGCTGTTACGACCACCGCCAAATCGAAAGTGACGTAGGCTTAAATTAAGGCTAGATACTCGAAAGGAGAGGATGACATTAAAAAATTTCGTCGAAAAAGGCGAAAAAAGCGAAATGTTTCTAGTTGGAGTTCTAGTTCTAGTCTAAGATATTAATGTTTTAGCAAATTTTTCGATGTTTGTCGTGCGAAAGGTCGACCTTCATAACGATACTAATCTTGTGAAAATCCGTCGCCTCTGTCGAAAGTTTTAATCAGACATGCAAACATACCTACATGCATACATTTATATATTGGTAACCAAAACATTTTCGACCCAAACGGATTAAAAGGCTTGCCCTATCTTTGAATACCCTTTATGTAAAATTTCAAATGTATAGACCAGAAATTGTCTGAGTAATTTGGTAGAGACCGCAGATGTCAATTTGTTTTAACTTTGACCCCTATTATGACCCCTTAACATTTATAGTTTTGAACTCAAATCAAATTGTTAAGTTAAATCCATGTCCAAGGAACATATATCTAAAATTTCAAGTGTTTTAACCAAAAATTGTCGGAGGTTGGTAGAGTTCTCAAAGGTCAATCGTTAAACTTTGACCCCTTACCAGCCGAATTTCTGGCCGAAAACGGATCACAAAAAATTTCCCAAATTTCAGTACCCTGTATATCAAATTTCGAGTCTGTAGGCTAAAAATTAACATAGTTATTGCGGATGGAAATGTACACAGACACGCAGACACACATATACGTTCATTTTTATATATATACTAGCATTTCAGCCGGGCGTTACCCGGGTGTTTGAAGATGTATGTTGAGCAAAAAAAAAAAAAAAAAGAAAGCGGTTAATTTTTTTAACTTTGACCCCTATTATGACACCATAACATTTTTTTAGGCTCATATCAAGTTAAGTTAGATCCATGTCCAAGAAACCTATATCTAAAATTTCAAGTGTTTAGACACACAATTTTCGGAGTTCTCAAAGGTCAAATCTTTGACCCCTTAACAGCCAAATTTCTGTCCGAACCCGATCATATAGAGTTTCCCAAAGTTCACTACTCTATATATATCAAATTTCGAGTCTGTAGACTTAAAATTGACAGAGTTATCGCGTAGGGAAATGTACACACACACACACATACCCAGATACACACATATCCACGAACACGTTCACTTTATATATATATATATATATATATATATATATATATATATATATATATATATGTTTGGATGTTTATGTTGAGCAAAAAAAAAAAGAAGAAACGTGGTAGTAGGAAGGCAGACTCGAACCCGTACCGCAAAGGAGGAAAAGGACGGGGGAAAAAAACCTAACGTTTATGCTGTTACGACCACCGCCAAATCGGAAGTGATATGTTTTAAAATTAAGGTTAGACAATCGAAAGTAGAGTATCACTTCCAAAGTATCTCCGAAAAAAGCGACCCCCCTGTAGAAAAATGCCCAGTTTAAGGTTAAGATATTAATGTGTTTAGCCAATTTTTCGATATATAACTTCAATACGATACTGATCTTGTAAAAATCTGTCGCCTTTGTCGAAAGTTTTCGACAGACATGCAAACATACATACATTTATATATTGGTAACTAAAGATTTCCTAACCAAACCGATGAAAAAGCTTGGCCTGTCTCTGAATACCCTTTATATAAAATTTCAAATGTTTAGACCAGAAATTATCTGAGTCATTTGGTAGAGACCGCAGCGATCAAATTTTTTTCAAATTCGACCCCTATTATGACCCCTTAACATTTATTGTTTTGGGCTCAAATAAAGTTATTAAGTTAGATCCATGTCCAAGAAACCTATATCCAAAAGTTCACGTGGTTAGCCCTAAAATTGTCGAAGGAGTTTAATAGAGTTCTCAAAGGTAAACTCGTTGAAATTTGACCTATTAACAGCCGAATTTTTGAAGGAAGACTGATCACATAGATTTTCCCAAATCTCAGTACTCTGTGTATCAAATTTCGAGTCTGTGGACTTAAAATTGAGAGAGTTATTGCGTAGGGAAATGTACACACACAGACACGTTCACTTTTATATATATCCTAGCATTTCAGCCCGGAGTTGCCCGGGTGTTTGGAGGTGTATAATGAGCCAAAAAAGAAAAATAAGCGGTCAATTTTATTTAAATTTGACCCCTATTATGACCCTTAACCTTTATTGTTTAGGGCTCAAATCAAGTTATTAAGTTAGGTCCATGTCCAAAAACCTATATCTATAATATCAAGTGTTTAGACCCAAAATTGTCGAAGGAGTTTTGTAGAGTTCTCAAAGGTCAAATCGTTGAATTTGACCCCTTAGCAGCCAAATGTCTGTCCGAAAACCGATCACATCGATTTTCCCAAATGTCAGTACCCTGTATATCAAATTTCGAGTCTGTAGACTTCAAATTGACAGAGTTATTGCGTAGGGAAATGTACACACACAAACAGAGACACAGATACGCAAACATACAGCTGCACAGACAAGTTCACAAGTTTTTTAAAATATGGAATTGCTCGATTGTCAAAGACCAGATAAAAACAAGAGTGCACTCTCCACATTGTTTTATAATTACATAGATATATGTCAAACCGCACTTCTGAGTGAGATTAAATGGCCTTCCGTAAAAGAACAATGCATTGATATCACATTTTTCATATTATTATCATTTGATAATTTGAACCAATCCAGTTGTCAATTAAAATTTAAATTTAATATATTTTTTTTGTATTGTATATCCAAACCGGCTCCAAATACTAATTCATTATATTTGGACAGGAAAACATCGTAGATATATAGGTTTGTATACGCGTGAACTCGAATACAGATGTGCTTATGTCTTTGTATACGTGTGTATGCGGCGAGTTAAAGCGCTGTAGGCGAACATGATAACCAGAAATATCTTTCAACTTTCTTTGTTTCTTATCACTACCTTTTCTCTTGAATGTAAGTCCGATTCAAATAATTGGATTCTTACATGTCAAATATCATATTAAACTTAACAAAAAAAGGGACACATTACAAGCTTCAAATTTAATAGAAAATTTGAAATCATACAAGTTCGGTTTATTATATTTCACTGTTGAATGAGTTGTCTGCTTCTGTCATCTGAAATATCTTATCTATCAATATATATATATATATATATATATATATATATATATATATATATATATATATAATGATAAAGCTTATATATGTGTGTGTGTGTGCACGCGCGTATTTTTGTGTGTAAAATGATTTCGTATATACGCTATATATGAAATGTCTTCAATTAATTTCTTATACATATATTATACATATATCATATATATATTATATACAGTTTGAAAGGATAAACAAACTTCAAAAACACACACGCTCTTTCTCTTTTATATATATATATATAAATGTATATATATACATTTATATATATATATATATATATATATATATATATACATATTTAGTAAGTAAGTTATAAAATGTATATGGCGATTAAGCTACACTGAATAGTCACCGTTTCATCCACTCTAGGACTCTTCAGGCTTAATGTAGCGCAATTGCTATATATATATATATTTTTTTTAATTTATATATATATATATATATATTATATAGCGCAATTGCTATATATATTTTTTAATTTATATATATATATATATATAAATTAAAATATATATATAGCAATTGCGCTAGTACATATATATATATATATATATATATATATATATATATATATATATATATATATATATATATATATATATATATATTAAAATATATATATTGCAATTGCGCTACACAGATTATTCCGCGTTTCATTCTCGTGAGAATTCGTCAGGCTTATCCATAAGCCTGAGGAATTCTCACGATAATGAAAAGCGGAATATTCTGTGTAGCTTAATTGCCATATATATTTTTATAACTTCTACCAAGCTCTACCTATGTATTGAGCACAGTTGAATAAATACTGAAAATTAACGCAAAAAATTATATTTTTATATATATTAATTTATGTGATAAATTTAAGTAGCATATATATATATATATATATATATATATATATATATATACATACATATATATATACACACACACACACATATATATATATATATATATATATATATATATATATATATATATATATATATATATATATATATATATATATATACTAGCATTTCAGCACAGCTAAGCTGGGGTATTTAGAGGTGTATGTTGAGCAAAAAATAAAAAAATAAATAAATAAAAAAGTGTTAGTAGGAGAGTAGGCTCGAACCCGTACCGCTAAGAAAAAAAACTTGACGTCTCAGCTGTTAAGACTACCGCCAAATCGTAGGTCTAAATTAAGGCTAGACAAACGAAAAGAGGAGATGATTTTCGAAAATATCGGTGAAAAAATGCAACACCTCTCTGTAGAAAAGTGCCGAGTAGAGGGTGAAGCAATTAATGTTTTTAGCCAAGTTTTCGATATTTGTCGTCTGAAGGGTCGAGCTTCGAAACGATACAGATCTTGTGAAAATCCGTCGCCTCTGTCGACAGTTTTGGGCAGCCTTGCAAACATAAATACATAGAGTTATAGTTTTATCGCTCAAATTTTCAGCCAAAACCGATTAATAAGCTTGCCCTATCTCTGAATACCATTTATGTAATATTTCAAATGTTTAGACCAGAAATTGTCTGAGTAATTTGGTAGAGACCGCAGAGGTCAAATTTAAAAAAATCTTTTACCCCTATTATGACGTCTTAACATTTATTGTTTTGGGCTCAAATCACCTTGTTAAGTTAGATCCATGTCCAAGGAACATATATCTAAAATTTCAAGTGTTTAGACCCAAAATTGTCGGAGGAGTTTGGTAGAGTTCTCAAAGGTTAAATCGTTGACTTTTGATTCTTTAACAGCCGAAAACGGATTACAAATATTTTCCCAAATCTCAGTAACTTGTATATCAAATTTCGAGTCTGTGGACTTAAAATTGACAGAGTTATTGCGTAGGGAAATCTACACACAAAGACACACACAGATACGTTCACTTTCATATATAGATATATAGATTGAACAAAAATATATACGTACTAGCATTTCAGCCCGGCGTTGCCCGGGTGTTTGTAGGTGTATGTTGAGCAAAGAATAAAAAAGAAGCGCACTTCGGTTATTCTTTACCCCCCTGCACACACACCTCCAAACACCCAGACAACACCGGATATCCCCGCTAGACTATAATATAAATCTCACCTGTCTGTTTAAATGTGTATATGTATGTTTGTGTGTCTGCCTAAAACTTTCGACAGAGGCGACGGATTTTCACGAGTATGCTATCGTTTTAAAGCGTGCCCCTTCGGACGACAAATATCGAAAAACTGTCCCAAAACATTTATTCCTTCACTCTCAACTAGGTACTTTCCTACAAGGAAGGGCCGCTTTTGTCGCCGATATTTTCGAAAGTCATCCCCTCTTTTGGATAAATTAGCCTTAATTTAAACCTTCGCCATCTATGGTTTGGCGATGGGCGCAACAGCAAAGACTTCGCGGTTTTTTACACGTTCTTTTCCTACTTCGAGGTACGGGTCCGGGCCTGCCTACCTACTAACACTTTTATTTTTGCTCAACACACACCTTCAAACACTTGGACAACACCGGGCACCCAGGCTTGTCTTACATAAATCGAACATCAGTTTTTGAGTTGGATAATGTATCCAAGGAAGGAAAGAAGTTTGTGAGGAATGATGAGATATGTAGGAGGAGGTAGAAAGTCAAAACACCAGAGTTGATTGACCAAATAAAGAATGTCATGGATAAAGATGACCTTGTGTCTATAGAGTGCATTAAGTGCATAGTTTGATGTCAGTGTGGGAATTGTAAACAATTATTCACAAAGAACTGAAGATGGGGAAGATTTGCGTGAAATTTGTCCCAAGGGTGCAGTCCACAATCCTTCCTCGTCAAAAACTATTTGACCAAGATGGGCTTAAAGACAATTCCTCGCCCTCCCTAAAGTCCAGATCTTGCTCCCTGTGACTTTTGGTTGTTCTCTAGTTTCAATGAAAATATAAGAGGCTGTTGTTATAAAAAAAACTGATGAGATGAAAGAGGATATGACGAGGATCATTGACACACTCACACAAGACGACTCCCATGGGGCCTTCCAGAAGTTGTTGAAACGGTACAAGTGCATTGCAGCCGAGGGAGATTACTTTCAAGGGGACTAGAGTTTCATGTGTGTACTTTCAATAAAAGTGCTCAGGCGAAAAAAGCATGGAAGCTTATTGAAGGCACTCGTAACATTTAACATTTCGTCTTGGCTGCCATTTTGTATTTATTTATGGCTTAGACCAGTAAATCGTATTCTTGTGAGGAAACCCCCCGGATATATTCATATCGATGACCATTTCTAATAGAAGTTTATCTATATATGTGCTATGGTTAAAGTCAGCTAGGGTTAGGTTTAGCTATATATGTGCTATGGTTAAAATCAGCTAGGGTTAGGTATAGCTATATATGTGCTATGGTTAAAGACAGCTAGGGTTAGGTTTAGCTATATATGTGCTATGGTTAAAGTCAGCTAGGGTAAGGTTTAGCTATATATGTGCTATGGTTGAAGTCAGCTAGGGTTAGGTTTAGCTATATATGTGCTATGGTTAAAGTCAGCTATGGTTTGGTTTAGCTATATATGTGCTATGGTTAAAGTCAGCTAGGGTTAGGTTTAGCTATATATGTGCTATGGTTAAAGTCAGGTAGGGTTAGGTTTAGCTATATATGTGCTATGGTTAAAGTCAGCTAGGGTTAGGTTTAGCTATATATGTGCTATGGTTAAAGTCAGCTAGGGTTAGGTTTAGCTATATATGTGCTATGGTTGAAGTCAGCTAGGGTTAGGTTTAGCTATATATGTGCTATGGTTAAAGTCAGCTATGGTTAGGTTTAGCTATATATGTGCTATGGTTAAAGTCAGCTAGGGTTAGGTTTAGCTATATATGTGCTATGGTTAAAGTCAGGTAGGGTTAGGTTTAGCTATATATGTGCTATGGTTAAAGTCAGCTAGGGTATAGGTTTAGCTATATATGTGCTATGGTTAAAGTCAGGTAGGGTTAGGTTTAGCTATATATGTGCTATGGTTAAAGTCAGCTAGGGTTAGGTTTAGTTATATATGTGCTATGGGTAAAGTCAGCTAGGGTTAGGTTTAGCTATATATGTGCTATGGTTAAAGTCAGCTAGGGTAAGGTTTAGCTATATATGTGCTGGTTAAAGTCAACTAGGGTTAGGTTTAGCTATATATGTGCTATGGTTGACGTCAGGTAGGGTTAGGTTTAGCTATATATGTGCTGTCAGTCAGGTAGGGTTTAGTTATATGTGCTATGGTTAAAGTCAGCTAGGGTTAGGTTTAGCTATATATGTGCAATGGTTAAGTCAGGTAGGGCTGGGTTTAGCTATATATGTGCTATGGTTGAAGTCAGCTAGGGTTAGGTTTAGCTATATATGTGCTATGGTTAAAGTCAGGTAGGGTTAGGTTTAGCTATATATGTGCTATGGTTGAAGTCAGCTAGGGTTAGGTTTAGCTATATATGTGCTATGGTTAAAGTCAGCTAGGGTTAGGTTAAGCTATATATGTGCTATGGTAAAAGTCAGGTAGGGTTAGGTTTAGCTATATATGTACTATGGTTGAAGTCAGCTAGGGTTAGGTTTAGCTATATATGTACTATGGTTGAAGTCAGCTAGGGTTAGGTTTAGCTATATATGTGCTATGGTTAAAGACAGCTAGGGTTAGGTTTAGCTATATATGTGCTATGGTTAAAGTCAGCTAGGGTTAGGTTTAGCTATATATGTGCTATGGTTAAAGTCAGCTAGGGTTAGGTTTAGCTATATATGTGCTATGGTGTAAGTCAGCTAGGGTTAGGTTTAGCTATATATGTGCTATGGTTAAAGTCAGCTAGGGTTAGGTTTACCTATATATGTGCTATGGTTAAAGTCAGCTAGGGTTAGGTTTAGCTATATATGTGCTATGGTTAAAGTCAGCTAGGGTTAGGTTTAGCTATATATGTGTTATGGTTAAAGTCAGCTTGGGTTAGGTTTAGCTATATATGTGCTATGTCAGTCAGGTAGGGTTTAGCTATATGTGCTATGGTTAAAGTCAGCTAGGGTTAGGTTTAGCTATATATGTGCAATGGTTAAAGTCAGGTTGGGCTGGGTTTAGCTATATGTGTGCTATGGTTAAAGTCGGCTAGGGTTAGGTTTAGCTATATATGTGCTATGGTTAAAGTCAGCTAGGGTTAGGTTTAGCTATATATGTGCTATGGTATAAGTCAGCTAGGGTTAGGTTTAGCTATATATGTGCTATGGTTTAAGTCAGCTATGGTTAGGTTTAGCTATATATGTGCTATGGTTAAAGTCAGCTAGGGTTATGTTTAGCTATATATGTGCTATAGTTGAAGTCAGCTAGGGTTAGGTTTAGCTATATATGTGCTATGGTTAAAGTCAGCTAGGGTTAGGTTTAGCTATATATGTGCTATGGTTAAAGTAAGCTAGGGTTAGGTTTAGCTATATATGTGCTATGGTTAAAGTCAGGTAGGGATGGGTTTAGCGATATAAGTGCTATGGTTAAAGTCGGGTAGGGTTAGGTTTAGCTATATATGTGCTATGGTTAAAGTCAGCTAGGGTTAGGTTTAGCTATATATGGGCTATGTCAGTCAGGTAGGGTTTAGCTATATGTGCTATGGTTAAAGTCAGCTAGGGTTAGGTTTAGCTATATATGTGCTATGGTTAAAGTCAGGTAGGGCTGGGTTTAGCTATATATGTGCTATGGTTAAAGTCAGCTAGGGTTAGGTTTGGCTATATATGTGCTATGGTTAAAGTCAACTTGGGCTGGGTTTAGCTATATATGTGCTATGGTTTAAATCAGGTAGGGTTAGGTTTTGCTATATATGTGCTATGGATAAAATCAGGTAGGATTAGGTTTAGCTATATATGTGCTATGGTTAAAGTCAGCTAGGGTTACGGTTTAGTCTATAGACAGAGTGGTAATAAATACCCATTGGCGGCTTATATTGAACGGGAAATATTCGCAATATCTTGAACAAGTGTTTTTTTTTAAATAGATTATGGAAATTGATTTTAGATGAGTGATTTTTGCATTGGCTGGATTTAGTGCGAGAGTTTCTTGACATGTTTATGTATAAAGAAAATTAAATAAAATTTCATGCATTTTTTTCAAGTGCGTTTCTATAGATTATACATTCGTGATATCCATGATAACACATGAGTGAAGAAATTACATTTTTACTTTTAATTTGAAAATTATCTCCCTTTCAGGTAAAGATTTTATGATATATTTGTAGGGTGTTTTTTTTTGCGTCAGGTTTTTTCATGACAACAAAATACAAGAAAAAATCATCACTGGATTTTCAAAATGAAAATTCGTACCGATTTGTCGTACTGGGGATTGAGTTCTTTCACGTTCAAATTCTACTGGGCTGAGATAAAAGAATAGGAAAATGATTAAATCGGGATTAAGAAGCACGAAGATAAAAAAGTAGATTATAAGAAAATGTTAGTAAAAAAAAAAGACTTAAAAAGAAAACAACACTAAAACATAAATAAAATTTCCGCGGAAAGGATTTTTAAGCTTTAAACCTTTAAAGAAGAGAAAAAAAGCGGGCCCAGAGGGAATAGAAAGATTACGTTAGGGTTAATTTCGGCAGCTACATAATCTTGCGTTTTTTTGTGTCTTTTAATCATCACTAAGGCTAGGACAACAGCATATTATTTTCACTATTTTGACTCTCGAATATGTATCTCTTCATATCTTATATGCTTTTATATAGAGTGATATGGTTTTCGGTTGATTAACTGTGTCTAAGTGTGTCGGATATATAATCGAAAGTAAAAACAATAGTAGGAATATTCTGTTGTCATAGCCCTAATAATCACATGCCATGAGCGTTGCTTCTGACAAAGGAGGAAGGATTGCTGTTTTTAGAAGTTAGAATCTTTTCATTTCACCTCACACTTCTTGCTGGCTAGTTTAATTTTGACATTTTTAGCGCCTTATATCAAGTGGCTTCATCTCCTGTCTGGAGCGTTAACCGCGAGAAATATTGTTGAAATTTAAACATTTAAAAAAAAATGTTTTTAACATCTGTTAGAGTGATGTTCCTCTCTCTCTCCTTCTCCCCCTCTCTCTCTATCGCCCTCTGTCTCTCGCTCTCTCTCTTTCTCTCTCTCACTCTCTCTCTCTCTGTATATATATATATATATATATACATACATAAGAGCAAATAGTTAATAAAACATGTTAAAAAACACTTTGAAAAAGAGTTAAAAACATATTTAATTTTAAAAGGAAACACTTAAGTGGATAGTCCTTAATCCGCAGAGTTTCAGAGAAATACTTTCCTTCTCATCAGAGGGTAGGAATTAGCAAAATGCGGGATCGTACTTTGCTTGCAAAGGTATTTGATGAAACTACAAGTAAGTCAAAGATCTTACTTGATAACAAACAGTGAAGAAGAGGGAATAGGGTGAAGAAAAAATCGATAGTCTGGTGAAATATATATGTATATATATATATATATATATATATATATATATATATATATATATATATATATATATTGTATTACATTTTCACCCCAAACAAGGCAAATTGCTACTTTGGTGTAGGGGGCTACTATCAGGGGCAACAACTACTGGGGTACTATGTAGGGATTTGGGCAGCAAGATGTCGGTTCAGGTTACACTTGAACTTCTGCACGTCAGTACTCTTGGGGAAGCAGGGACCTGGAATGGAATTCCAGAGTCTAGCGGTTCTGGGGAAGAAACTATTGGAGTAAACAGATATTTTACATCTAGGAATCTCTACAGTTTGGGGTGGGATTTAGCAGCCTGTCGGGTTTGTCGAGCGTGCTCACGTCGTGGGGGCACAAGTGATTGCAGTTCGTCAGAGCATTCACCACTAAAATACTTGTAGAAAAGGCAGAGGGATGCAACGTTTCGTCGAAGGGACAGAGGCTGAAGCTTAGATGCCAGTTCAGGGCCTATCAGATTGGCGACTCTTCTTTTTAACCTTGTCAAGGAGCGAGAGACTAGTAGCAGATGCACCAGCCCAGATGTAACAGCAATGCTCCATACATGGGCGAATGGTGGCCTTATAGAGGTACAGGATACTTTCGGGTGGTAGTAGTTGTCTAGCACGGTAGAGAGAGCCCACCTTTCTTGCAGCGGCCCTGACAATGCCTTCAATGTAATTGTTCTAACTCATGTTTCCTGTGAACGTTAGGCGAAGGAGTTTGAAAGATGTACTCTCAGATAAAAAGTCGTATAGGTGGTAGAGAGGGTTTCTTGTAATTATTGAATGAAACTAGTTTAGTCTTGGCAGCATTGAACGCGACCAACCACTTTTGTCCCCATTCCACCACAGATTGGAGGTCTTCCTTTAGTGTTTCTGCCATTTCTTTAGAAATATGTTCATTCGTCTTCCTGTCGTGCCTGCCATAGAGTGTAGTGTCATCAGCATATATACCCATCTCAGAGGCAATTTTGTCGGGGAGGTCATTTATGAATATCAGGAACAATAGCGGTCCAAGGATAGAACCCTGGGGCACCCCCGCATTTATATCATATTGTTTAGATGTACGACCGTCGAGGACAACCTGGTTTTTCTCTTATCTAAGAAGGGTTTAATTATGTTAAGTATTCTAACAGTGATACCGTATGATTTAATTTTCCTGAGGGGACCCTCATGCCATACCCTGTCAAAAGCCTTAGATATATCTAGAGCTACCGCTCTGCCCTCCTCCGCTCTGTCCAGTGAATGGTATATACGTTCAGTGATTTCAGTTAGGATGTCTGCTGTGGAACGGGCTTGTCTAAATCCATATTGTTTGTCAGTCAGAAGTTTAGCAACTGTAAGGTGATATATATATATATATATATATATATATATATATATATATATATATATATATATATTGAATATACATTTTCTATAACACAATTTCTCTTTAATAGCTCAGTAATGCAATAGTACATGTATCCTGCTTTTATACTGGTGGAAATAAGACGTTATGCCCCAATAAACTTCCAATAAACGAATGGGCTGATTGCGACAAACAATTACTAGTTGGAGGTGTGTCTTATCGGGAATATTTCTGTAGAACTCGGGATTTTGGACGGAATTTCGAACGGAACCTTTATTTATTTCACGAGGGTAGCATACTCCCGTTCCGTCAGCCATGGCATGGCTGGATAAAGGTTCTAAGTAATTCGCAATTATATTGTACCTATTTACTATGCCTCCCCACGGGACAGAGTTAGACACCAGGGTTGTTTTTTAACGTGGAGAAAAGGTACAAAAATAAAAATTGTCTCAGTCGTGAAGGATTTCTCCTCCACTGAAAGAGAACAAGAAATAGAAGTGCAGCATCTGAAGAACAGATACTACACTTTGATCGCAATTATATTGTAGTACAGCGTATCAACTTGTAAAAAAAAAAAAAAATTAATCCCAAAGCATAAAAAACTGAATGAAAAGAGTCAATCTGGTCTTCTTTCTTAAGGCATATCAGCTGCATATTTAATGTCGAGCCACAAAACTTTATAATTAACGTGATAATTATTTTTTATGACACATCAAAAACTTTGATTTATTTGATGTCAAAACACAATCGCTTTCCTTATATTTTCATTCATTGCCTTTAATTTGACTCTCATTTGTGTTGAAATACTGAATTCATAAATACTATTGTCTATCGATATTTTATTCAATCAATTATCGATTATATCTAATTTCTACCATTCAATAAACAGTCAACTAGGAAACTAAGAATGAGAGAAATAGTTTTCAAGCTTAACACATCTTGTAATAGTTTGATATGCAAGTCTCGCTGTTTGTAAATTAACAAGTAGGTCGAGAATTATGGAAGCGGTGGGAGAGTATCTACTTAAACGGACATTTTATGAGGTCATTTACAAGCACCGATGCCATGTCCCGCAGGTTAGAATTGTTGACTATTAACTCCATGGATCCATTTCCTGTTACGTCCATCGCCAAACCGGAAGTGACGTAGGTTTAAATTAATGCTAGTCAATCGAAAAGAGGTGATGACTTTCGAAAATATCGGCGAAAAAAGCGACGCTCCTTGTAGAAAAGTGCTCAGTTGAGTTTGAAGGAATTAAAGTTTTTGGCCAATTTTTCGATTTTTGTCGTCCGAAGGGTCTAGTTTCAAAAAGATACCGATCTCGTAAAAATGCATCGCATCTGTTGAAAGATTTTCTGATACATACATACATACACACATACATACATACATACATACATACATATATGGTTATTGCAACGTCTTGTAAAATTAGTGCCACTCCCTCAGACATGAGTCAAAAAATGACGTTTTATTTTTAGTCCTTCCGGTAAATTCACACGCTAAAGCAGTCTAGACACTGAAGATGGTCATTGAGATTAATTATTACATGTTTCCAGAATTTCAAGCCTCCACGCGTCACAACTTTTCCATCGCCACAGGACCATTTTAATAGACAAATGCCTGAGGGAGTATCTATACACAGATGATGTTACAGAGTCTTAGCTTTGTACGACAGCTAAATCTCTCTCTCGGTTCAAAATAATGAGATCCAGCAACAAGCAAGAGCAAGATAGCCAGCAACAAGTTAATCTGCAGACCAGCTTAATGCGGGTACTGGTCTCCCGCTTTATGTTTTTTTTTTTAATCAGAGATTTGCTTCCCCTAGAAAGGTTGCCTTCACAATGGCTTACGGGAGCCCTCTCCACCCCAACACACACATACACAGACAAACTAACACGCTGCTAGTTAGCCGTTGACCCCGAAAAAGGGTTCATTCACCCTTTGGAAGGTTTTGTTTTTAATCCTTCAGAGAGACTAGCCACCTTCCTCACCAAATAAGTCTGCATACATACATACATACATACATTTAAACAGACAGGTAAGATTTATACTATAGATTATGTAAAACAATTAGATGGTTTGGTATGGTGATGAGCTATAATAATATTTGTAATGATAGCTATATAACTTTTAAAATGGCGTATATCCCGTTTTGCATTGGTAATCCTCTCTCTCTCTCTCTCGCTCTCTCGCTCTCTCTCTCTCTATATATATATATATATACACACATATGTATATATATATATATTTATGTATATACATATGTATATTTATATATATATATTTATATATATATATACATATGTATATTTATATATATATAGTTATATATATATACATATGTATATTTATATATATATATATATATTTATATATATATATATTTATATATATATATTTATATATATATATATATATATATATATATATATATAATTGTTTATAGGCTAGTGCTTTGTCGTCCATACGACTGATTACGCTGGCAACATGTATCAAAATATATAATTGAAGTATAATTGATAACATACAGTACGTTGTCAAAGACACATTGTCCCGTGAAGGTTTTTACTATAGCTGACTGAAGCTAGCAAATGAAGGCACCATGAGCCGAATCAGTGTCTACATTAAAATATATGATCAAACGCTCGCTGTTTCTGCCGAGTCTTTGCACATACTTGAAATTTTTTCTTTCTGTCTGAAGATGACATATACATGGAAAATTAAATTTTAAATATTATTAATATTTTTACTTAACGAATGTTTTTATACAAGAATTTATTTTCAAAGCTTCTTACCCCAACATTACATATGTAAATACAGACATATATACATCTCTCCCTCCCCCCTCTCTCTCCCTCTCTCTCTCAGATATATATATATATATATATATATATATATATATATATATATATATATATATATATATATAAACGGAAAAAGGAGAAAAACATAATTATTCATGCATTCATTAATGATTTGTCTTTATTCTCAGATAATTACGTTGACACACCGGTTACCCCGGATCACTGAAGTTAAACAACGTCGAACCTGGTCAGTACTAAGTGGGTGACAATTTGGGACTTACAGGTGCTCTATGTGCTCTCCGCTTATCTCGGCATTGTTTGGACGTCGACTTGCCATTGGACCCAAACAGTGCCGATTCAGGAGAGGTGTAGTTAGGGATTTTGCAGCCCTTGCCTCACAATTACACGCGCAACTTCTCCGACAAGGGGTATCCTTTGTCTTTTGAGACTGAACGGGGGTTTCAAGTCATTTCCAGACATGCACAATATGATTTATTTGTGGAATTAACATAGAGTACATTATTTGAAAACATGTAATGCGTTCCGTATCTCCCTCTCTCTATTTCTCTCTCTCTCTCTCTCTCTATTTCTCTCTTTCTCTCTCTTCATATGTATACATATATATATATATATACATATATATATATATATATATATATATATATATATATATATATATATACTCCGTTTATTATACAAACATTATTGGATACATATGTGCATACCTGTTTCAGTCGAACCCAATTCACGGATAACACCTCATCAGACGAAAAAAGAATCAATATTGAAACAGAGATCAAAATTACATTAGTTTTATGAGATATGTGTGTATGGTTAGCGTTTTGGAAGAAAGTGGGATGTATACTTTGTGAATGTGCATAATATGGCTTTATGAAATGTTATCCTGGAATTAGGATTTCATGAAACAGACTGCAAACTCCCACCTGCATTGAGCACTGTTTAATAATTACGTGGATTTCATCGGATTCGCATCTAGGAAACCAATCGATATAACCGTTTCACACACACATACACACACGCATATATATATATATATATATATATATATATATATATATATATATAAATGAGAAAGAAAATTAAAACTGTAAGTTTAATTTTACAATAATAATTTATTGTTCGACTGAATACTCCAAGAAAACAATTTACAAAGTCCTTATTCCGCGGAGTTTCAAAGAATGCTGTTATTGTTATTCTTCTCATCAGAGGACATAAAGAAATCAGCAAATTATATTTGTAGCAATGCTAGAATTTGCTAGTTAGGCATTAAGTGAAACAGCAATTTATTGTAGTTATAAATTGCCAAATAAAAAAATGGAAAATTATTGGATATGTAAAAAACTAATATAATTATCATTAGTTTTTACATACCCAATGATTTTTCATTTTTTATTAAACAAATGCCAAGATAAGCAGAGAGCTCATACAGCGCCTAGAATTTCCACATGGTCACCCATCTTGTACTTACCAAGCTCGACGTTGCTTAACTTCGGTGATCTGACGAGAACCAGTGAGTCACGCGATTACGCCGTATATATATATATATATATATATATATATATATATATATATATATATATATATATATATATATATATATATATATGAAGCTGGACGTCTGTGTGTGTGTGTCTGAGTGTGTGCATATGTGGGTGTGTGTGTGTGTGGCAACGATAGTCTCCTATATGGCTGACTTATAAAAAAAAAACTGATTACATATAAAGATAGAAGATGTATCGAGGATCAGGAATGTGTAAGTTGATCTGGTAGAACGGTGGTTCATAAAAATTATGGGATTTGCGTTCGCGCCTGGCCCACAAAGTATTGAAATAAAGAATGAAAAAAAAAACGTTTACAAGGGTTTTTGATATAGATGTACATAAGAATACTTTGATAAGTGTGTTTCAACTTAAATAGAGATGGTATGATAAAATTGTGGAGTCTGCGTTCGCGCCTGTACTCCATGAAAATATGGCACCAACTTTAACAAAGACTTTCGTATCCATTTGCGTAAGTATACTTTGATAATTATGTTTCAGTTTGAAGAAATATGGTATAATAAAATTATGGGCTGTTCGTTCCTGACCTCCATAGAATGTAAATATGTCACAAAGTTTAACAAGGTTTTTTAAAAGAGATGAGGGTCCACAATCTCCTTAACTTTAACCTTAATTCACGATAGCTTTTATTTATTTGTTAGAATTGAATCATATTGTGTCGCATTAATTCACCTCATAAATTCACGTACTTATTTAAGTGAAAGCCCCCCCTCAAAAAAAGTCGGAACTTTAGACAATTCTCGACACAAATTTTGTATAACTCTGTTTTTTCCTTCTCCATATATATCTGTTTAATCTTTTTGCCAGTGTACTAGAAGGAATTCAGTTGATTACAGCCCTTTTTGCGTGTTCTTTACATTACAATAGTACAGCCCCGAATCCGACGGCGAAATACTACACCATTCAATACTGTAAAACTGAAACAAAGCTGTTCTGCTTGAAAGGGCGCCATTGTCTTCTTATTCATATTTATATCGATTCTTTAATTACGTGTTTACTTTTTTAATATCCTATTTTTATGTTTCGGATTATTTTACTAACTGTTTTTGTTTCTTTGTTTTTCGATATTTCGTCGACATTATTTAGTAAGAGTGTTTAGCAGAAAAGCCAACAAACGAATACCCGAAAAAATAAATATACAAGAAATAAATGTTACCATATTTAATGCTGTTTCATGCTGTTTTTTTTAATAGTTTTTAATGCTCTTTACTTAAAATAATTTCAGCGAACCGAAAGTAAAACGAAATTTCAGGCAATAACTACTTAAATAATTTTTTGTATAAACTACACATGCCATAATCGAATATTCCTCAAGCACAAAATAACGGAAAACATTAAAATATGTTTATAAATATTCCTTACGTTGACGGAACTCTCTTAAATTTTTAACACATAATGCTCAGGTGCCCCTCCTTCAAATTGAAAATGGGGCTCTCCATTTCAAAATCGCTGCCATTTTGATTTTTTTAAACCGGTTCGTGAATTAAAAAAAAAAATTACGAACTATTTAAAAATACAAAACAATGAACTTTTATACCATAAAAATAACTTTTATTGACTATGGTAACATTTATTTCTTGTATATTAATATAACATTTTCTCTTTGTAAGGAAACATCATTTTGTTGGTCACTCTTGGCTACGAATGAAAACAAAGTTGATACAAAAAATATACTTTCGCGAAAATTATCTTTTCTTTCATCATATTTTGCTTAGGATAAAATTTTGGAGTATCAAAACCTATCTCTTTACAACCCCCTCCTTTTCATAACGTATCATACTTTCATCAATCACAGTCCATTTTCTGTAAGCTGTTTTGAACCCAGTCAACGACGGATACTTCTGCTATATATATATATATATATATATATATATATATATATATATATAATAAAAATTACAATTAAATTTACGAAAATGATCCAAGATGGTAAAATTAAAGTACATTATAAATATTAAAGAATTAATATTAATAAAGTAGTCTCAACCAGATGTAAAAGCTCGATAAAACCAAATAGGAGATAAATGTAGAAATAAAATAAAAGACTGCTAATGCTGGGAAGGAATTAACCATTACGTGTGAAAGTTTAAAACGCAATTGTGCATCGCGTTCGGTGGAGACTGATTAAAAGGCTGTGTTTTCCGGAATGCCAACAAAATCAATTTATTTATCGATCCGTAAGAGATATATTTCGATGTTTTTGATTACTCTCATTGAATAAATCATTTCAACATTCGCAAGGAAATGATCGGTGACCAACCACTTCTTGGTGTTCAGGGCAGTAAATATCTCAGAAATGAATGTAATTATTTTAACGACGTAGACGTACAGATCTATGCATACATCAACGTACAGATCTATGCATACATCAACGTCCTTCTCCTTTCTTTAGTCTTGTCTACGCTTTCTCTATATACATGTGCATGTATATATTGATAGATATATATGTATATGAGTGTGTGTATGTGTGTGTGTCACATATATTAGTCATGATGCTATAGTGTAACTTTCTATATTCTATAAAATCTCTGCGTTGATAAAAAGATCTGATTTCAATATAACTCCACATCGTCTCAGAAAAAATCGTGCACACATTTGTTGTTGGGTTTGTAGTTTTCGGACATCAATCGAAATATTATTTTAAAAAATCATATAAGCTCATTCCATTTATATGTCTGTTTCCTTCTGTCTGTTTGTCTGTCTCTCTCTATATATATATATTTATATTTTTATATATATATATACATATACATATATATATATAATATATATATATATATTTATATATATATATATATATATATATATATATATATATATATATATATATATATATATATATATATAAATGACCGGCAAAAAGAAAGTTCGCACTTGTAACTTTTTCAAAAACTGCAAATTTAAGCTAAATTCAATGTAACTGTATAAACAACCAATACCTCATGTGACTTGCCTTTTATTCCTCTATAATTTTACCTGTTCATATTTGACGTTTAATTGAAATATTCTAGTGTTCACATAAATTTTAAAAAAATAACTCCAAATTGATGAGGCAAAAAGAAAGTCCGCGGCAACAAATCCGCTTTAAACCAGCTTAAACTATCGCCTATAAATCAGTTAAAAATATCCACCAACAGGCAACAAAGTATCCCTAATCGTAATTGTTGTTGTTCCAGGTTATACAATGTAACATTTAGTCCATATGCCACGACTTTCTCTTAGTGATCGTCAGGAGCTCATTAATCTCCACCTTTTTGATTATCCAATCAAAAAATAGGCCGCAGATTGAAATGTGATGAGAAAACGGTACGAAAGACTGTGCAAAAGCACCAAAACACCAGAAGTGTTCGTGATGCCCCTACATATGGTCGTACTAGAGTTACTTTTAATAAGGAAGACAATGGTATCAAGATCCGCAGCCTACGAAACAGATTTGAAACGGCTCCCCAAATCCAACAGCCGCGTAATCTTGTTAAAAAGTGCTCTCTTTCTACTGCCAAAGACAGATTAAAGGAATTTAATTTGCGAGGATATGTTGTAAGACGCAAGCCAATGATTTCTGTAAAGAACAGAAATCAACGTCTGGACTAGGTCAGATGCAATGAAGATCATGACTCTTTATATTGGTCAAACGTGCTTTTTAACGACGAAATTAAGTTCGATAGACTGAGCAATAGTGATGGTAGGCAGTACGTCTGTCGGAGAAAAGACGAAGAATTTAATCCTAGGTGCTCAGTTTCAACGCTGACAGGTGGTGGAGGTTCAGATTTGGTGTGGGGCATTATTAGTACCAATGGTGCAGGGCCTATAGTTCGCTTGCAAGGTCGAATTAATTCGACCAAGTACATTAATATATTGACTGAGCATTTTCTACATAACTTTGGTCGGAATTTGGATGATAATCCCATCGTCCTGCAGAATAATGTTCCCATTCACACAGCTGACAATTCCTGGAAGAGCATGATATTCCGTGTTTGGATTGGCCTGCATTATTCTTTGATGAGCAGCATTTTGTTTCGAAATGCTATGGCCTTTTCTTCTTTCTTTGTTGTTCTAATCATAAAATGAAGTTATTTGTAAATTTATTCCTCCTCTTTTGTTATATATATATATATATATATATATATACACATATACATATATATGTGTGTGTGTGTGTGTGTGTTATAGTATTAGTATTTATAGAAAAAGCTCTTACTACAGATGCGGCTACTACTACTACTACTACTACTAATAATAATAATAATAATAATATATATATATATATATATATATATAGCGTATAAATATCGCCTTGTTTTGAGAAAATATATGTTCTGCAATGTTTTACCATATTTTATAGCTGGTGCATACAATATACTAACAATATGCGTTTTTCATTGATGTGGATCTAAGCGGAAGCGTCACAGCTACGTATAAAAATCATCGAGACGTAATTTGGCACAAATTCATTACTTTTAAACAAAGTGGCAATGCAGTAAATGTTTTTACAGTTATTATATACCTAACAGAATAGCAATTCAACGTGTTGTGACCAAATTGCGGGAGACAGGAAGCATGGGAGATACTCAAAAATGTCCTTAGCGTCATAATAATCCAGCCATAATTCATGACAATATTCAGTGGGACGCCTTGAATAATTTCCCAGAAAATCACCGCCCCATCTCCCAACCAACGAGCATTTAGAGGAAATTATCTTGGAGGATTTGTCATAATGACCTCGCATATTTCAGATCTTGATGACACAAACCGGTCCCAATAAAGCAGAACGACATAAAAAAAAAATGTGAATATAAAAATATTGAAAATAACGAACGCCTATTAAATTTGATTTTTTGTACTGACAAGCCTCACTGTTTCTTGAGTGGGTACATTATCAGGAATATACGGCATAATCGCGTTGACACACCGGTTCTCGTCAGATCACCGAAGTTAAGCAACAGCGAGCCTGATTAGTACCAGATGGGTGACCATTTGGGAATCTTGGCGCTGTATGTGGTTTCCGCTTATCTCGGCATTGGTTTCTAGTCGTCTTGTACACTTCACTTGCCATGGTATTTAACAATGTCGACTCAAGAGAGGTGTGATTGGAAATTGCGCATCTCCTGCCAATAAGATTTTTACGCGCAGGTACCCCTTCGTGGATAACCATAGTCTGTCAAAGACTGAGGGAGCCCTACATTATCAAGAGAATATGCGGTTCTGGACTCAACAGGAAGTGACTGTATGGCGTGCTGTTGAATATCAACGTGTTCTGCCCAATTGACATAATCAGCGTCATACAGGTTTTCTAAAGTACTAAAATACGAGGCAAAAGTCTTATCTTCGTCTAGGGCCGATATGAATTGTCTAAAGCCTTCTGCTATGTTGCTTTCTGTGACGTGTTTCTTTTTTTTATTATTAAAGCTCGTAGTAATAAGTCTGTGTTTTCTTGTTATGCAAGTAACCGTTTTTGAAATCTTTCTTCCATTTTCTGGTGTTGTTTACTCTGCTTCTATTGTTTGGGTATTTGATATTTGAACAATTTACCCCGGTTTCTCCGGTTTTTATTTTGCTGTTTCTGTAGTTTCATCTAATATTTGACCAATTAAGACTATCTTTCTTCGTTTTTCTTTCTTTCATTGTATTTTTATTCCCTCTTTTTTTTTTGAAAAGTGATGAAAAATGTCTGTAAAGGTGTGAAAGAAATAATTTTCTTTTTTTCACGTAACCTTTTTGTCATTCTTAACGCGCAACACAATGTAGGCCTTGAGATAAAAAAAATTACGTGTCTCTCAATTATTGCTGATTTTTTTTTCTCTTTGCCGAAAAAAAAAGTTAAAAATTAAATTCTTTTTGTCATGCCCTTTAATTTTCTCTATGGGGAAAAGAACCCAAAGTAAAAAATGAACAAAAAAGTCACTTTTTAGTTTAAAAAAAAAACAAAAAAACTTACCGATTTTTTTTCTGTGAAAGTTTTTAGTTGGTGCAGCGAAATGAGAACCAATCCTTTAGAACCTTGTAAAGCTTAGTGCGACTTTCAGAGCTGTATACTGGTCATACAAACGTGTTTAGTCGTCTGATTCTACGGTGCCAACTCTCTGACTGATTTGTTACTAGTGTATTAAGCACACACTATCTTATTCGAAAGGTAGATGTTGTTGAGATGGATCCTTTGCAATACAACATTGTTATTTCGGAAGAAAATGTTGTAAAACACAGACATTTTATATTTGACTTTTAAGCGTGCGTTCTCGAATTCTTATCACCAGTTGTTGTGGGACTTATTAAAAAGTTTAGTTTTTACTCATGAGTTCTCTAAACCAAGTCGCCAGTCGTTGTGGTTTAAATAAAATGAATATATTGTACAAGGAAGTAGAAATACAAAGAAAGTCGGTAATTTTCAACTGGTAAGTTGGCCAGTTGTAGTCTTGCTTTATATCATGATATTTATAATCCTATCTTTGGTTCTGTGGGACGAGACTGCATGAACGTTTGCAGGCTTTTTGAAAATGATAAAATTATTAAAAATAAATTATTCTATGGGTAAAATTTAATCACAATTGAAAACAAGAACATATAGTTTCACACCATTAAAATATACTCAAATTTACCTACATCTCTCTCTCTCTTATATATATATATATATATATATATATATATATATATATATATATATATATATATATATATATAACTACTTCATTTACATTTATATTAAGTTTGAAGTAATTACTATATCTATATATATTTTTATATTTAACTTTATCATTCTTTTTTTTTCTCTCCTTTATCTTCCCAGATTTTTTTTTTCATTATTTATGTTATGTCTCGGAAGTAGAGTGAAAAACACATCTTATTTTTCTTTTATTAATATTATTTTTTCCTTGTACACACTTTTTTGTGAATTATTCCATGTATTTCTGCCTTTGGATTATTATGGACTATCTTATTCCAATTACGGGATTTCTTTGGATTTTACTTGTACAAATGGAAATTCTTTTAACTTTCTTGAAGTTTTACATTTGGATTTTACCGTCACTGGATTTTTTTTATCTTCCACCAGACTATTCATTAATGTGTAATCACCTTTTTCTTTACCATGTTCCCTCTGCTTAACTTATTTTGTTTTCAAGTAAGATCTTTGACTTACTTGTTGCTTCATCAAATACTTTTGCATGCAAAATCCGATCCTGCATTTTGCTAATTCCTACCCTCTGATGAGAAGGAGAGTATTTCTTCGAAACTCCGCGGATTAAGGACTATCCATTTATCTAGTGTTTCCTTTTCAAATTAAATATGTTTTTTAACTCATTTCAAAGTGTTTTTTTAACATATTTCATTAACTGTTTCCTCTTATATATATATATATATATATATATATATATATATATATATATATATATATATAGTGTCCTGGAAATCAGCGTCAGTTTTGCCGCTTCGGTTATCTTTCCTGTGGCCTTGTAAGATCACTAATAAATATGTGTTGGTGCTCGTGTGGTTTACAAAACCGTTTGTGGGGTCATTATACGTGAATGGTAAATCAACACAACAATAAGATATAAGAAATGTCATCATCCTAGCTTTGGATCTATGGGACAAAACTACATGAAAATTTGCAGGTAAAAAAGAACCTATATTTTCAAAACAATAAAATATGCCCAAATTTGCTTACCTTTGTACACATAGTGTCCTGTGAGTCAGCGTCAGTTTTGCTGCTTCGGTTATCTTTCCTGTGATCTTGCCAGGCCACTAATATATATGTGTGTGTGTCTGTTTGTGTGTTGCGTGTGCGCGTGTGTATACATCGCGCCCTCTCCAACGATGACTTCAATAATATTACTTTTTTTTTACTTATTTAGTTAGAAAGGACTATTACAGTCGCTATATTAGTTTATTACTCTTTACTATTAGATGATAGCGAAAGGGATAGAGAAAGATAGGGAGAGAAAGTGATAAAGCTAGAAAGAGAGTGGAAAATGAGGGAACAAACATTATAATATAAGACCGTTGCATGTTAAGCAATATATATTGAGAAAGGGTGATATTAATGAGGTCAAACTTATTCAGAGTACCTACTTAGTAAAGAAGACTGTAAATAACAGGTAATCACAAAGAAATTATAAAGGATTTTATAAACTACTAGCATTTCAGCCCGGCGTTGCCCGGGTGTTTGGAGGTGTGTGTTGAGCAAAATACATAATTTTTTTTAAGTGGTAGTAGGAAGCAGGCTCGAACCCGTACCGCGAAGAAGAAAAAGAACGGGGGAAAAAGCGTGACGTGTTTGCTGTTACGACCACCGCCAAACCGGAAGAGGGGATGATTTTCGAAAATATCAGCGAAAAAGCGACCCCCACTGTTGAAAAGTGCCCAGTTGAGAGTGAAGAAATTTATGTTTTTAGCCAATTTTAGGCAGACATGCAAACATATACGTACAAGCATTTATATATTGGTAGCTACACAGTTTCGACCCAAACCGATGAAAAAACTTGCCCTATCTCTGAATACCCTTTATGTAAAATTTAAAATGTTTAGACAGGAAATTGTCTGAGTAATTTGGTAGAAACCGCAGCGGACATTTTTTTTAAACTTTGACCCCTATTATGACCGCTTAAAATTTATTGTTTTATACTCGAATCAAGTTATTAAGTTAGATCCAGTTCCAAGACACCTATACCTAAAATTTCAAGTGTTTAGACCCAAAATTGGCGGAGGAGTTTGGTGGTGTCCTCAAAGGTCAAATAGTTGAACTTTGTCCTGTTACCAACCAAATGTGTGTCCGAAAATGGATTACAATGATTTTACCAAACCCCAGTACCCTGTATATCAAATTTCGAGTCTGTAGATTGAAAATTGACAGAGTTATTGCGTAAGGAATGTACACATACACACAGACACACAAACAGACAGACACGTTCACTTTTATAGTGATATAGACATATCTCAATATAGAGCTAACAGAGCTATATTTATGGCATGTGTGTTTTCATTAATATATATAGGGAAACATACTTAGTGAAACTAATTAATTCATATTTAGTGTAATAATTAGTGTTAGGACGACTAATCGGAATGGGCATCGGATATTGAAAAAATCTGAACTTTAGAGGGTATCGGAATCGGTATCGGAATCGTAATAAATTGTACTTATTTTCTGCCATCAAACACTATTCCTGTAATTATCTTTTAAATTTGATGTTGTTTAAAACAAACTCTTCCACTGCTGGTAGTAATAACAAAATAAATATTTACTAGCGGGACCTGTGGAAATTCCACAAAGTATTCATTCACGTGTAATATATTGATGTTGACATTTTGTAGATGTTCAGTGTAAATGGAGACGCTCTGATATTATTGTAGCTTTTTATAACAGCACAACTATTTATTTAAGCTAGTACGAACGCCCGGTAAATCACGGTCGTAAAGTACGCTTAAATATGATATTTTAATTCCTACAGATTTCTTATATATTATTATAGAGTTAATGTTCTATCGATTTTTATATATTTTAAAGTTGTGATCTTAAAAAATAAAGAAAAAATATATCCATATGACTTGGGTGCATTAGCTTAAATCGAAATCAAAATTATATATATATATATATATATATATATAACTTGAGTTCCTTCAGCCATAATCAAAACCGAAACCAAAACTTATGAAGAATTCTTGATAAAATTATTAAAAAATATAGATGACTTTAGTGCCATCAGCTATAATCGAAACCGAAAATTAGTAAAATTATTTACGACAAGAAATAGACGTATATAACAATTAAACGACCCGGATGTGACACAGAAAGTAACACACACGGTACCCTATTAATATACTGATTGATTTTAAACTACCAGTAAAACTAAAATTCATAAATAACCCCCCCTTTCTCTCACAAGTGTGTTTTTACGCTTGAGAAAATATATGTACATTTAACATGTGTTTTAACGGTAATGGAAAAAATATTTAAATATTTAGAGATATATACAGAATCGGAATCGAAATCGATAATCGTATCGGAATCGAGAATGTAGGACGTAATCGGTAATTGTATCGAAATCGGGAAATATTGAAATTGTCCAATCACTGATAATAATGCATTATGATCATTTTTGCTTTTGTAAATTTTAGATATTGTGAATTTGAAAAATAGGGACATTAATTCTAGACGGTACACCGATCTATTATTCCTGATATAAAATAACTCAAATAGATTTTTTTTATTTGGGTCAATGTCAATCTTTTCTTATGTCCATTATTCTATAAATCTTAAGTAAATATCATTTCGAGTAAACATTGCGTTAGAAAAAACAAAATGTCTATCTTTTGTTTTTTCGAAAGTGAAAAGTCTAGCGAGTTACTGTTTTTTCCCCGTCATATAATAGCCATTGATCTTAAATTTCCTTTGTAGATTCGAGTCCATTATCTGTAAAACCAACATTTCGTTATTTGTATAGGAATAGTAAGCAACTTTGCGATGAATAGTTTTTCGGATTATATATTTTATGTAAGTCAAAGAAGGAATGGGTTCATGAGACGAAAATCGAGTGGGATTAAATGGATGTGGTTTATAGAAGAGGAAGTGACGTAGGCAACCAGAAGAGGAGAAAAGGCAACAAAAAAGTAAAAGATGAGATGTAAGGAAAGAAAATGGACGGAATCTATATATCTATAAAAGTGACATTGTCTATGTGTGTGTCTGTGTGTATACATTTCCCTATTAAACTTCTCTGTCAATTTTTAGTCTACAGACTCAAGATTTGACATGAGGGGTATTGAGATTTGGAAAAATCGTTTTGATTGCTTTTCAGTCAGGAATTTGAGTGTTAAGGCGTCAAAATTTGATTTTTTAAAATTCTTTGTAAATTTTGGGTTTAAACACTTGAAATTTTAGATGTAGGTTACTTAGACATGGATCAAACATTTTACTTTCAGTTGTGCCCAAAACAATAAACGTTAAGGGGTCAAAATTGGAGTCAAAGTTTTAAAAAAATTGACTTCCGCGGTCTCTATCAAATTACTCAGCCAATTTTTGGTCTAAACATTGGAAATTTTACATAAAGTGTATTCTGACATGTGCAAGGTTTTTAATCGGTTTTTGGCCGAAAATTTGGCTGCCAAGGGTCAAAGTTCAAAAGAGTTGGTCTTTGCGTTCTCTAGAAAATTATTCAGCCATTTTGGATCTAAATGGTAATCAGACACGCAGCAAGCTTTTAATCAGTTTTTGGGCGGAATTTGGCTGGCAAGAGATCAAAGTTGAAAGAGTTTATCTTTGCAGACTTTACCAAACTCCTCCAACAATTTTGGGTCTGAACACTTGAAATTTTAGATGTAGATTACCTGGACATGAGTCAAATTTTTGAATGCATACATGCATATACAGATAAATTTATGAACAGTACATAGGGCCCGAGCAAAGCCGGGTTGAACTGCTAGTAGAATATAAACTACAAAGAATTTTGTTGTTTTGTTTTGCGGCACATCTTTTCTTTTTCATTTTATATAATTATATACTGATTTTTTTTATGTCCTCATAATTATTTATAGTGTTCGGCTTGCCTGCTTTATTCTACCGCACATTCTTCGCTTTCACGTTTTTTTTTAAATTTAATTATATGTGGTATTTTTTGTATTCTAATAGTTAATTATAGTGCTTCATTTGGTTGTTTTGCCTGAAAGAACACTTACCTTTTCAGTTTATTTTAGTTAATTATATTCGAATTCTTTTTATGTCCTAGTATTTATTTATAGTGTTTGGTTTATATGTTTTGTTTTACAGAACAACCTCCCTTTTAAGGATATTCCATTTAATTATGACTTTCTTTTTATATTCTAACATCTATTTATAGTGTTTCCGCTTGTTTAAATGCCTAATCGTGTTATTTATGTAAAAGATCTTGTGCTTCAAATTCTTTATATCTTCAAATATTTATTTATTGTGTTTGGTTTGGTTGTTTTGTTTTGCGGCATATCAGCCATTTTATTGTGATTTAATACTAAATCGAATGGGATTAATGGGTACTAGAGCGCGGACGCGCGTATGCAAATATCGAGCCGTGTGTCAAATGACATGACGATAAGAAAAAAGTATGGCTATAACACGGAGAGAGTACGTTAGAGAAGACGATCACGTCAGAGACGTGCATGACTTCACGACCGTTACGAGAAGTTCCATCTGGCTGGGAGAATTGAGAAATAAATTGTTTAAAACAAAAAGAAAAAAAAAAGTAGACTGCATACAACGTGTGGGTCGCGTGTGTAAATTGTACAAGGTTGGAAATAGACGCGAATTTTAAAAAGGAAGTGACGTGAGCAAAAGAAGTGAAAGAGAAAGGGGAGAAAGGGGAGAAAGTAAAAGCAAGGGAAGAAATAAAAAGAAGGGAATATAAAACACAGAAAAGAATTTGGTTTAGTTGTTTTGCTTTACGGCACATCAATCTTTTCCGGGTTATTTCTTGTCGAATCCGGAAATTTTGGTAAAACTTTTTATTTCTCAAGTTCTTATATATTCAAATATTTATTCATAATGTTTGGTTTGGTTATTTTGTAAGAAAGATTATCAAGAATTTTTCGGTTATATTAATGCAGAATCCGGTTATTTTGGTAACCAAAATTTGCGCTTCAAGTTCTTTATATTTTCAAATATTTATTCAAAGTGTTTGGTTTGGTTATTTTTCTTTTCTTTACACAGAAATTACCACTTATCAAGGCCCGAAGGTCACTCGATGGAAAGTGTTAATGGGTATACATTAGTCAATGTGATTATAGTGTAGTAAACATACGTAGTGGGAATTTTGTGAATTAGATTACTTAGGGGGACAGTTCTTCAAGAACTTGTTTATGTTGGACCTGAAGACAATCAGATTGTAGTCAGCTGGAAAGCAGTCAATAGGAAGAGAGTTCCACAGTCTTTCAGTTCTAAGAAAGAAGCTTTGTTCATGGAATCTACGTTTACGTGTAGGCACAGATAAAGAGTGTGGGAAATTATTTATAGTGGTTTTAGATAGACGAGTGTTTTTCGTGAAAAGGGTCCCACCACTAGGCTATGGAGTCTATTTTGAACTCTGTCAAGGCAGAATAAGCTGCTTGCGGCATAGCAGTCTTTTTCGGTTATTTAATTTGGAACCTGGTCATTTTTGTAAGACGTTTATATATTCTTTTAGTTGTTTGTACCTGAAAATATTTTTTCATCTTATTTTGTGTGGTTATTTTCACAGTATATTAAACTTTTCGGGTTATTTAATATCAAATCAAGTCATTTTTGGAATTTTTTTTTCCTATCATTAATATCGCTAAACATTTATTAATGTTGTTTGGTTTGATGTGCTCGTTTTGTTTTCCGGCATGTCAACCATTTTTGCGTTATTTAATGTCGAATCAGAGCAGTTTGGTAAACAAAAATGCTCCACGCTCTGTATATTTCCAAATATGGTGTTTTACCAAAAGCTTATATTCTGTTGGCTTTTGTGCTGAGGTGAAAAAACTATGATTGAGTCTGCAGATTAGGACATGCCATCTATTTTTCTTGTAAGGCAATAAGGATATGACAAGGGCCGAGATCATTCCTTTCAGGCGTGTCGAATGGGAACATTCTAACTAACGTATAGGAAGGGTTTTCGAAATTCATGCAAATAATTTGTGATTAATAGTACTTCACCTACTCTTGTACGACTAGCCTAAACCCAGATTAGATTTGCTCAAATATATTCGGTTTTTATTTCCTCAACAACAAATTATTTCGTTTCGGAATTTTTGAGATGAGGATTGGTTATTCGTATTATTTGGATCCATCGGACTACTGTTCTCATTTTGAGTATGATTTTAACAACGTTTCGGTTGATGTAACCTCTGATCTTCTTCGGGTGTATCTTGTTGAACTTGGGAATGTTTCTGTCGAACTCGGGAAATTTGGACGTAATTTCGAGCGAACGGTTTACTTACTTATTTATAAAAACACAATTGCGAATTACTTAGGACCACTATCCAGTCATGCCTGACGGAACAAGAGCCCGCTCGAAATTCCATCTAAGTTCCCGAGAAACATTCTCGAGTTCTGAAGAAGGTCGAAGCGTTGTGAGAATAACATTCAAGATGAGAACAGTAGTCCTATGAATTCAAATAATACGAATAACAAATTATATATATATATATATATATATATATATATATATATATATATATATATATATATATATATATATATATATGTTAATCATTTTCATCACGGCAGAACCTAGTGTTTTATGTTTTCGGTATTATTAGTGCAGGAGCTACACATCCAATTTACCGAATGATTGGAACCCAGCTACAAAGTCACCGTTGACTTCATTTGCTAAAACGGAATTACTGGGAATTAAACACCTATAAATGCCAAATGCTGGCACAGCAGTGAAAAGTCGAGAGTGTTCAGACTAGCGGAAATCCTGAGCATTGCATAATGCTAGTTGACTATTTTTTGTATTGGCTTAATAATAACGCTTTTTTAATTATAGAATTATTTCTCTTGAACAACGTGTTCTTGGGATTTTATTTCTCTAGATATCTGAATACTCTATATACCAAATCTCAAGTCTGTAGATCAAAAATTCGTTTAGTATGTAGGTTAGGAATTTTCTCACACACATTCTCACTTTTATAGATATATAGATTATTTTATGCGGATTCATAGGATTTTATGCATCTATTGTCAGTATTTATTTCGATAGTGCTCAATACTACAGTGGATCTAGGTACTAAGTTTTTCAAATATATATGGCAATTAAGCTACACAGAATTTTCCGCATGAGGATCTATCAAGCAATGGGCATTAATTGCTATATATACTCTTCAAAACTTACTTTATACACACACATGTATATATATATATATATATATATATATATATATATATATATATATAAGATCGAGAAAAAGTTTTAATTTGGATTTTAAATGATGTATTTTCAAATAAGTTTTCGTTATAATCCCTTTACTTTATATACCGTTTTAAAGAAGGTGTTTCTCTCTATCTAACTGTTTAAATTACACTCGTTTTATACACTTATGTATTTTCAGAACGTTGAATACTAGGTTGTAAAAACAAATTCGCACAATTTTCTTATTTCAATTTAAACTAGGCCGAAAAACTGCTGAAACAGCTCACGATAACAAGGAAGCGTTTGGTCAAGGAACCTCTACTAAACGCAAAGTACAATGGTTGTTTCAGAAATTTCGTGGTGGTGACGAAAGTCTCGAAAATGATTAGCGTAGTGGTTGCCTAACGTATCTTGACAACTGTCAATTAAAAGCCTTAGTCGAAACCAATTCAAGCACAACTGTTCAAGAACTTTCTTTCGAATAAGACGTAACGTATATGACGATTTGCAACGACTTGGGAGAGATTGGAAAGACAAAAAAATTTGATGTATTGGTGCTTCATAAAAGTAATGACAAAAAACAAACAAAAAATAAACGCCGTTATGAAGTGTCATCTTCCCTTGGTTTACGCAACAAGAACAATCCGTTCCTCGACCAACTTGTGATTTGCGATGAAAAGTGAATTCCTTAGGACAACCGGCAACACTCAGCTCAGTGTTAGACGCTGCCGAAATTCCACGACACTTCCCGAAGCCAGAGTTGCAAAAAAGTCATGCCTACTATTTGGTAATCTTCGACCGGTCTCATCCATTACAGCGTTTTGAATGCAGGCGAAACAATTATGGCAGTGAAGTACTGTCAACAAATCGATTAAATGCAGAAATGGTCAGTTTCTTCTCCATGACTATACCCGACTATATGTACGTTGCTAAACCGACACTGCAGAAGTTGAACAAATTGGGTTACGAAACTCTGCCTCATCCGACATCCTCTCAAGACTTTTTACCGACTACCAGTTTTTCAAGCATCTCGACTACCTTCTGCGTGGGAAATGCTTCAAAATGCTAAGCGATATCCAAAACGCTTTCAGCAACCTAATCGCCACCAGAACGCAAGATTTTTACGTTACTGACATAAACACACCTGTTTTGCGTTGGCAAAAGTGTGTTGATTCTGACGGTGCTTATTTCGATCAATAATTTTTTGTTTGAGCCGTGATATGTTCAGATGAATTAAAAAAATTAAAAACGACAAAAACTTTCTTGTAAACCTGATATATACACACGCGGCAAAAATAAAGTCCGCACTTGTAATTAAAAAAAAAAACTAAGCTAAATTTAATGTAACTGTTTAAACAAACTATATCTCATTTGATTGGCCTTTTATTCTTTTATAATTTTACCTGTTCAAAATTGAACGAATCGTTAAATATTTTGTACATTCATCTAAGTCTATTTTTAATTTTTAATTTTATATCCCTTTCTCTGCTTGTCACGTTGGTACAGTGGCAACGTCACCGGCGGTTTCGATTCTAGCTGTGGACTCCTAAATAATTTTTTTACTTTGGAAATCACGCCTTTATAATGATATGCACGAAATCTGGACAAATTAAAATATCATATTTAAGCGTATTTTACACCCGGGCAAAGCCAGGCACTCTTCTCCCCCTCCACCGCTAGTATTTAAATAATTTCGAAAAATTATATTCCAAATGTAACGAAAATCTGATATTTGTGTTTTCGATCAATAATATTCTATTCTAACACATTGGAAATGCAACAAATATATTAATAAATTAATAATAATAATAATGTAATAAATATATTAAATAAATTAATAATAATAAAGTTAATAACTATCATGCAATTGAATAAAGTGTTGTATTTTATCATTAGGGAAACACGTGTATTAGGCAACAATATTATTTGTAATGAATAAATTATGCGCTCATTGTTAGCAAAGTCGGTGAGAGAATCCAAGATCTCCAGGAATGTTTAAAGATTTAATTTCTTTAATATTTTTATTCATGCGTAATTGACATGTATTATGCATTTAGGATTGTGTTAATTTTATTCGCATTAAAGATTAATCACTGTACAATATGCTAATTTTTCATCTCATACCTGGATTATGTGTCAATTCCTATGTGTTGCATACGTTACACTTCACAACATTCTGTAGCTATGTACGAGTAAACATACACACGCACACACGTACATAGATACATACACACACGCACACACATAAACACACACGCATATAATATATATAATTTATAAAATATATATGGCGATTAAGCTACACTGAATATTCTGCGTTTCATCCACTGTAGGATTCGTCAGGCTTATTACTAACTAGCTCTACCTACGTATTGAGCACTTTTGAAGTAAATACTTAAAGTTTACGCATAAATCTATACTTTCGTATATTAAATTTGTGTGAGTAAATGAAGTAGTTATATATATATATATATAAGAACAAGTAATTAATAAACATGTTAAAAAAACATTCAAGAAGAGTTAAAAACATTCAATTTTCAAAAAGGAAACAAATTAACTCGAGTGTCCTTAATCAGCGGAGTTTCGAAAGAAATATTATCCTTCTCATCAAAGGGTAAGAATTAGCAAAATGCGGGATCGGATTTTGCTTTCAAAGTATTTAGTGAAACTACAAGTAAGTCATGGACCTTACTCGGTAAAAATAGTGAAGCAGATGGAATGGGTAAAAGAAGAAAAATGATTTTACGTGAATTGCATAGTCCAGTGAAGAGTAGAAAATCCAATAACGGAAAATCCAAAGAAAATCGGTAACAGTTCAGTATCCACAAGTAACAATCCAAAGGAATCGCGTTACTGGAACTATTTCGAAGAAATCCAAAAGGCTGAATTCCGGGAAATATTTCACAAATTGGTACAAAGAAAAAAGAGTGAGTTCAAAATATTATTATTAAAAGAAAGATAAATTGTGTAATATATATATATATATATATATATATATATATATATATATATATATATATATATACTAGCAAAAGTACCCGTGGTCGCCTGGGTTCAAAACAGCCTACAGAAAATGGACTCTGATTTATGAAAGTATGATAAGTTATGAAAAGGAAGGGTTGTAAAGAGATAGCTTCGAAATCGGGGGTATCAAAGCCAAAGAAAAATATGATGAAAGTAAAAATAAAATAGATAAACCCCATAATTTATTATACAATACTTGCTCACACTGAAACACTCATCACAATATTCTGTGGATCTATATTAAAAAAACCTTGTTAAACTTTGTGACATATTTCCATTCTATGGAGGTCAGGCGCGAACGAACACCCCATAATTTTATTATACCATATTTCTTCAAACTGAAACATAATTATCAAAGTATACTTACCTAGATAGATATGAAAAGTCTTTATTAAAGTTTGTGCCTATTTCAATTCTATGGAAGCCAAGCGCGAACGCAAATCCCACAATTTTATTATACCATCCCTTTTTAAGATAAAACATACTTATCAAAGTATTCTTATGTACATCTATATCAAGGGTACTTGTAAACGTTTTTTTTTTAATTTAAAATTTTTTATTTCCATACTTTGTGGACCAGGCGCGTACGAAGACTCCACAATTTTAATGAATCATCATTATGCCAGATCAAACATACCCATTCCTGTGTCTCGATACATCTTCTATGATTATATGTGATCGGTTTTCTATAATAGTCAACCATATAGGAGCCTATTCGTGACCAGACACACACACAGACGTTCAGCTTAATATTATATATACATATATATATATATATATATATATATATATATATATATATATATATATATATACAGTCCTGGTCAAAATCATAAGATTACTTAAGAAAGAAAGCGTTTACGCATATTATTAAATTTTTAATCAAACAAATGGTTAAACCCATTAGCAAAAGCAAAAATATAATGAAAAAAATGAAATCTGCTTCATTGGGAACCTTAACCCTGACCTAATAATTATTTTTTAAAAAACAACAATTTTCATCTGGTCAAAATGATAAGACCACTGATAATTTTTCTAACAAAAGGCAATTATAAATTACTAAAATGGGTCTCAGTATTTAGTATAGCCTCCATTATTACGAATTACTTCAAAAATTATCTTCGGCATGCTTGTGACTAAGTTTTTTATCAGTTGCAAAGGAATTTTACCCATGTACTGAAAACTGAATCAGAAAGTTCCTTTATCGAATCACACTGGGTTCCATCCTTGAACACTTCTGTTGTCATCCACACCCAAAGATTTTCAATGGGATTGAGGTCCGGAGAACATGCTGGATGATCTAACAATTCTATATTATTTGAAGAAAAGTATTCTAGTGTTTGTTGAGAAGTGTGTATCGCAGCGTTGTCTTGCTGGAAAATCCAATTTCTTCCACACAGACGGGGACCTTCAGTCCTGATAGAAGCATTTTCAAGCATTGAGATGTACTTCAATGATGTTTGCCGGCCTTTCACTACTTGCAACTTTAGGGTCCCAGCTGACGAGAAAGCACCCCAGATCATTAAAGACCCTCCTCCACTATGCCGAGTTGAAAAAGTCTCTTTGGGCAAATTTTTATCATGCCAATAGTGTTGAAATCTATCTGGACCATCTAGATTAAACTTTTTCTCATCGGAGAAAATTACATTTTCCCACTTCTTTTCATCCCAAGTCTGGTATTTGGCGGCATATTTAAGTCGGTTAGTTTTGTGTTGTTCAAGAAGACGTGGTTACTGCAGTCGCTTTAAATGATTCAAACCCTTCATTTTCAGATGCCTTCTGATGGTTTTAGAAGTACATGCTGCTGCTGTTTGGCTTTTCAATAGACTTGAGCTCATACTGGAGTTTTTTTAAAGCTTCTTTTGATACGGCGATCCAGTGATGGGTTTTTTTTTTTTTTTGGTCGACCTGGACTTATTTTTGAGCCCATGTTGATCTGGATTTCTTAAAAAATTTGTGATGACCGTTTTGCTACGATTCACTTCGTTTGCAATGGATCTATGGGAGAGTTCACCCCTATTAAGCTCAAAGATCTTTCCTCTTTCAAACTCTGATAATGGTTTCCCTTTTGCCATTTATAATTTATTAAGATGTTTTTTTATCCACTAATAAGTTGCTTTTAGTAACATAGAAAGCTTTTCGTATTCATTTTCTTAAAACTAGCCGATTTTATTAAGGTGGTCTTATCATTTTGACCAGGTGAAAATGTTTGCTTTTTAAAAAATAATTATTAGATCAGGGTTAAGGTTTCAAATGAAGCAGATTTCATTTTTTTTTCATCATATTTTCCCTTTTGGCAATGGTTTCAACCATTTGTTTGATTAAAAATTCGATATTATACGTAAACGCTTACTTTCTTAAGTGGTCTTATGATTTTGGCCAGGACTATATATATATATATATATATATATATATATATATATATATATATATATATATATATGTGTGTGTGTGTGTGTGTGTGTATGTATAACGTATATAATCATTTAATCACATAAATTAATATACGAAAGTATAAATTTATGCGTAAACTTTAATTATTTGCATCAACAGTGCTCAATACGTAGGTGGAGCACGGTAGTAAGTTATAAAATATATATGGCAATTAAGCTACACAAAATATTCCGTGTTTATCCACGCTAGGATTCGTCAGGCTGATAGAGCATAAGTCTGACGAATCCTAGCGTGCATGAAACGCGGAATAGTCTGTGTAGCTTAATTGCCATATATACTTTATAACATACTATATATATATATATATATATATATATATATATATATATATATATATAATATTGGTAAATAGAAATAATATCCGACGAGATATGGAGATAAAAAAAGAACGAACCAAGCTATGTTTTCATCAACGTTTCCTCTTTATTTTAAAAATTTCTTCTGGGCGAATGAAATTAGGACAATAAAATACCAGTACAAATATTTGAAATTATTATTATTTTTTTTAATTACATTTTCACTCCACACAAGGCAATTGCCACTTTGTGTAGTGGGCTACTATCAGGGGCAACAACTACTGGGTTACTATGCAGGGATTTGGGCAGCAAGATGTCGGGTGACGTTATACATGAACTTCTGCACGTCAGTACAGTTGGGGCAGCAGGGACCCAGAATTGAATTCCAAGGTCTAGCGGTTCTGGGGAAGAAACTACTGGAGTAGAAATATCTTTTACATCTAGCGATCTCTTCTGAGTTGGGGTGGGATTTGGCTGCCTGTCGGGTTTGTCGAGCGTGTTTACATCGTGGGGCACAAGTGCTTGCAGTTCGTCAGAGCATTCACCATTAAACTACTTGTAGAACAGGCAGAGGGGTGCAACATTTCGTCGATGGGACAAAGGCTGAAGCTTAGATGCCAGTTCAGGACCTATTAGATTTGTGACTCTCTTTTGTACCTTGGCTAGAAGTAAGAGACTAGTAGCAGATGCACCAGTCCAAATATGACAGCAATATTCCATACATGAGCAAATGGTGGTCATATAGAGGTACAGGATACTTTCGTGCGTTAGTAGCTTTCTGGCACGGTAGAGAGAGCCTACCCACTTCGCAGCGGCCTTGGCAATGCTTTCAATGTAATTTTTCCAACTCATGTTTCTTGTGAACGTTAGGCCAAGGAGTTTGAAAGATGTACTCTCAGATTAAGAGTCGTTAGGTTTTTGATGTAATGAAATGTATGGTTTTGTCTAATTTCAGAACGAAGAAAGTCGTTGAAAATAAAAAAAAAGGTATAGCGTTGTGAAAGAGAGTAAGATTTTTAACATCATATAGCCGTTAATATATTTAAGGAGATATGATGCAATCTTTCTTTTTGGTATAAATATGTGCGTTTTAATTCAAAAATGGATTTCTGATTAAAATGAGATAAATGTAGTTTTGTTATATAATTTATTAACTGATTGTATGTATTAATTATTATACGTGGTATTTTCTATCGTGTGAGAAAATTAACCTGTGTCAAATATTTAATTATGTTCTTTTAATAGGAGTTTATTTATTAATAGGGATACATTATATAAACCTCCAACCTGTGTCATTGTGCTTGAATTTGCGATAAGCACTGATTCAAGAAGTCTCTGTCGCGGTTATTTGAAGAAAAAAATGTAACTAATCTTTCAAGTTTGAAGTAAAACTGTATGATTAAGCTGCAAGGATTGAGAGAATAATGCATTTAGAGGATTGCTATTTCTTATGTTTCTGTTATGTTTATCAGGCCTGTTCTCAAATCTACGTTGGGTTTCACCAACATATATATCATGACAATTTTGGCAAGAAACTATGTATATGCTTGCATTGGGAATTGGTTTGTTTTGGAGATGTTTTCATGTTTTTGTTTGTTTTATAGTCTGTGAACATTACCTAGCGAAAATACACTCGTTTGAGCATTTAAACGGGAAATAATTATCATTGCTTCAAAGGGAAAATAATTCTACCATCTTAAATTAATGAACTTCTTTCCATTTTTAAAGACAACTGCTGTCGGCTCATAATATTTTAAATTAAATTAAAAGCAAATTAAAGAAATCAACTTGAAACTTCAAAATAGAACAATTAAAACGCTTGTGTTATGACAAAAAATTCATAACACGGAGATAACTATTAAAGTAGATTTTCCTTCATGTAATATGCAAATGAGGTTACTTCTTGAACGTAGATTTCTTTTGAAGAAACAGTATATATATATATATATATATATATATATATATATATATATATATAAAGCACGCAGAAATGAATGTGCGTAAAGTGTGAAATAGTTTACATTATGTACGTATTAATCAGATTGTGAATGAACACACAAGAATACGGTTTTATTATAACACATTATGATTGCAACGTCTTGTCAGACGAGTGCCACTCCCTCAAACACTTAGTCCATGAGCCCAAGTACCTGAGGGAGTATCTATACAAAGATGATGTTACAGAATCTTAGCTTTGTACGACAGCTAAGTCTCTCTCTCGGTTCAAAATGTTGAGATCCAGCAACAAGCAAGAGCAAAATAGCCAGCAACAAATTAAACTGCAGACCAGCGTAATGCGGGTACTGGTCTCACGCTTTTTTTTTAAATCAGATATTTTCTTCTCCTAGAAAGGTTGCCTTCACCACGGCTTACAGGAGTCCTCTCCACCCCAACACACATATACATACACACAAATCTACACGGTGCTAGTTGGCCGTTGACCCCGAAAAATGGTTCATTTGCCCTTTGAAAGGTCTTGGTTTTAATCCTGCAGGGAGACTAACCGCCCTCCTCACCAAACAAGTCTGGTGGGGAACCAGTTTAGTCGCCGGTGAGCCAACCATGAGGCAGGTAGCACTGGGTTACATGGTACCAGTAGCATATGACATGACATGGCTATAACACATACACACATATATACATATAACACATACATAACACATACACACATATATACATATAACACATACATAACACATGCACACATATATACATATAACACATACATAACACATACACACATATATACATATAACACATACACACACGCACACACACACATATATACATATATATATATATATATATATATATACGTATATTTATGAGAAGATATACTTATTTAATTATATTTCACTCTTTATTTATACTAATCCTTTAATTTACGAAGCTCGATGTAACACCCAATAATAAATAACAAAAAGTTTATATTCTGAATTCCAAGATGTTGTCCTTCTTACCGTTTATTTCTTTCAGCATGTTTAAATGTTCAATTCTTACAAGCAACTCTTTCGTAGCGCAGAACCATTCATATAAGTATTGTGTCATTTTTTCATTCTCATATTATTATTATTATTATTATTATTATTATTATTTTTATTATTATTGTTATTATTATTATTTTTATTATTATTATTATTATTATTATTATTATTTATTATTATTATTTTTATTATTATTATTATTTTTATTATTATTATTATTATTATTATTATTATTATTTTTACATTTTACATTAAACTTGAATATAACTTTGTTTTTGTTAGCTGGAAAGCAGACTTGTAGTACAAAGTTTTACAGATGGACAATTCTACGAAAAAGGCTTCGTTCATGGAATTTGCGATAAGATTTAGTCAGACGTTGAGAGTGGGGAAAATACTTGATGGAGTTTGTAGCTAGATGAGCGCTTGATGTAAAAGTTTTTGATGGTGAACCATGTCTATATTCTTGATGTTTATATATGTTGTAATTACTAGTTCTGACGCGTCGTATATTTCTTTAGTACAATACTACGGTAAGCAGTATCGTAATACCATAGAATCAGCAGAAATACTAGTAGAGCGCAGCGCAGGATAGAAAACTCCGCTTACCCTTTATCTTTTCCTTGTAACCGTTTGTTAATATATTTTTCTTACACCTAATCCGTGTTCCGCGTTTTCTTTCCATAGTCCAAACGTTGGATCCATCTTGCTTCTTCTTTATTTATTTCCACTTTCCAATTAATTCTGAAGCTTCACTTGTATTAGCCATTCTCTATCTTTGTTGCCAATTCTTCTGCGTCTCCGCTGCCACGTCAGGAGGAAACCAACATTTTTAATGGATACGATTTGTACTTTTTTTTTACGCATTTTCTCTTTCTTTCATTTTCTTTTCATGTTTACTTATGTATTTGTTTATTTAATTAATTCCAGTTTCCGTGTTTCTTTTATCATTTATTCTTATTCAATTTTAATTCATTGTTTTCTTTTCGTTCATTGATTCTGTGTGCCGTTACTGTTTTATATACTTATTGTTTCTAAATCATGTCATTCATTATTCCTTTCGTTCATTATTTATTTCATTCATTATTTATTTCATTCATTATTTATTTCATTCATTATTTATTTCATTCAATATTTATTTTATTCAATATTTATTTTATTCATTATTTATTTCATTAATTATTCATTTCATTCATTATTTATTTCATTCAATATTTATTTATTCATTATTTATTTCATTCATTATTTATTTCATTCATTATTTATTTCATTCATTATTTATTTCATTCAAGATCTATTTCATTCATTCTTTCTTTCATTCATTATTTCTTATATTTATTGTTTATTTCATTCATTGTTTCTTTCATTCATTATTTATTTCATTCATTATTTATTTTATTCATCACTTATTTTATCTATTATTTCTTTCATTCATTATTTAATTTATACAGTCTTTCTTTCATTCATTATTTGTTTTATTCATTATTTATTTCATTCATTCATTATTTCATTCATTATTTCTTTTATTCATTATTTATTTTATTCATTATTTCTTTAATTCATTACTTATTTCATTCATTATTTATTTCATTCATTATTTATTTCATTCATTATTTATTTTATTCATTATTACTTTAATCCATTACTTATTTCATTCATTATTTATTTCATTCATTATTTCTTTCATTCATTATTTATTTCATTCATTATTTTTTTCATTTATTATTTATTTCATTCATTATTTATTTTATTCATTATTACTTTAATTCATTACTTATTTCATTCATTATTTATGTCATTCATTATTTCTTTCATTCATTATTTCTTTCATTCATTATTCATTTCATTCATTATTTATTTCATTCACTATTTCTTTCATTCATTCCTTATTTCATTCATTATTTATTTCATTCATTATTTCTTTCATTCATTATTTATTTCATTCATTATTTTTTTCATTCATTATTTATTTTATGCATTATTACTTTAATTCATTACTTATTTCATTCATTATTTATTTCATTCATTATTTCTTTCATTCATTATTTATATCATTCATTATTCATTTCATTCATTATTTATTTCATTCACTATTTCTTTCATTCATTACTTATTTCATTCATTATTTATTTCATTCATCATTTATTTCATTCATTATTTTTTTCATTCATTATTTATTTTATTCATTATTACTTTAATTCATTACTTATTTCATTCATTATTTATTTCATTCATTATTTCTTTAATTCATTATTTATTTCATTCATTATTTTTTTCATTCATCATTTATTTTATTCATTATTTCTTTCATTCATTATTTATTTTATTCATTATTACTTTAATTCATTACTTATTTCATTCATTATTTATTTCATTCATTATTTATTTCATTCATTATTTCTTTAATTCATTCCCTATTTCATTCATTATTTATTTCATTCGTTATTTCTTTAATTCATTCCTTATTTCATTGATTATTTATTTCATTCGTTATTTCTTTAATTCATTACTTATTCCATTCATGATTTTTTCATTCATTATTTCTTTCATTCATTATTTATTTCATTCATTATTTATTTCATTATTTCTTTCATTCATTATTTCTTTAATTCATTACTAATTTCATTCATTATTTATTTCATTCATTATTTATTTCATTCATTATTTATTTCATTTATCATTTCCGCTATCCATTATTTTATTTATTCATTATTTTGTTTATCCATTATTTTCTTTTATCTATTATTTCTTTCATACATTTTTTCTTCCTTCATAAATTTATTTTACTCAGTATTTCTTATTCATTATTTTTTATTCTTTATTTTTTTCGTACATTTTGTATTCCTTTATTATTTCTTTCATTTATTACATCATTCACCTCTTATCGTTTTATTCACTAATTATTTCCTTCATTACTTCTTTCCCTTATAATGCATTTCATTCATTACTCTTTTTCTTCTTTATTCTAAATTTATGTCAATTCTTGTTATGTTTCTTCATTCTTAAACGTGTCTTTCAATTATTCTTTCTTATTCTTTGTTCATATCATTCAACCCATTTTTTTTGCTTTTTCTTTCTTATTTTATTTATTCATTCTTCTATTTAAGATACCTTTCTCTCCTTTCTCTTTCATTGTCTGCTTCATTCAACCATTCTTTATTTCTTTGTAGGCGACACTTTCGTCCTCCCTTTTATCACGTCAGGAAGAAACCAAAATCCCGCTTGAACGATTTCCATTCTGACTTATCAGAGGCTATTAAAGGAACCCGTTGAAAGGCAAGTAGCAGGAATTCCGCCATTGAAGGCAAACGCTTAGAAGTCAAGAATAGCTGGCATTAAGCGCTCGAGGGCGCCATTTTCTTTCGCGAAGGCATGCGAGGCTAGAGGTGCAGCCGGTTTGTTTGGTTAAAATTGCTGAGCACGTAACCTAGCTGCCATGACACGTGCCGAATTATTTGTCAACCGATTTGCTTCGATCAATTAACATTATTTAATTATATAAAAAAAAACAACTCTACTTAATAATCTAAATATTCATTAAATTAAATTCTGTGAAGCTCAAGTAGTGATACAACGGGTTGCCAAGCAGTATTAGAAGTATGAAAAGGAACAGTTTAAAAATATTTGTTACAAGTTCGTTCTTTCTCCAATATAAACGGCCCATCCACTCTCTTTCTTTCCCTGTCTGTATTCTCCTTTTTTTACTCGCCCCTATTTTACTATATATATATATAAAGTAATAGCGTTCGTGTGTGTGTTTGTCTGTGTGTACAATTCCCTATGATCAAAGAAATATAAAGCGTCTATAGTGTGTGTACATCTCTCCTGGTCAAGAAATATTAATGCCCATTGTAGGATACTTCTATCAAAGGAGACATTTATTTTATGTGTAACTTCTACATATAGCATTATTCACATCACATATACATCGACTGAGTTATGGTTATTAGCATATCACATTAAATTAAATCATTTTAAATAATTAGCTCGATTATATTACCTATTCGACATAATAGCATCGTTAATACTGTACTATTTAAAAATATAATTAAAAATGTAATTATTTAGTTTATTTACATTTCAATTTATATTTTATTTAACTTAAATTTACTTATTATTATCGTAAATCTGAAACCTTTCAATTTTCAAACCAGAAAACCAAGGGAAATAACTGTGATAGTTGTATAATGAAAAAAAGTATGTTTTTGTAAACTTACTGACAGCATAATTAGCGTCCTAAATTATGAGATGAAAAATTGAACGAATCTTAGTAAAAAAAAAAACAAATAAAAACAGCGCCGGTTTTCGGAGATGCTGAAAACGAATATCAGCAAAATTTGTTTTGATATGAAGAAATTACTACGTGGTAAGAAGGTGTGTGCTCATTTTACGTTAAATTTATATAGGAAAGTGATTCCCCACTTTTTGAAAAAAAATTCTTCATGTCATGAAAACTACAAATCTGCCCCAAATTTAAATGTGATATTCGTTTTCAGCACCACCGAAAAACTTTTAAAAGTGTTTTTTGAGGAGTTGGAAAGTACTTGACATTGACCTATTTTTTGTTCGAGAAAAGGTTCAAAGGTAAATCAAATAAACAATTTTTTTTAAAGTTTTTTTTTCAAGAAAATTTTTATTTATATATATATATATATATATATATATATATATATATATATATATATATATATATATATTCAAGGAAAAACCTGAAAACTAGACAAATTAAAACAAAACTGGGGTGGGATAGATTTTTTTTCTTTTTTTACATATTAAAACAGATATTGTTGTTGTTTCCTCAGACCGTTGTTTTATTAATGGTATGTGTGTTTGCATAAATCGTATTCCGCATTCGCGCTAGAGGTCTTTCTGTGTTGCTCGTTCAAACACCCGCAATGACAATTGTAGGCCTAGACTTGGCAAAAAAAAGGTATCAGTCCGGATAATGTAAAGGTTCGGCATGTGGAAGCCTGACACGTCCAGGCATAGCCATTGCTTACTTTTCCTTGTCCACATGATGCACAAGTTTTCGTCCGTGCCAGTAATTTTATTTCTTGACAAGAGTCGAAGATTCCAGCTGGTGTTTCCAGCTGCTCATTTTAAGCTGTAGAATTCATGTTTATTTTTTATTTTTTTTCTGACATTAAAGTACGAAATGGTGTGCTTTTTTTTTTACTAATTTATTTTTTTTCTTCCTCTTCCAAATTGTCGTCTGGCTGCTTTAAATTTTCAATTCGCGCAAACGCGCGTCGCGTTAAAAACGATCACGCTGCATTGTCATTGGTTCAGCTTTATGTTTCGTCAGACGGCTTAATTTTCTCGGCGACGCTCGGCTTACTCCGGCTGTTGGCGTCATGTTACAGAGAAAGCCGTGCGTGTGCTGAGTTACATCTGGATCACTCTCTGCATGAGTACAAACCTTTTTATTTGTTATTGTTGAGTTATCCATTTTTTTCACTGTATTTAGTTGTTTTACGCCGATATAATTCATCGTTCTGTTTATAATTGTTTATTTTGATTAAAAAATGACACCCATTGAACTATAAGTGGTTTGTTTGCCATACTTATAGGTAAATGTGCACTGAACATATATAATAATACTTAATGTTAAATTCAAATTTTGATATATCTTTTAATTTAAACGCGAAAAAAATTGGGAGTCTGAAAACGTACACAGTAAAACAATACGTTGTAAAATGCTCTTATGTTTGTCAACGGGTTAATGTAGATTTATTTGTGAGAAAATTACGTTAAAATAACTTAAATGTAATACGGAAATGAACGATGTAAAAAAATGCAGAAAGTACTAACAATTTTTTATTTGGATAATTTAAACGCGAAAATAAACAATTGGGACGCTGAAAACGTACACAGTAAAACACTACGTTGTCAACGGGTTAAAGTTGATTTATTTGTACGAAAATTGTGACAGTATAGTTGTAATACAGAATAGTTGCAAAATATCCCCACCCTTCCCATGTTAAATAATAATTTCTAAATAATAGCGTTAATATTTTAGTGCGCAGGTCAAATTCTGCAAAAGTAACGTAAAGTAAATTTATGTTTATTTGTTTACGCTGTTATGGGTTTATGTTTATGTATGCATACGGAACCGGACGTCGTAAACCGGATGTTGGGTTACAATACCCGTTACAAGGTAATTTGAGTTTTATAATTATATAGATTTAATATAAAATATAATTTTTTTACCATATATGATATCACATACATCGCTGTGGTATAATTATTACCATAAATCAGTATTTTTTAGTTTACCGACCCCTCAGCATTCACCTTTGAATTGTCGACTTTTGTAGGTTTTGGGGGACGCAGAGAACGAATCTTTTTGGGGCGTTATTATAATTGTACTTTCTAGAAATGTTTCCTGTGAAGGTGTGTTTTACAATGAGCATAAATAAAAGACAAGGTCAGACGTTTAAAACCTTTGGCGTAGACCTGACATCAGACTGCTTCAATCACGGTATGTTCTACGTCTCCATCAGCCGGACAGGATGTTCAGAAAAACTCTGGCTCCAAATCAAAGAAGCAGAAATGTAGTTTACCACGAGGCTCTTCAATGAAAAGTTCTACAAAAAGATATGATGAAAAACTGATATGATCTGATTGTGGTATGTTTTCAGTATTCAATGTGTTAGATAAGATTTAAGCATCGAGTTGAAATGTACATCCCTCTTACAACATCCACTTGCTGGAAAGGTGCCCACAAATCGCGTACCTAAGTGTGCAGAAAAGTCCCGTGCGATGCGCGAGTATCTTTGCTAGCATATATACATATATATATATATATATATATGTGTGTGTGTGTGTGTGTGTGTGTGTGATTACTTCATTAAATCACATAAATGAATATACTAATATATAATTTTATGCGTAAATTTTTCAGTATTTTTTCAACAGTGCTCAATACATAGGTAGAGCTAGGTAGTAAGTTATGAAAATACATATGGCAATTAAGCTACACAGAATATTTCTCATTTCATGCTCGTGAGAATTTCTACTTTTACACTATGTTTTGATAACACACACACAACATACACACACACACACACACACACACACACACACACACACACACACACACACATATATATATATATATATATGTATATATATATGGAGAAATGTAATTGGTTCACATGGAATTGTTAAAGTCAACTCAAATGGTGTTCTCGTATTCTCTCTTTGCAGTGAATTCGATCTTTTGCTCACTAATACTGTGTGCTGCCTAATTGCAAGAAAGCCAGTTGGAAACATCCCGGGTCTAATCATTAACATCTCATTGATTATTTCATTGTACGTCGTTCTGATAGACAAGATATAAATCTTACACGCTCTTACAGCATCGGGGAATGTTGGTCAGACCATAAATTGATCTGCTCCACAGTCAGGATGAAAATCAAGCGCCCTGTTCGAAACCGACGTAATTCTTCCATCAAGAGAATTGATGTAGGCAAGTTGAAGGTTAAGGAGATAATGCACTCATTTCAAAAGGCTACTGATGAAAAGCTGTCCTCCGTTGTATGTGGGAATGATATTGAGGCATTTTGGAGAGAGTTTAAAACTGCAGTGTATGACTCTGCTAAAGAGTCATTAGGATATGTTCGAAGGAAAAACCAAGATTGGTTTGATGAAAATGATCCAACTATCGTCCCACTGCTCAATAACATGCTTCAAACCCATCAAGTATGGATTACTGACAAAAATTCTACAGTGAAACACAAGGCTTTCAGAATGGCCAAAAGGTTGGCACAATCTCGGCTCCGAAAAATGAAACAAAACTGGTGGGAGCAGAAAGCTGAGGCCTTACAAGATGCGGCGGATAGGTGTGATTTTAAATCATTTTACCAAAACCTCAAGGGGTGTTTTGTCCCATTTTAAGGGGGCATCTCCAATATTTTCGTCGGATGGCATTCTCCTCACTGATAAGAAAGAAATTACTAAGCGCTGGGCTGAATACTTTTCAAATGTTTTAAACAGAAAATCGACAGTGGATCGAGGAGTGATTGATGATATTCCTCAGAGGCCAACCATTGGGGCACTTACTGATACTCCATCCATGTCGGAGATTGAATGAGCTGTAAAGCAACTTTCAAATGGTAAAGCTCCAGGTGATGACGACATACTTGCAGAAGTATACAAATATGAAGCTAACTGTTAATCAGGAAACAAAGTTCCCTGTTTTCATTAATATGAGAACTTGGTACTGTGCCACAACAGTTCAAAGACGCGTCAATTATTCACCTGTTTAAGCACAAAGAAAATAAGTGTGAGTGCGATAACTATAGAGGAATTTCTCTTTTGTCTGTTGCTGGTAAGATTCTAGCTCGTGTAATCCTAAACAGGCTCAATGGTTCAATCTGTAAAACTGTGCTCCCAGAAACCCCGTGTGGTTTAAGGGCAGGAAGAGGTACTGTGGACATGATCTTCAACATTCGACAACCACAGGAGAAAGCGAGAGAGTAGAATAAGGAGTTGTTTATCACATTCGTTGACCTCACAAAGGCATTTGATACCGTCTCTAGGGATGACCTGTGGACTGTTTTGAGGAGGCTTGGTATTCCGGACAAGATGTTGAATGTGATTGTCTTCTTTCACTGGGGAATCGTGGCGACAGTACGATCTAGCTATAAACAAAGTGAACCATTCGAAGTGTCAAATGGAACAAAGCAATGATGTGTTCTTGCTCCGATCCTATTTGCTCTTTTCTTTTCGGTGATGCTTGAGACAGCTTTCAGGAACACCTCAGGAGGCATAGGTGTTGAGTATTGATCAAGTGGAGGATTATTTAACTAGCAACGGTTCAAGGCCAAAACCAAGACTTCTGTGCAGACTGTTCTTGACCTCCTTTATGCTGATGACTGTGCTCCTGTCACTCATAGTCTTGATGACATGCAGAACATCCTTAATAGCTTTTCTTGTGCATGTAAGGCTTTCGGTCTTACAATTAGCATAAAAAGACTGAAATTATTCACCAGCTAAAACTAAACGCTACGTTCTCTTCACAACCAGTGGTATATGTTGATGGTGAAGCTTGGAAAACAGTATCTTCTTTTACATACCTCGGCTCTATTGTGCCTGATGATGCTAAATTTGAAAGGGACATCCAATGTAGAATTAATAAAGCTAGTGAGGCATTTGGTAGGTTGCGACACAGACTCTGGATGTATCTCTAAAAGTAAAGGTGGCAGTCTACAAATCTGTTGTTCGGCCTACTCTTTTGTATGGTGCCGAAACGTGGACCTTGTACCGCAAACATATAAATCAGCTTGACTCCTTCCATATGAGAAGCCTGCGTTTTATTTGCAATGTTGGATGGCAGGATTGTGTTCCGAATAGTGAATTACTGGAGAGATGTGAAATCACTGATATTGAATCATTTTTGATCAGGATACAAATGCGGCGGTCGGGTCATCTGGTGAGAATGGATGACTCAAGAGTTCCTAAGCAACTTTTTTATAGGCAACTGACAAATTCTTGCCGTTCAATAGGCCGTCCCCTGCTTCGTTACAAAGATAAACTAAAAGAAAACCTGAAATGTTGTGGAATTTTTCTGAGTTCCTGGAAGAGTGCAGCAGTGGATCGCAGAGAATGGAGGAAGATGTGTTTCCTGGGAACCGAAGAATTTGAACATAACCACCTTTGTCATAGGGACGCCCTTCGTGCAAATATGAAGGCAAAACACAAGAAAATTTCACCTAAAAATGAATATGTATGCCACTGTGGTTTCAGAGCACGCAGCAAAGCAGAGTTATCTGTTCACTCGAGAAGGCATCTTTGACCGACGAGCATATGAAAGTTCGCCATCTGCGGAGGAGTGTGCCGGATGTCTACAGGATTGCAATTATGCATGTGGTGTCACAGAGCTTGGAAGCTGCTGAAGATTTCACACTGAATCCTCATTCATCGTCTTCGATGAGAGAATCCACCATATATATATATATATATATATATATATATATATATATATATATATATATATATATATATATAAAATAAAAATTACAATTAAATTTACCAAAAGTATATTATAGATATTAAAGAATTGATATTTATAAAATAATCTAAAAGCTCAATTAAACCAAGTAGGATGATTTATTAACATTTTTTAAAAATGTTTTATTAACTATTTGCTCTTATATATATATATATATATATATATATATATATATATATATATATATATATATACATATATATATATATGTATGTATATATATATAATGTAAAAGCTCGATAAAACCAAGTAGGATGATTTATTAACATTTTTTAAAAATGTTTTATTAGCTATTTGCTCTTATATATATATATATATATATATATATATATATATATATATATATATATATATATATATATATCCTCGCGCGACAGAGCAGGACACAAAATGTTTTGAATAATAATAATAATAATAATAATAATAATAATAATAATAATAATAGAATAATAATAACTTAAATTTTAAAGCTTTTTTATATTCTGAAAGAAATTTAAAAAAGTTAATCTAAAAATGTTATTTTAAAGTTTTTGTTAAAAAGATCAGATTTGCCCATTATTCAAACCTGTATTACAAAGAGGGGGTTGCAAACAATGAGTCATTTTGTGAGGAGAAATACAAACTGAAATAGAGAGAATATTCAGACCAGTAATAATACAAAGAGGGGGTTGTAAACATGATTTGTGGTGTGAGGAGAAATACAAACTGAAATAGAGAGAAGTAGAGTTTTAAAATATAATCTTAAAAAGATAAGATACACGTTAAAAAAGCATTTCATCCAAAACATGAAAATTGTTAAACAAAATGTTTTTACTATAGGCTTTAAAAATAAAGGTACAAGATTCAATTTGAATTCATTTGTCTTCAAAGTGCACTTTTATAAATTTTACAAAGTAAGGTATAACATTTTTTATTTAAAGTGAATAAAAAAATTACCTTGGATTTATTTTATGTAATGTACATTTTGTTGCAATTTAAAAACATTATCTTTCATCTTGAATTAATGATATAGATATAAAATTTTCAATGATTTTTAAGGAGTATATTAATAATGAAATGTTCAAAATTGTTATGAATAATTAGCTCATGTTATGTACTGTTGTTTAGTTTCTTTTACATGTATTGATATTCATATTGAAATCCCTTTCTCTTTTTATTTAAAAAGAAAATACAATCTTGTTATATATGGGGCGTGGAAGTGCATTCACTAGCAGAAGATCTAGTTAATTTGCATATTCTTTTAAACACTCATTTTAATTAATTCCTTATTAGTTTCTTTAGTTTTTTATGGAATAAACATCTTTAGTTAACTAGTACGTGTAATTATATTGATGTTCTACATGATTTATACTTGCATATTATTTGCGTAAAATGTTTATAGTATACACAGAATTGATTCCATATACATTTATGTATACGTACATGTTTTTGTTTAACAAATTTTACCTACCGAACACCTCTTAGAGTTTTTGGTCTACAGATATGAAATTGTATATATAAGACATTTGAATCCGTGCGAAACTTTATATAAAGGTTTTAGCCCGGAAAAATCGGTGCAAAAGTGTGAAAATTAAAAAAATGAAATTTGCCTAGTGGAGGTCGAATGCCACCATTACGAAGGAATAACGTAGTAGCTATTGGTTCATGCTTTAATTTTTAGCCTCGTAGAAAATATGACTTCGTGGCCCAGTCATTGGCGACAGAGGCCAAAAAAAAAAGTCGTAAGCTGAAGGTTTTGGTTTCATTACACGAGTCTTTATTTCTTTTTAAGTTTTTTAAATCATGACTATATATTGCGTCCGATATGATCTATAATATAAATCTCAGCTGTTTGTTTAAATGTATGTATATATGTGTGTATGTTTATCTGCCTAAAACTTTCTACAGGCGACGGATTTTCACGAGACCGGTATCGTTGTGAAGCTGACCCTTCGGACGACAAATACGGAACAATTGGCTAAAAACATTAATCACTTCACCTTCAACTGGACGCTTTTTCGCCTATGTTTTCGAAAGCCACCCTCTCTTTTCGATTGATTAACCTTAATGAAAACCTACAGCACTTCCGGTTCAGCGATGGGCGAAACAACAAAGACGTCACTTTTTTCCCATGTTCTTTTCCTCCTTCACGGTACGGGTTCAAGCCTTTCTACCTACAATCACTTCTTTTTTTTTTGCTCAACACATACATCCAAACACCCGGGCAACGCCGGGCACCCAGGCTAGTTATCATATATAATTAGAAGAAGTATATTGCTGTAATATATATATATATATATATATATATATGTATATATATATACATATATATATATATATTACAGCAATATACTTTATATATATAAAGAGAGATAGAGAGGGAGAGAGAGAGTGACGACTTTCGTTATTCTAATTATTATCACTTGCCTGTCATTATGGCGTTCTTTTGCAGCATGACTTCCGGCATCAACACAATTAGTATCTTGTGGACGAGCTTTAAGGACCTTTCCTCGAAGGAAATTTTGCACACATCACCGTCCGCCACCACACATGAACGTCAGGTTTACTGGACTCTTCTTTCCTATCCATCCCTGCCCGGCTAACATCGGTGCCTTTTCAGCTGGCTTCCCTGTTAGTGTCCAGAGCTCGGGTCAGAATCTTAATTGGTCGTAAATCTGGCAATTAGAGTTCCCATGCTGACCAAAGGGGGCGGGAAGTGTAGCATTCCGAAACCTGATTGAGCAATGATCATTAGCGTCAACATCACAACGCTGGGCGTGTTTCCATTTTGAAAGGGGGCGGGACATGTGAAAAGGATGGAATATGATGTCACGTGTCGAATTGATTGATCTCTAGAAATGATGATGATGACGATGATGATGATGATGATGATGATGATGCCACAGCCTCCGCCACCGCAGCAGACAGATTGAAAAGGGCATAAGGAAAGTTGAAGGAGAGAGAGAGATAGAGAGAGAGAGAGAAAGAGAGAGAGAGAGAGGTGGGAGAGAAGGAGAGGGAGCTAAATAACGATTGGAGTGGGGCACAAGAAAAAAACAACAGAAAGAAAAAGAAGATTCTGGTATTACGACGGAAAGTGACTAATAAACTGATCTCACAAAAACCTTTTGTCACATCCAGACATTTGTTGAGCTACGGTGTATAAGTTGTATATGAAAACGATAAGAGAGAAATAACAAGATATGAGCATTTGTATATGGGAAGTTATGGTGTGAGACTTGGAAGAGTATTTGAACGGCGAATATTTCCAGGTAGAAGATTAATAGGTGGATAGATAGAAAAATAGGAGGATGAAGGGGAACGATAAACGTAAAAGTAATTATGTTAAACTGAAGCATAAGGTTATATACATTGTAAGGAGAGAAATATGAGGTAGAAGATGAAGGACTACAGAGGGAGAGGGAAAGAGAGGGAGAGGGAGAGGGAGAGAGAGGGAGAGGGAGAGGGAGAGAGAGGGAGAGAGAGAAAAAGAACAAAAGGGAGGATGAGAAAGATTTAATATGGCTTCACAGCAATCCACAAACAAATAGACTATGAAAATATACCTGAAACAAGGACTAATAATATCAATAATTTAAAGACACATCTAATCTACACATCTGATGTCATGTCTTATAAAAAATATATATAAATGTGTCGCTATATTTACAGGGTAAATAAATGTATCGCTATATTTACAGGGTTAATAAATGTATCGCTATATTTACAGGGTAAATAAATGTATCGCTATATTTACAGGATTAATAAATGTATCGCTATATTTACAGGGTAAATAAATGTATCGCTATATTTACAGGGTTAGTAAATGTGCCGCTATATTTACAGGGTTAATAAATGTATCGCTATATTTACAGGGTTAATAAATGTATCGCTATATTTACAGGGTTAGTAAATATATCGCTATATTTACAGGGTTAATAAATGTATCGCTATATTTACAGGGTTAATAAATGTATCGCTATATTTACAGGGTTAATAAATGTATCGCTATATTTACAGGGTTAATAAATGTATCGCTATATTTACAGGGTTAGTAAATATATCGCTATATTTACAGGGTTAATAAATGTATCGCTATATTTACAGGGTTAATAAATGTATCGCTATATTTACAGGGTTAATAAATGTATCGCTATATTTACAGGGTTAATAAATGTATCGCTATATTTACAGGGTTAATAAATGTATCGCTATATTTACAGGGTTAATAAATGTATCGCTACATTTACAGGGTTAATAAATGTATCGCTATATTTACAGGGTTAATAAATATATCACTATATTTACAGGGTTAATAAATGTATCGCTATATTTACAGGGTTAATAAATGTATCGCTACATTTACAGGGTTAATAAATATATCGCTATATTTACAGGGTTAATAAATGTATCGCTATATTTACAGGGTTAATAAATGTGCCGCTATATTTACAGGATTAATAACTGTATCGCTATATTTACAGGGTTAATAAATGTATCGCTATATTTACAGGGTTAATAAATATATCGCTATATTTACAGGGTTAATAAATATATCGCTATATTTACAGGGTTAATAAATATATCTCTATATTTACAGGGTTAATTAAAATATCGCTATATTTACAGGGTTAATTATATATCGCCATATTTACAGGATTAATAAATATATCGCTATATTTACAGGGTAAATAAATATATCGCTATGTTTACAGGGTTAATTAATGTATCGCTATATTTAGAGTTAATAAATGTATTGCTACATTTACAAAGTTAATTCTAGCGTTATAATAAGGATTCGGTTCTGGGGTTCGAGAAGGAGTGAGTCACTCTCGACAACAGCACGTTTCTGTCCTCTTCTTTTCCAATCGACCACACCTGGCCTCTCGCCACCAATGTCACACCGCACAATCCGAACGTCAGTAATACAAAATTCTTTTCAAGAAAAGATGTTCACGCCACTTTTCTCTCTCCTCCCCCAAGGAATTTTTCCCTGCTTTTATATCCTCCTATCTAGAAAAAAAGGAAGAGACAGGAAAAAATAGCTTCTCCCATCATGGTCTGCCTTCCCAAGATGCCCTTCGCGTATACAAATGCGCTGCCCATCCTTTCCTTCTTCTTTCAGAAAGAGCGATACAGATACGCCCGGTACGTTTCTTTTTTTTCTTCTTTTCAAACCATATACCCCACATTAATGAAATATATCAATACATATACAGAGTTATATTATTTAATTGGAATTTATTGAGATGAGTGTTATTTATTAATTTTATTTTTATTACGGACTATTATCCTCATCTTTTCTTAGTTGTTTCACGCCGTTTGGTCAACTTTTCCTCTGGCCATCGTCAGGTGGTAACCGCGACGGGATAGGAACTCCTAATCTCCTAACTGCATCCACTTCAATTCTCACCACGTTTTGGCAAAGTAAGCCTCGATTCCAGGTGAGAATTGTCTTAAGATATCGGTTTCCATCCTAACCAAAGCCGGCCAGAGGCTTACTTGGCCCAAACGTGATGAGACGACAACAACTATGGAAGGCAGTAATTGCAGAGAATGCAGTCAGGAGATTCAGAGTTCCTATCCCATCACGGTTACCACCTGACGAAGGCCAGGGGAATAGATGCCCAAAATGTCGTGAGGAAAAGATGAGGATAATAGTCCGCAATAAAAATAAAATTAATATACAGGGTAAATAAATTGTATTCGACATATGCAGGTTTGATAAATATATATCTACATTTAAAGGTTTCTTAAATTGTAGAGTCACATTTATAGGTTAATAAAATGTATTGCTCCATACACAAGGTTAATAATGTATATTGCTACATTAGCAGGGTTAATAAAATGTATTGATACATATACATGGCTAATGCATATACATCTATATTTACAAGTTTAAAAGATGTATTGCTACATTTACAGGTTTAATAAAATGTATTGCTATACTATATATATATATAGTTAATTTCTTTGTTAATTTTCTTCCTTTGAAGATTGTAACGTTGTGTATGGGTCTGTAAAACCAGCTGCCAGCATTGCCCTAATTAAAATTGAAACCAACCGAGAGCTCTTTTTAGTATCCTCGCTGTATCATTAATGCAGCATACACAGAGTGAATGCATGTACAAATTTAATAAAATATATTGTTACATTTATAGAGATAATAACATGTATATATATATATATATATATATGTATTGGTAAATAAAATATACTTCTATGTTTATAATGTTAATAAAATGCGTTGGTGTATACACAGGGTTAATAAAATGTATTGTTAAATTGACAGGGCCAATAGAATTGCATTTATATATTTGCAGGGTTAATTAAATGTATTGCGATAGTGCAGTGCAGATTATATTAAAATATACTGCTTTATTTACAGGGTAAAAATGCGTTGTCCTATTTCCAGGTTTAATAAAGTATAGTGCTGCATTTACCTGAAAAATAAAATGTATCGCTAAATTTACAAGGTGAATAAAACGTATTACTTAACATACAGGGTTAACAAATATATTGTCACATTGTATTCGACATATACAGGGTTAACATATAAATTGTCACATTTAAAGAGTTCATATAATGTATTGCTACGTATACAGGGTTAATAAAATGTATTGCAACATTTACCCACTAAATAAAATTTATCGCTATATAGACAAGGTTAATCAAATGTTATGCAACATTCACAGGGGGAATAAAAAAATAATTGCCATATTTATACAGTTAATTAATATATTGTTAAATACATGGTACTACATTAATAGGGTTAATAAATGATATTTCTACGTTTACAGGGTTAATCAAATGTATTGCTACGTATACATGTTTAATAAAAAGTATTGCTGTATTAGTGTTATTATTATTAACTAGTGTTAATAATATGTATTGTTTTATTAACAATGTAAAACAAAAGTATTGTTACATATACGGGATTAAGAAATTGTATTGCAACATTTACAGTGTTAATAAAAGACATTGCTTCCTTGCAGGGTAAATCAAATACATTGCAACATTTACATGGTTAATAAAATATATTACTATATATACATAGTAAATAAAATATATTGCTATATATACATCGGGGAAGGCATGTCTGCTTACCTTTAATGCATCTAAAACCAAACTCCTATCTTTACATCATCAACGGTCTGATCCACATCTGGCATCAATTGAAATGGATGGCTCTCGCCTAGGAAAAGCCCCATGTTTTGACAAGCTTCTGGGTTTGTCCTTTACTCCTGATCTGAAATGGAACACGTACATCAAGTCTGTTGCCGGGGTCGCTGGAAAGATGGTGGGATCCTTCTACCGCTCCAGAAGATATCTCACTACTGATGCAATCCTCTATCTATATAAAAGCCAAGTACGTCCAAGGATGGAATACTGCTGTCATATCTGGGCAGGAGCTGCTAAAAATAGCCTATCATGCCTTGACAGAGTACAAAATAGACTTCGTGGCTTAGTGGGGGATGTCCTTTTCTCTACCCTGCAACCTCTCTCCCACAGAGGAAACGTGGCGAGCCTATCCTTGTTTTATCGTTATTTCTATGGCAGGTGCTCGTCTGAACTCCAATCTTTCACGAAAAACACCCGTCCAGCTGAATCCACTGTGAACAATTTTCCCCACTCTTTATCTGTGCCTAAATCAAAACGTAGATTCCATGAACAAAGCTTCTTTCTTAGAACTGCACGTCTGTGGAACTCTGTTCCGTGTGCCTGCTTCCCACCTGACTACAACCTGGATGTCTTCAAGTCAAACGTTAACAAATTCCTAATAAACCGCCCCCTTAAGTAAACACTTCATTAAATCTCCACAGTAACGTACTGTACTTGCAATAAACCTTATCCCTGAGTGGCTTCCGGGCCGTGATAAGTGGTGACCACCGTGTAAAAAAAAAAAGGTTAATAAAATGTTTTGAAAATTTTACAGGGTTGATAAAATGAATTGCTACATTTACCGAGTGAATAAAATGTGTTACAACAGATACAGGGTAAGTAAAATATATTGTTACATTTACATGGTTAATAAAATGGTATTACGGCATATACATGGTGAATAAAATATATTGCTATACATACAGTGTTAATAAAATGCTTTGCAAGATGTACAGGGTTAATAAAATTAATTTTTACAATTACAAGATAGATAAAATGTATATAAAATATAAAGTTTATAGAATATATTATTACATTAAGAAGAGTTAGTATAATATATTGCTACATATACAGGATTTAGAAAATGTATCGCTACATTTACACGTTTATATGCAAAGGTAAATAAAATATATCGCTTAGTATACAGGGAAAATGTATTTCTGTATTTATAGGATTAATAAATATCTTGTTACATATAAAAGATATTGCTCCATTTACAGGGTTAATAAAATGTATTGCCACATATACAGGATATTTACAAAGTATTGCTATATTTACAGGGTTAATAAAATGTATTGCCACATATACAGGATAATAAAAGCATCGCTATATTTACAAGGTTAATAAAATGTATTGCCACATATACAGGATAATAAAAGATATTGCTATATTTACAGGGTTAATAAAATGTATTGCCACATATACAGGATAATAAAAACATTGCTATATTTACAGGGTTAATAAAATGTATTGCTACATATACAGGATAATAAAAGATATTGCTATATTTACAGGGTTAATAAAATGTATTGCCACATATACAGGATAATAAAAAAAAAGTATTGCTATATTTACAGGGTTAATAAAATGTATTGCTACATATACAGGATAATAAAAGATATTTCTATATTTACAGGGTTAATAAAATGTATTGCCACATATACAGGATAATAAAAAAAAGTATTGCTTATTTACAGGGTTAATAAAATGTATTGCCACATATACAGGATAATAAAAGCATCGCTATATTTACAAGGTTAATAAAATGCATTGCAACATATACAGGATAATAAAAGATATTGCTATATTTACAGGGTTAATAAAATGTATTGCCACATATACAGGATAATAAAAAAAAAGTATTGCTATATTTACAGGGTTAATAAAATGTATTGCTACATATACAGGATAATAAAAGATATTGCTATATTTACAGGGTTAATAAAATGTATTGCCACATATACAGGATAATAAAAGCATCGCTATATTTACAGGGTTAATAAAATGTATTGCCACATATACAGGATAATAAAAGCATCGCTGTATTTACAAGGTTAATAAAATGTATTGCTACATATACAGGATAATAAAAGATATTGCTATATTTACAGGGTTAATAAAATGTATTGCCACACATACAGGATAATAAAAACATTGCTATATTTACAGGGTTAATAAAATGTATTTCTACACATATAGGATAATAAAAGATATTGCTATATTTACATGGTTTATAAAAAGGATTGCCACATATACAGGATAATAAAAAAAAAGTATTGCTATATTTACAGGGTTAATAAAATGCATTGCTACATATACAGGATAATAAAACAGTATTGCTATATTTACATGGTTAATACAATGTATTGCTACATATACAGGGTAATTAAAGATATTGATACATTTACAGGGTTAATAAAATGTACTGCTACATATACAGGATTATAAAAAATATTGCTATATTTACAGGGTTAATAAATTGTATTGCTACATATAAAGGATAATAAGAAATATTGCTATATTTACAGGGTTAATAAAATGCATTGCTACATATACAGGGTTATAAAATATATTACTACACTTACAGGGTTAATACAATGTATTGCTACACATACAGGATAATAAAAAAGTATTGCTACATTTACAGGGTTAATAAAATTTATTGCCACATATACAGGATATTTACAAAGTATTGCTATATTTACAGGGTTAATAAAATGTATTGCCACATAATAATAATTAATAAATTAATAAAATGTATTGCTTCATATACGGGATAATAAAAGATATTACGATATTTACAGGGTTAATAAAATGCATTGGTACGTTTACAGGATAATAAAAGCATTGCTATATTTACAGGGTTAATAAAATGTATTGCTACATATACAGGATAATAAAAAAAAGTATTCCTATATTTACTGGGTTAATAAAATGTATTTCTACGTTTACAAGCTTACTGAAATGCATTGTATCCTTGCGTGGTAAAAAAAAATATTGCTACATTTACATGTTGAATTTAATCCTGTGCCACAGGCTTAATAAACTGTATAGCTACATGCAAAGAATATTTATATGTATCGCCTCATATATAGAGTTTATAAAGTGTATTGTAACATTTACACGCTAAATAAAATGTATCGATATACTCACAGGGTTAATAAAATGTTATGCTACATTTACAGGGTTGATTAAATGAATTGCTATATTTATAGGTTTTATAAACATGGTATTACATTGGAAGGGCAAATAAATGATATTTCTACGTTTACAGGGTTAATAAAATGTATTGATACATATACAGGTTTAGTTTCACTTGCTTTAGGCTTAATATAATATTGCTATATAAACAGAGTTAATAATTGTAATCCCATGTTCCCTAGTAAAAAAGCTTTAATCATGGAATCTGCGTTTTAAATTTAGGAACAAATTGTGAGTGGTGGAATTTATTGATAGAGGTCGAAGTAGTCGAGTGCTCTTCGTGAAAGTTTGGACAGGGGTCTCATAGGTTGGAGCTAAGACGAGTCTCTTCTCAAATATTGGTATGTTAATGCCGTAGATAAAATTATCGTTAGTGTTCTCCATAAGTTTTGGTCCATTGTTGGTCCAATTTCTCTGAAGACATCACATGATTTGAACGTGGCAGAATACATGAAGTGGGTTGCCGTTACCGTTTCCAGCGCAGTGACATAGGACTTCCCTGTTTGAACCTATCCGTTACCCTTATATCATCCGTATAGCTGAAATTGATGAATATAACTCCTTTGATCTGCTAGAGGTTCATCTTCCTCCATGTCTATCTAACGTCTTGCTACTGAGGTCATATTTATTGTGTTAATAAATATATTGTTGCATATACATGTACTACATTGACAGGGTAAATAAATGGTATTTCAACGTTTACAGGGTTATTCAAATGTATTGCTACGTTCACAATTTTAATTTTATTTGCAGCAGGCTAAATATAATACATTGCTATATATACAGGTTTAATAACAGTAATCCCAAGTTCGGAACTAAGGATAATTATGCTAAATACAATTAACAAATTACTTTGAAATTTTATTACTTTTGAAAATAAAATTCAGAAATACACTCGGTATAAATTTTACAAGATACATGTCATTGTTTACACTTTTGTTTCGAAAAGAGTTACGACGTATCACAACCTGAAGACCATTCGAGGATAAGACTTAAAGAATGGAAAGTGGTAATCTAGTGATCCTTAATCGTGCAAGTTGGTTCAAATATGATTTAAGGGCTCGACTCAAAAAGTGCTTGTTTACATTGGATTTGAAGGCTAAGATATTGTAGTATACCATGAAGCAGTCCAGCAGAATAGAGATCCATAGGCGGGCAGTTCTAGTAAAAAAAGTTTTATTCATGGAATCTGCGTTTTAAATTTAGGAACACATTGAAAGTGGTTGAATTTAATCATTGTGGTGGTAAATAGTCGAGTGCTCTTCGTGAAAGTGTGGCAAGGGAGGATCATGGATTGGAGCTTAGGCGAGTCGTTTCTTCTTCTCCTATCATGGCATGTTCATGCCGTAGATGCAATCATGGTTAGTTTTCTCCATAGGTTTCGGTAAATTGTTAGTCCAATTCTTCTGAAGACATCAAATGATTTTGAACTTGGCAGAATACATGGGGTGAGTTGCCATTATCTTCTCCAGCACAGTAGTATCTGACTCGCCTGTTTGCACCTATCAGTTGGCTCTTAGATCATCCGCATAGATGCAGTCGAATAACGTAATTCATAATACCACAAAATCGTTGATCAGCTAGAGATTGATCCTCCTTCATGGCCATCCTACATTTGCTGCCAACGTCATCAGTTACCTTCTCCTAGATGCATGTCTTAAGTAAAACTGGGGGTGCATCACTCCTAGTAAATTAATGCGCCTCGAGATACCAACCTGGAAATGTCTTATGACTCGACGCAGTACATTCAGCGCTTAGCCTTCCCAAATGGTAACCCATCTTGTACTGACCAGGCTCATCATTGCTTAACTTCGGTGATTTGGTGGGAACCTGTGTGGCAACGTGAGTGTACCATATATTTAGAAGAGCACTTGCCATAAAAAAATAGCTTGCGGAAAATGGGCCTCACACTTTATACCGATTCGTACATGACATCATTTTTTCAAGAACAAATTATTTAAAAACGACAGCTTTCTTTGCTCAATTTTTAGAAGTGAATCTAAAACAAAGAGAAATAATTCCAGGGATTCAATAAGCCTGCCAGTCAACAAGCCAGATAAGAGATTGTACGGATAGAAAAAAGCGAGATAAATGAGAGGAAAATTAAAGTGGGCGTGCATGTGGCACAGAAAGAGAGGGGGTGAGATCGGAGAAAAGAAGTAATGGAGGGAATGTATAAGATAGAGAGTGAGAGTAGGAAAATAAAATATAGTACGGAAAGAGGAGAGAGTGAGGAGTTGAACCCGATATATAGACAGATACATTTGCTTACTGAGTTTTCATTTTGTGTGGAAACATTTTGCGAGAGTTAAAACCTAAATGTTAGACGTCAACCTGGATTGTTGAGTACGATAGATACTGTTCACGGCTTGCAGCATAATAGCAGAAAAATAGATAGAGTGAGAGAAAAGAGAGCCAGACGAGAAAGATAGAAATAGGAAATCAGAATATATACCTTATCTGGTTTGTCCGTATCCGTGATTGGATACCTATGGAACGGACAAGGTTATTTTTTTACAATCAGATTAGAGCGACGCTTTACGCAATGCTAGATTCAGATTATAGCCACGCCTTGTATTTAATATTTCCGCTGAAGGGGAGGGTAAGAAAAATATAATCTACCTAACAGGTAATCTTGAATATGTATCAATACAGTCTAAAGGAAGGAATACAGACCGCTTCCATAATATAGGAACACCTGTTAAAAAAACTTATATCCAAATAAAAATATTTTATATACTGGCTGTCCCGATCTGACGGTGCTTAACAATATGACAATTTTTATTTTATAGAAATAATAAAACGAAGTAAAATGGCCGATTAAATAAAAGACAAGACATTTGCTACGAACTTATTAAGCTGACTTTTCTTTTAAGGTGACCATTAAAGAATAATCTAATTCTTTCCCTGAGAATTATGTTAAATTACGTAGAGAGAATAAAACACCATGAACTATTGAAAAAAAGAAAAGAAAACATGATTAAATAATCTAAGTCAAATAACGAATGATAACTTATTAGGAAAATAAACCTCGATAGTAAAGCTTTTCAACTCAGATGAATTTGGTTGAATATAAAAAAGTGCGTTCGAAAAACTAGTTAAATGAACACAATAATTAAAAAAGATAAAAAATAATGTCTTTCTGATCGTTATTCTTTTCTTCTTTCTATTACAAAAAATATTACCACTTCTCGTTATATTCCTCTTTGTTTATAAAAGACTGTTTCAGTCTTTCTTTCGTATTTATTTTTTTTCCGATTTTTAAATCATTAATAAGCAGCGATGTATACGGCGTAATCACGTTGACACGCTGATTCTCTCCACATCACCGTAGTTAAGTGTTGTTGCAAAGAAAAAAAAGAGTACACAAAACCTCAGCTTACTGCAGCAGCGTTGTCCATCGGTACCTTCCGTAGACTCGTTTTCACGTCTGCCCCCATCTGCTCCAGTGGCGTGTTTTTATAAAAGACAGAGTCGTCCAAATTTGCATATGTACGTGAAAGCACACCAGATTCTGCGAGACTGCATTGTTATATAAGGCCGCAGGCGCCATCTTGGACCCTTTTCAGCATCATGACACTGCGTCGGCAAAGCGCACACCGAGGCCGTTTAAGAGGTAAGTCTGCGTTCCCACAATTTTCGCCACATTAAGCAACAATGATCCTGACCAGTACCAGATGGGTGAAGATTTAGGAATACTAGGCGATGTATAAGATGGTGCGACAGCCCTACTGTTAATGAAAGAGTAAGACACTTCTCTCTCTCTCTCTCTCTCTCTCTTCACTATTACGTGGGAGACCCTTGAGTAAGGTCAAGAATGCACTTCAGTCAGGTTAACGTTAGATAATTGAAATCAGGTGAGTGATGTAATACAGAAACAACCACGAATAATTCTGTTTATGGTTTCGTATCTCATTGTGTTGGGTAGAATATTCCTTTGGGTACAATAGCTGGGACATCAAACAACCATGAGCATAGCACGGACAGAAGATACTGCATCCCACTGTCTGTACAACTGCAAATAAAGTTATGGTAATATATGAAACGCATTCGAGAAATAGCGTGAATGGAATTCTGAATGATGAGCAACAATGAATTCATGAATGCCTCGAAAAATGTATAGATGGAGAGTCATTGTCGAAAGAGAGACAGAAAGAGACAGAGAGAGAAAGGAGCGAATAAACAGCGAGAGAGAGAGAAGGAGGAGGGGAAGATAATGAGTAGACTACTTCATTTACTTAAATAAAATTAATATACAAAAGTATAAATTCATGCGTAAACTTTAAGTATTTACTTCAAAAGTGCTCAATACGTAGGTAGAGCTAGTTAGTAATTTATAAAATATATATGGTTTTTATATACGCACCTTCTATTGAGATTTTAGTTAGTTAATGGTGGATACTAGAAAGCTGATTGGCTAACTTAAATCTCAACAGAAGGTGCGTATATAAAAACGACAGACAACCACAAAATTCGCGCATAAGCCTGAAGGATCCTAGAGTGAATGAAACGTGGAATATTCAGTGTAACTAAATCGCGATATATATTTTATAAATTACTATATATATATATATATATATATATATATATATATATATATATATATATATATTAGCACAGCATTAAATGGCACAAATTCGTTTTTAAATTAATTTGGATGAACCAAAAGCAAGTATTATGATTTAACTTGCAGCTGGAAGAAATTGAATAGTTTTTTCAATTGACACATCTCTATCGGGCATAACCGGAACACGGGCCAATTAGTAATATATATATATTGACACGGCATTAGATAACAAAAGTAAAGATTTTCTGAGAAACAAATATGACGAATCAAAAAACAATTATTATCGACTTAACTTTGAGTTAAAAAAAAATAAAAGAAATCTTTGAGTTTACCCATTATGTCACACCGGACAAATCCGGGATACGGGTCAGCTAGTAATATATATTTTGGCGCGACATGAAATAACTGCAAATCTATAGATTCGCAGTAAAACAAATACGAAGAACAAAAACAATTATAATTTGAAACTTACTTATATGCGCCCAACGTTTAAACACCAGGAGCAATTCTTAATGGTCTCAAAAATATTAGTTTTTGATATATATATATATATATATATATATATATATATATATATATTTATTTATTTATTTATATATACATATGGAATCGCATGCTGCTTACAACATCGAACAGAGACAATAAGTAGCGACACCATTACATACCACCAAGAAATGGCCAGGTTGAATAATACCCTCCGTCGTAACAATTACCTCGATAGTATACTATCCACCAGACGTGTTAATATCATAAGAGAGGAGAATGAAACCCAAAAACCTCCAATGATCTACCTACCATACACAGGAGGCATCTCCGAAAAGATTCAGAGAATATGTGCCCCCTACAACATCAGGACGGTATTCAAGAGCGAGTCAACACTCAGACGACACCTGGTATGAGTGAAGCCTCGCATGGAGGAGAACATGCCGCCCCCTTGAAGTAAAGCTGGAAGAACACCGAAAAGCGGTAACTAAAGGGGAGACGGAAAAATCGGGTATAGCCAACCATGTCTGGATGGAGAGGGGGGACCATCGCCCCCTATGGGATGAAGTAAAAATAATAAACAGAGAGACCCTGTGAAAAAAACTTAAAGAAACAGCTCACATGCTCGGACATAAAAACCTACTGAGCAAACCAAGCATAGAGCTGAATGCAATTTGGACACCTCTGATAGAGAGAGAAAACCTTGAATAACAACATAGGTCTAACATTAACAAAAAACAACTAAGAATTGTCCTAGTGACAAGTGGTCCTAGACGTTGTATCAAAATTTACAGTTACCCAAAGGTGCTGAGTTCAATCCTGAACGAAGGCAGTGAAAAAGTAACATTCAAAACAGAGAATCAGCAACTATGTCCCAAAGCCTAGCTGGAGTCCGAACACGGTTCCCGCGTAATAATAATAAAGGGTTGGGTTCGAGACTCCTAACAAACGGTTCCCCAGTTTGATACAAAACACCGGACGAAGGCCGGAGGGCAAAACGGTCGAAACGTTGTGACAATAACAACCAAGATGAGGAAGTCAGTCCGACAATCTCAATCAATGAAAACACCTCATCTCAAAAATACAGACAATTATATATACATATGAAGTTATGGAAATATATATGGTAATTAAACTACCCAGAATTTCCGCGTTTTATCCTCGTGAGAATCCTCGTAAGGCTGATACGAATTATAACGAAGATAAAACGCAGAATATTCTGTGTAGCTTAATTGCCATACACATTTTTACAACCTAAGCTCTACCTATGTATTGAGCACTGTAGAAGTAAATACTGAAACTTATCACATAAAATTATGCCTTTGTATATTAGTTTATGTGATAAAATGACGTAGTAACACACACATACTACCCAGATCTCATAAAATGCCAAAAAACATCAGGCGATTAAAGGTTATCGAAAAGCAAAGGACAGTAGCTGAGCTTGCAGAAGGATTGCCCATCCAAGATTAAGCTGGAAAATGGTTTCAAAAACCTTCGCTTAATTCTTGAACCCGAACACCAAATCTAGATAAATAAGGGCACCAGGAGAAACGTTTTAAACGGTAATATTCTTAGATATGTTTTGTACAGAAATTCACCTGATAATTATCGAAAATCGAAAAAAAATCCGACCCTTAAAATATCTTCTTTCTTACTGATAAAACAGAAATATTTTTGTACGTTACACTGGAAAGGGAGATAATACAATCTTAGCAAAATATTTCTTCTTAAAAAAATAACAAAAACAAAAAAAATCGAATTATTGACATCTAGAGATATAGCGTAGTGGTAGAACATTCGACTACAAATCAAATGGTCCCTTTTTCATGCTCGGGTGTACCTCAAAATTTTATTTGAACTTTTTCTTATTAATAAGTTCAATTTACGATAAAAGAAAATCGCCACACAGCATTTCTTCGTTTGCATATTTGTAAACGAAACATTGACCAGAAATGACTTTTCCGGAGTATTTATCGTCAAGCCCAAATATCAGCTGACATGACGTTGTAAACAAACACAGAGAGAATTTGATGAACAATATTATCATTATTAATTAATTAATTAATTTATTTATTGTGAATTAGTCCATCAGGCAAATTATTCCTCGTAATATATAATAATCAATAAAGGATTGATTCTATAATAATACACAGGCAATCTGTATAAATTAAAATACCATGTTTAAGCGTATTGTATAACGGGGCAATGCCGGGTGGTCGGCTAGTTTAACTAAAACGTTTTTATTATTCCCAGATGATGTTTTATGTGAAGATATTCTCAAACGTAAAAATATGCGTGTGTATGTGGGGTGATTCATCATTTTTACTATTCTGGTAATTTAAAATCAATGAATATTTATTATTTTATCATTATTGCCAGAAGAAAAAGATTCTGTTTTAAACAAAATCAAGTTAAAAATATAACTCAAGGAATCGTTTTTTGGCATCGGAAAATATGCACAAGTTTTTACCGATTCCGATATCCCACAAAGATCCGATTTTTCAATTCGCGATTCCGATTAATCTTCAATGTTTCATGGAAAACAACTGAGGATTCCTTACATTAATATTAGTACTATAGTGAATTCAGGAGAGCAAATTGATGCATTGATTGCGAATAATAAAAAATATAAAAATTAGATTAGTTTTTAAAAAAATATTTCATATAGTTTTAAAGGTTAACAAAGTTCCAAAACTATATATATATATATATATATATATATATATATATATATATATATATATATATGATTAGTTTTTTTTGGAAAAAGAATTCCAGCAGAGTGCTCAATTAAAAGGAAAATCCAAATTTTAAGAGCGTACTTATATTTTGTGTACAGAAAGTTGTTAGTTGAGACAGGTCATTGGTACCGTCGGTTTCAAGCCCGATAATAAGGCCCGTTTAAGGTATCTTTATCAAGCTCTCTTCAGCCAATATTCGTATATATATATAGATATAGATATATATGCGTGTGTGTATGTGTTTGTGTGTGTATATAAATACTTACAAGTATTTATAATCCAAACGTAAAAGAAGTTAATTATATATATATATATATATATATATATATATATATATATAAATATTTATATATATGTATATATATGTATGTAATTGTATGTATTCATATAGATGTTCCTTTAGTGACTCCTGCTGATAACTTAATTCTTAAGTAATGGCTTGTATATTTCAGTTGAACCTTTTGTTGCTTAAAATTTGGCGCCTTTTCAACGTCATCCTGTCGGGATCATTTTGATATTGCCTTTTCGATTCAAAAATTAACTCAATCACCATTCAGTTTTTTTTTCTTCTTCACTCATTTTTCTTGACAGTTGTGTTTTATATTCTTCCATTTCTTTTTTCTACGCACGTCTTATCTTTCTTTTAATAATATTATTTGAACTCATTCACTTTTCTTTCTACCCATTTGTGAATTATTCCACGGATTTATGCCTTTTGGATTACTTTGGATCATCTTCCAATTACGCGATTCCCTTGGATTTTATTGTGGAAATGGAAATTTAATCAACTTTTTTGGATTTTACGCTTCACCAGAATATCCATTCACGTAAAATTACCTTTTTCTTCCTCCTATTCCCTCTGCTTCACTATTTGTTACTAAGTAAGATCTATAACTTACTTGTAGTTTCATTAAATACTTTTGCAATCAAAATCCGATCCTACATTTTGATAAATCCTACCCTCTGATGAAAAGGAAAGTATTTCTTCGAAACTCCGACGATTAAGGACTATCCACTTATTTTGTGCTTCCTTTTTTAAAATTAAATGTTTTAACTCTTTTTCAAAGTGTTTTTAACGTGTTTTATTAACTACTTGTTCTTATATATATATATATATATATATATATATATATATATATATATATATATATAATTAATAAATGACAAAAAACTATATTACAAAATTTATAATGTTGATCATCTTATTATTTATTCCTTTAATTTAGTTGGCATATATAATTCTTGACGGTATCTATTTCGTAGCGCAAAATGAATCACTTAATTATTATATCAGAAGAAATATCAACAATCCATTCATTAAAAGGAAATAAAGTTGGAAGAAAAGCTGTAAATGCCTTTAAATGTTCAACATCATGAATTCTGGAATATAGTTTGTCGTCATATATTGCTCTGTAATTACATTTAGTTTTTTTAATAAAGATTGGCATATATTATTAGAAAATATATTTCTACAGATATATATATATATATATATATATACATGATATTTGTTTTTGCAACAGGGTCCCTATTTGAATCTCGTTAGATTCAGCCACTCTGATGAGTCGTAGACGACGAAAGACGTGTCAGTGGATAATTAAATTTTAAAAACAATATATATATATATATATATATATATATATGAACAAATGATTAATAAAACATGTTAAAAGACATCTTGAAAAAGATTTAAAACATATTTAATTTCAAAAAAGGAAGCACGAGATAAGTGGATAGTCCTTAATCCGCGGAGTTTCGAAGAAATACTAAATAACACACACACACACACACGAAGAAATAATATATATATATATATATATATATATTTATATAATTAGTTTTTTTGGAAAAAGAATTCCAGCAGAGTGCTCAATTAAAAGGAAAATCCAAATTTTAAGAGCGTACTTATATTTTGTGTACAGAAAGTTGTTAGTTGAGACAGGTCATTGGTACCGTCGGTTTCAAGCCCGATAATAAGGCCCGTTTAAGGTATCCTTATCGAGCTCTCTTCAGCCAATATTCGTCTATCTTATAACCGGAAGTGTGAAGTATATATACCTCGCGAATCCACGTTCAAATCTCGTTTTGTTTAATCCCCCCCCTTTTTTTTTTTTTTTTTTTAATCATATATATATATATATATATATATATATATATATCGGGTAATGTAATACCTAATTTTCAACTTTGAATTATTTAAATTTAAGATCTAATTTCGAAAAAATGTTTTTTTAATATATGAATCGATTTTAATTTGAACCCCATTTAATTTTAAAATCTCTTTCCTTATGTATAAAAACTTCAAAATCTGTATTGGTATCGGTTAAAAACTTAAAAATTCGTTTAATTATATCGAACATTTAAAAATTTCCAAAAATACGTTTAAAGTTTTAAAAAATATATTTTTAATTATATCGAATCACGTTTAAAAATTTCGAAATACGTTTAAAAATTATTTTTTAAAAACCCAAATCTTTCAAGGTTTGGGGAAGTGAGTATTTATCTATCCTAAGTGATTCCCCTAGTTTATTAACATTATTATATTTTTCTATAGTTTTAAATTCGAAATAGATTATAAATTACATTTATAAAATATAATATATATATATATATATATATATATATATATATATATATATATGACATTAATTAAAAATCTATAATATAATTGCGATTAAAATCCAAGTTTACCGACTAATTATTTATGTATTTACAATTTTTTTTCCTTATATATATATATATATATATATAAAAACAACATCTAAGTGTTGTTCTTTTCATTGATCCAATTTATTAGGAGACCCTTCCTTCTATGTATGCAACTTTTCAAAGCTTCACTCCTCACATTTAAACATTTTATTTTTGGGTCATGAATGGACCGGAGGATGTAGTATTTCTCTGCGTTACAGAGTGAGCATTGACTTAATTCCGGGACGTATGCTGGTCTATGCTCTATTTTTCTCCATTTTATGGAAAAGGGTGTATTTTTTTCTTTAAGCTCCCACACGCGGGTAGCTAATGCTGTATTCATCCTTGTTTTAGCTCTAAAGGAGCTCATATGTGCATAATATCTTTGTTTAAATTGGCCTTTTGTCATACCTATATATATTTCCGGTATATTTGTGGATTGTTCCGTTACTGTGGCCTCATAGACAAGGGATTCAGCTTTACAATTACCCTCCAATGGACAGCTATTTTTGGTCCTGCAAGAGCAGCCTGCGTTATCTATCTTTTTTGGTTCTTTGGATATTATCGACTTTATTGATGGAGCTGTCGAGTAACTAACTTTCACCGTGTTTCTATTAAAAAGTTTATGTAGTCTATGTGTTCTTGGAAAATGTTTGTCTAGAAGGCTAAGAAAACAATGCCCTACTCTATTTTTAGTGTTCAATGAAAACGGAGGTAAGAACCAGATTATTTTCCGTTTCCTCTTTCGTTTTATATTTTCTTTATTCTGGGTTTGTTGAAATTTTATGTTTTCATTGAACCCACTTTGATGCAGTGCGTCATTATAATATGGTGCTGCTTTCTCGAACACTTCAGCGTTCGAAGAAAGCCGTGAAATCCTTTGGCTAATGTTCGCTACCATATTTTTAAACACTGTGGGTGGGTGGCATGAACCCTTATTTATATACATGAGTTTTTCATTTAGTTTGTGAAAGGGTTTGTGTATTTTCTTCTCGAGATCTAGAGTGGCATCTAAAAAATCTACTCTATCTAAATTTGTCTGTATTATTATTTTAAAGCCTAGTTCCTTAAAAAATTCAGTTAGGTCTTTTCTAAGCCTGTCTAGTGCACATCCATTGTAGTCACGCGATAGGCAAAGTCCATCATCTCTATATAATCCAAAAAAGTGATCTGGGAATTTATATTTCATGGTCTCCAGTAGAAAAAGTCCAACCAGATCGCAGATATCCGCACTGTCATAAAAAATAAAAAGAGAAAATGAGACGATTGTTTTCTCAGATAAAACGAAAAATTTATATAAAATGGAAAAGGAACAGAAAAAACAACTTGTACTAAACTCAATTACAGAAAAATACCAGGTAGCAAGAAAAGATACTTATAAATCTATTAACCAAGAGGTTACAGAAGTTGCCACAAAATTAGGTATAGAATACAGAGTAAATAGGTTAGCAAAGAAAAATGTATTTATAACTTTAAAAGACCACAAGGAAAATTTTAATAATAGGCCAACCTGCAGGTTAATAAACCCGGCTAAAAGCGAAATCGGTCTAGCTAGCAAGTCTATACTTAGAGAAATAGTAAAAGAGATAAAAAGAAAATCAAATCTTAATTTGTGGGCAGACACTAGCGCGGTACTGGACTGGTTTAAAAACATAACTGAACCACACAAATGTAAGTTTACACAACTGGATATCGTCGATTTTTACCCTTCAATCACTAAGGAAATCCTAGAAAAATCGTTGATCTTCGCATCAAAATATAGAAAGATAAGTGAGCTCGATAAGGAAACAATCATGCAAGCTCGACAGACCCTTTTATTTTTTGACGATAAAACGTGGGTCAAAAAATCAAACCCCGAAGACCCCTTTGACGTCGCGATGGGGGCGTATGACAGTGCGGATATCTGCGATCTGGTTGGACTTTTTCTACTGGAGACCATGAAATATAAATTCCCAGATCACTTTTTTGGATTATATAGAGATGATGGACTTTGCCTATCGCGTGACTACAATGGATGTGCACTAGACAGGCTTAGAAAAGACCTAACTGAATTTTTTAAGGAACTAGGCTTTAAAATAATAATACAGACAAATTTAGATAGAGTAGATTTTTTAGATGCCACTCTAGATCTCGAGAAGAAAATACACAAACCCTTTCACAAACTAAATGAAAAACTCATGTATATAAATAAGGGTTCATGCCACCCACCCACAGTGTTTAAAAATATGGTAGCGAACATTAGCCAAAGGATTTCACGGCTTTCTTCGAACGCTGAAGTGTTCGAGAAAGCAGCACCATATTATAATGACGCACTGCATCAAAGTGGGTTCAATGAAAACATAAAATTTCAACAAACCCAGAATAAAGAAAATATAAAACGAAAGAGGAAACGGAAAATAATCTGGTTCTTACCTCCGTTTTCATTGAACACTAAAAATAGAGTAGGGCATTGTTTTCTTAGCCTTCTAGACAAACATTTTCCAAGAACACATAGACTACATAAACTTTTTAATAGAAACACGGTGAAAGTTAGTTACTCGACAGCTCCATCAATAAAGTCGATAATATCCAAAGAACCAAAAAAGATAGATAACGCAGGCTGCTCTTGCAGGACCAAAAATAGCTGTCCATTGGAGGGTAATTGTAAAGCTGAATCCCTTGTCTATGAGGCCACAGTAACGGAACAATCCACAAATATACCGGAAATATATATAGGTATGACAAAAGGCCAATTTAAACAAAGATATTATGCACATATGAGCTCCTTTAGAGCTAAAACAAGGATGAATACAGCATTAGCTACCCGCGTGTGGGAGCTTAAAGAAAAAAATACACCCTTTTCCATAAAATGGAGAAAAATAGAGCATAGACCAGCATACGTCCCGGAATTAAGTCAATGCTCACTCTGTAACGCAGAGAAATACTACATCCTCCGGTCCATTCATGACCCAAAAATAAAATGTTTAAATGTGAGGAGTGAAGCTTTGAAAAGTTGCATACATAGAAGGAAGGGTCTCCTAATAAATTGGATCAATGAAAAGAACAACACTTAGATGTTGTTTTTATATATATATATATATATATATAAGGAAAAAAAATTGTAAATACATAAATAATTAGTCGGTAAACTTGGATTTTAATCGCAATTATATTATAGATTTTTAATTAATGTCATATATATATATATATATATATATATATATATATATATATTATATTTTATAAATGTAATTTATAATCTATTTCGAATTTAAAACTATAGAAAAATATAATAATGTTAATAAACTAGGGGAATCACTTAGGATAGATAAATACTCACTTCCCCAAACCTTGAAAGATTTGGGTTTTTAAAAAATAATTTTTAAACGTATTTCGAAATTTTTAAACGTGATTCGATATAATTAAAAATATATTTTTTAAAACTTTAAACGTATTTTTGGAAATTTTTAAATGTTCGATATAATTAAACGAATTTTTAAGTTTTTAACCGATACCAATACAGATTTTGAAGTTTTTATACATAAGGAAAGAGATTTTAAAATTAAATGGGGTTCAAATTAAAATCGATTCATATATTAAAAAAAACATTTTTTCGAAATTAGATCTTAAATTTAAATAATTCAAAGTTGAAAATTAGGTATTACATTACCCGATATATATATATATATATATATATATATATATATATATATATATATATATATATATATATATATATATGATAAAAAAAAAAAAAAAAAAAAAGGGGGGGATTAAACAAAACGAGATTTGAACGTGGATTCGCGAGGTATATATACTTCACACTTCCGGTTATAAGATAGCCGAATATTGGCTGAAGAGAGCTCGATAAGGATACCTTAAACGGGCCTTATTATCGGGCTTGAAACCGACGGTACCAATGACCTGTCTCAACTAACAACTTTCTGTACACAAAATATATATATTTCTATATATATATTTATATATATATACATATATATACTGTTATTTGTTTTAAAAAACGAATTAATATGTCACTACACATTCCTGAACATGTTTCGGTCAGCCAGTTACAAGTGACTAGGGACTTCATCAGATAATATTGCTTATACAAAATTTAGTCCCTAGTTACGTATAATACGTAAATTACGAACTAAATTTTTTTTTATATAAGCCATATAGTCTGAAGAATACCCTGTAACGTGCGAAAGCTGCTTAGGAATGTGTAGCGACATGTTTATGCTCGTGTAAAACGAATAAAAATGTATATGTAGCCCTACTCTGATATTGAGCACCTTCTATTAACCTTGTTACATCTTCGTTTGTTTCCTTACGCCTGAAAATTGTATAAGCTATATATCCTGAAGAGGTCTCTATGTACTTTCTACTGGCTGGGCGAAACATGCTCAGGAATGTGTAGCGACATGTTTATTCTCGTGTAAAACGAATAAAAAGTATATCTAGCCCTATTCCGATATTGAGCACTCTTGTATTAACCCTGTTATATCTTTGCTTGTTGCTTTATCTCTGGAAAATATTACTCTGAAATTATATATATATATATATATATATGTGTGTGTGTGTGTGTGTGTGTGTTTGTGTGTGTTTGCGTGTGTGTGTGTTTGCGTGTGTGTGTGTGTGTGTTTCTGCACGTTTGGGTAATGGTATGTGTGTTTGCGTGTTTCATATCGTGTACAAGCGCGTGCACCCGCGCAGTGAACGTAGATGTAATTCCTGTGTTATTTTTATGCCCGTCGCCTAATGGTATTCCTCTGTTATTCTTCCATCGGTTTCACGTGGAGGGTGAAATTTGCAATCTTGTCTCCCGTCAAATTGGCTACGAAGGTCGTCGAGTTCATCGTCGTCCAATGGAAATCTCTATTTGCGGGAGAACCGGTGCAGGAAGAACAACGCAAATTAGATTGAGTGCCATTCCTGCCTGCACGACATACCTGCCTTCTTCATTTTGAACGCGGCCCGCCATGTTTTTTTTTCTTTCTAAAAAGTTTGTCTTAGCAATTTATTATATCATTGTTAGTGAACTGGGAAGAATATGTTCAAATGCACTCTTGAGGTATTTGCTTTAAACAAATTATCAAACGCACAAATATATATATATATATATATATATATATATATATATATATATGTGTGTGTGTGTGTGTGTGTGTGTGTAATTGAAGAAGAATATTTTACTTATAAACACACACACACACACACACATATATATATATATCTTTTTGTTTTATTTTACTTCAGTCGAAGTACTCAGAAATCAAGGTACCCACAACCTGGGGCTAACACTTGACGTCTATATGAGATACATAGATATTCGAATGTTCCACTTAAATTCTTTATTTCTCAAACACTGAGTTAATAAAGAAGTTGAAAACATACTTTTCCTCTCCCCAATTAACCATTTTCATATATTGTGTTATACCTTTTATTTTGGTCTCTCGATCTTACTGAATTCCAGGACAAAAATTTATCTAGTCTGGTGGAGTATCCAGTGTCGTGTTGTTACTTGAGGTAGCATCACTTGGAGAAGGTCAACAATTCCCCGGAAAAGCTAATATGAGTTCGCCATAGCGTAGATATCTTATTTTGGGCATCGAATACCATGTGATTTTGAATATTTGGTCAGGGTTTACTTCTATGGAAAAAGTATCCTCATGCCAGATTGTTCTGACAAACCCTTGTACAGAGAGACCTTAGACAATCGAGGACAGTGTCTAGTAGGTATTCAAGTTTCTAAATTCGTATTCCTGTCTGTTTGTTTGTTTGTTCACAATTTGATTAGTTCCCAATTTCATTAATATATACAAAAGGTCCATCACTTTATTATTTTATTCATTCCTATATATACTCTAATTCTAGCAAACTATACGATTAAGAGGTAACTTCATTTGCATATTACATAGGAAAATCGACATTATTAAGTAGTGATGTGTTAGTTATTGTTTATAGTGAGAAAATTGTTGTAAGTGTTCAATTTACGTTTATTATTTTAATTTGATTTATATTGATAGATTATTTAATTTAATTTATTTTTACCATCGATTTTTTTTATAAATTGGTTTGAGTTATTTTCTTTGGATGATAACTTTGATCTTTTTGTTTTCTTTTTCGGATGATATTAAAACTAAAAAACTTTCAGGAATTAGTTTTGGATTTTTTTTTTTACACAGTGATCACCACTTATCAAGGCCCGGAAGCCACTCAGGGATAAGGGTTATTGCAAGTACATTACGTTAGTGTGGAGATCTGATTTACTTAAGGGGGCGGTTCATTAGGAATTTGTTAACATTGGACTTGAAGACATCCAAGTTGTAGTCCAGTGGGGAACAGGCAGACGGAACAGAGTTCCACAGGCGTGAAGTTCTAAGAAAGAAGCTTTGTTCATGGAATCTGCGTTTTGATTTAGGCACAGATAAAGAGTGGGGGAAATTTTTCACTGTGGATTCATCTAGACAGGTGTTTTTCGTGAAAGATTGGCGAGGGGGGACCAGAGATTGGAGTTCAGAGGAGCACCTGCCATGGAAATAACGATAAAACAAGGATAGGCTCGAATTAGTTTAAAGAAAATAATTTCCAACGTTATTTCGCAATTAACGTTGTGGTACAATGGATTTTTATTTGGAAATAAACAATCCAATTCAACTACGATTCTTTATCTATAACCAAAACCAAAAAATACTTTCATTTACGTTTTTTTTTACCAGCTTTTTTTCTTCACGACTTTTTTAAACATCGTAACTGCTAATTTTTTTTCTTTTTATAACACAATAAGTCATAACCCATCATTTTTATAGATAAAAACGTGTATTTCGGTTAACACAAATTCTACTTTGGTATTTTTGAAACTGAATTATTTACAGTTTGTTTTCGTTGCAACAAAACGTAATAACAAATCTTCTAGACCGAGGTAGCATAAACAACTTCGCTTAAAATGGAATATAGTCATAAAAGAGTGCTCAGTATCAGGAGAATAGCTTCTCTGCGTATCCATTCTGTCGAAATATCTAGTGGAGAGTTTAAACGATTGTTTCTGCGCTACGAAACAAGTGCTGTCAAAGACTAAACATTTTAACATACTGAAAGAAATATACGGTAAGATGCACAACATCTTAGAATTTGGAAAATAAACTTTTTTGCGTTTATGCAAAAATTTGGAATATAAACTTTTTGAATATAAATATTTGCAGAATTTGGAATATAAACTTTTTTGCGTTTATGCAAAAATTTGGAATATAAATTTTTTGAATATAAATATTTGCAGAATTTGGAATATAAACATTTTTGCGTTTATGCAAAAATTTGGAATATAAATTTTTGAATATAAATATTTGCAAAATTTGGAATATAAACTTTTTGCGTTTATGCAAAAATTTGGAATATAAACTTTTTGAATATAAATATTTGCAGAATTTGGAATATAAACTTTTTGCGTTTATGCAAAAATTTGGAATATAAACTTTTTGAATATAAATATTTGCAGAATTTGGAATATAAACTTTTGTTCCAATGCAAAACGCGATAAGATTTCATGCGTAATAATAATACAAATAATATTGAAATAAGGAAACATGCGCGTTTTATAGCACATATAATGTTGGACTGAAGCTACTGTTTTCTTTTCTAGACATTATACATGTCAAAATTCGACCATAACGAAACAAAAATTAAAACTCTTAAATTTTACTAAGAAACTTGCTTTTATTGAAATAATGATTTTATTTTTTGGCGAAATGTTTTTTTACAAAATCAGATGCATCCATTTCAACATAATGAATTATGTTTATATTAAGATTAACCTTACATATTGAAAAAAAAATGAGAAAATGCATGCAGAAGTGTCACAAGAAATTATGAGTCCAACGCCCTGATCCCCGTCTGGAATCAATCGAAATGAATGACTCACGTCTTGGGGAGGCTCCATGTTTTGACAAGTTTCTAGGTCTGACCTTTACTCCTGATCTGAGATGGAACACGTACATCAAATCCGTTGCCAAAGTTGTTGGAAAAATGTTGGGATCATTCTACCGCTCCAGTAAGTATCTCACTGCTGATGCAATTCTCTACCTGTATAAAAGCCAAGGATGGAATACTGTTGACACATCTGCCCTAACTGCAGCTTATACTGCCTTAACAGAGTTCACAATAGACTACGTAGCCTAGTCGGGGATGCTCTTTTCTCTTCCCTGCGACCGCTTTCAAAGAGAAGAGACGTTGCGAGCGTGTCTCTGCTTTATCATTATTTTAATAGCAAATGCTCCTCTGAGCTCCAATCTATAACCCCTCCCCCGTCCTGACTTTCACGAAAAACACTTGTCTAACTGAAACCCCTATCAACAAGTTCCCCCACTCTTTATCTGTGCCTAAACCTAAACGTAAATTCCATGAACAAAGCTTCTGTTTTAGAACTGCATGCCTGTGGAACTCTGTTCCATTTTTCTGCTTTTTAACTGACTACAATATGGTTGTCTTCAAGTCAAATGTGAAAAAATTCTTGATGAGCCATCCCCTCCACCGATTTACCAAATTTCCACTACTGGCTATGTCTACGAAATGTTGTTCTTGACCACTGTACAATCATTAACCCATATCTTCGAGTGACCTCCGAGCTTTGATAAGTGGTGACTGCTTTGGAAAAAAAAGAATATTCGTATTATCATCTAAACAATAAAAATAAATATTTTAATTTTAGACGATGTTTTCGTTACTGCTGTTGCTAAGATATTATTTTGCACATTACATATCTCTTGCAGAAGGTAGTTATCCTGAGAGTATTGTAAAAGAAAATAAAGAAAATATATAAAAATATGTAAATGTCACTCTTCATCAGTATTTGTGTTAATATTATTGATACGTAAGATTCCATGCGTAATAATAATACAAATAATTTGAACAAAGACCGATGGTTGTTGCCAACAAGAAATCAATTGTAAGTGGCTGTTGCAGTAACGCAAGCTTATTTGCAAATTCTATCAGAATAGGTTAAGAATAGTAAAAATCTGGGGGAAATTATCAGGGAAAAATCTCTGATGGTGACCAGTGTGCGAACTCCTAGTGAGTACAAATAATAATAATAATAATAATAATAATAATAATAATAATAATAATAATAACAGTCACTGAACCTCCACCCCCCAAAAAAAAGTGAGATCAAACAGCCAAGTAGAGTCAAAGAGGCAGGAAAGACCGATGGGGAGAGCACTGACTAGATCTCCGCTAGATAAGTGCGAAAAGAACTGGGACCTTGGGGTACCTTATTGCCACTCAATTTCCAGTGAAGACTAATACCGGCTGCCAACGAGAAATCAATGGAAAGCAGCTGTTGCGATAATGCAAATTTATTTGCAAATACTACCGAAAGAGGTGGAGACTCCTGGAAATCTGGGGAGACCTGTTGTCACTCAGCTTCAAGGGAACACCACCGGCTATTTTCAAGGAGAGATCCTTGATAACCTATGTGAAAGTTCCTTATGAGCCAATAATAATAATAATAATAATAATAATAATAATAATAATAATGATAATAATAATAATAATAATAGTTGCCGCGAGGAAAAAATCAATGGTAAGCAGTTGTGGCGATAAAACGGATTATTTGCAAAAGGTTAGAGGAAGAAGGGGCGCGTTCGTGAAATCTTGTGAGACTTGTTATAACCAAGACTCCATGGAACAATACCGGTTATTATCCGTGAGTAATCTCTGCTGATAATCTGTGTGATAATTTTAGTAATAAAAAAAATAATAATAAATAATAGGCTATATATATGTTTGCCTGTTTGTCTGCCTGTCGATCTGTCTTTCTGTCTGTCTTCATATTTTCAAACTCTATGCCTTCCGAATCGAATTTAACTAATAATAAATTTCCATATTTCAGCGAAAATTTTGAAACGTAACAGTAACCAAAGTTGCATAAGCGCTGATTGTCGCCTAGACGGTCGAGTTTCAATCCTGGCTTGAGGTAGTTACTGATCTAGCTGCACTGATCTTCTGTGATAAAGTGAAACAGTACTGTAAGGGGATAACTATAAAGTTATTGTGGGTTGAGCTTATTAGGGATCGAAATAACACATCGCCGTAGCATAAAAAGCAATGCTCTTTGTGTAAACGAATAGAATTTAGGCGTTTGGAAAACATTTAAAGATTGTAATTTCGCATACAATCTCAGGTAGCTAAATCTCTCAATAGCGTAACGGCAAGAAGCACTGACGGTCGCGTAATCCTTGCTTGAGGTAGTTGTTGGTCTAGCCGAACTGATGAGCTGTGATACAGCGAAACAATACTGTATGTGGATGGCTATATATATATATATATATATATACATATATATATATATATATTTAATTATCCATTGATAAATGTTTCGTCGGCTACAACTCATCAGAGTGGCTGAATCTAGCTATATGAGTCGTAAAGGACGAAAGACGTGGAATGGATAGTTGTATTTTAACAATACACATGCTGCTTCCCATTTGGGGGTACCAAATTGGTCAAACAAAAGGTTAATTTCAACTCGCATTCTGGTAAAGATGCACTTTCATATAAATAGTTGAATTCATTCAAAAAGTATCGCAAAACAAAAACAAAATCTCTCTCTCTCTCTCTCTCTCCTTATATATATATATATATATATATATATATATATATATATATATGGGCAGCATTTTTTTTCATTTATGCACGTTTAATTTAAGACCCGAGACAACATCTTGATGAACCATCCGTGTAAGTAATCCAATAGATGGTCAGAGAAACAAACAAACACACACACACACACACACACACACACACACACACACACACACACACACACATATATATATATATATATACATATATATATATAATTTTCCAAATGGGAGAAGTTACATATAATTTAAATTTATTTTCATTTTTCAGCTCTTCTTTACTTTTTTTTTAGTAAAAATTGAAACATCGCTTTTTAATTATTTCCGATGCTTTTTTTTATAAGGCTGTGTTTGTTGCTGATGCACGCTAAAATTTTATACTCAACAGTTAATAATAAAATGCAATCGTAGAGGAATATAAGTAGATTGTTTAAGCTCTTTCAAGCTTATTTAAAATATCTATTTATTCAGAGATTTCTTTTTATTTGTGTTTATTTTTAACAAGGAAAACAATAGCAAAAGAACACTTTGAATCTCAGATGAAGGGTATGACATCCATTAATTATTTGAAGAAATACATCAATTTATAAAAATGAAATACACATTTTTTGCATGCATCGTAACGTGTTTTAAAACAGTTTATTTGTTTATTCAACGTTTTTAATTTTAATTCAAAGATGTTCCAAAAAACTTTTAAATTTCTTTTTTTTTGCGTACTTACGTAAACAGGATTGTGTTAGAATTTATATAGAGATTATATTTATAAGATGCCTTATAAATTTGCGATAAGAAGCAACACCATTCATTCCCAATGTTCAGTTTTCATTCTGCTTGATCCAACACGCCATTGAAATTTCCACGCTCCTACCTCGAGAGAAAATTACTACCGACCACTTTACGGAACGTTGCTGGATATCCGGTTTAACTCACTTCCGACCAGAGGCGACGTCGCCTAATAATTGCATCAGCGGCGTTTATTTCTATTATTTTGTTTTCCTCTGAACGTCTACTCCCATGTTCAGATCAGAGTAAAAATAAGAAAAAGATAGTCCAATTGCTATACCAATGGCTACTTGATAAATAATTTGAATAATTTGAGGAACGAATCAGTCTCTTATTAAAGCCCGGCTTAAAACGCTAAACGACACGAGTGAGCGGACTAGTTGTCCAGATTTCTGCGGGGTCTATCATTTTCGTTCCAGTTCGTCGCACTGCCCACTAAATTATGTCCTAGAATGTCAAGAAGTTGTTCTGAATCAAAGGAGATAAATACCACTGAATATGTAGTTTGTAGTTATTCTACAAAGTATATATATATATATATATATATATATATATATATATATATATATATATAAATATATATAATTTTTCCTTTTTACATGTGAGATGAAAGAGGGTTAAGGAAGATCTGTAAGTTATTATTAATATATAGAGCGGCGTTTATCGAAAGAAGTGAATCGGCTTGAATTGCACCTCGAATTAGATAAAGTAAAAAATTACAATGTATATATACATATATATACATACATACATATATGTCTGCATATATATATATACATAATGTATACATATATACATATATATATATATATATATAATATAAAGCTGAATGTATGTGTGTGTGTGTGTGTCTGTGATCACGAATAGGCTCGTATATGGTTGACTATTTTAAAAAACTGATTACATATAATGATAGAAGATGTATCGAGACACAGGAATGGGTGTGTTTGCTCCTGCAGAACGGTGGTTCATTAAAATTGTGGGGTCTTCGTTCGAACCTGGTCCACAAAGTATGGAAATAAAAAAAAAAAAAATTAAAAACAAAACGTGTTTGATATAGATGTACATAAGAATACTTTGATATGTATGTTTTAGCTTAAATAGGGATGGTGTAATAAAATTGTGGGGTCTGCATCCGCGCCTGACCTCCATAGAATGGAAATAGGCAAAAACATTAATAAAGACTTTTCATATCTATCTGCGTAAGTATACGGGTACCTTTGCTAGTTTATATATATATATATATATATATATATATATATATATATAGAGAGAGAGAGAGAGAGAGAGAGAGAGAGAAATGAATAAACCGAGTTATGTGTTCATCAACGTTTCGTCTTTATTTCGAGATTTTCTCTGGATGAACGTTTATTTTGGTTAAAAGAAATCTTTGCTTTGGCATTTTAAAATTGAGTTTTCAGTTTGTTTAATTTTTAAAATTTTATGAGAAAATATGAAATTGACAGACTGTGAAGTAACACTCTCTAACACTGTAAAAAGCGTATAAGAATTCGCTTGGACTGGTTGTACAGTCATCAAAGATATCTTGAGAATGGTTTCCTCTCTTTGTATCCCTCCTACCGAAAAATCTGGTGAAGAGGTGGTCAGGTACTTCTTTTTAAGGCGATTACATTTTCATGTTTTTTTTTTTCTTTTTTTTTCTTTTGCCTTGCTCGCAGGCATCGCCCCAGTGGGTCGATAGTTAAAATTGCCGACTGTCAACACGATGGTGCTAGGTTCAATCCTCGTCTTGGGCGAGGTGCGAGTCTAACGGCACTGATGAGTTGTGATAGAACGAAACAGTACTGCATGTCGATGACTACAAATATATTTTAAACCCCCTTCTTTTGATAGAGCACTGTCGTAAATAATATCACCCGCTATTTAATTGACTGAAAATGCGAAGCTTGATGTTTGTTTGTAAATAAGCGGTTTGAGCACTATAAAGTGGTGGACGAATAAAATAGCTATCTGTCGAGATCATTTACGCGCATGAGTCGATGGGTAGAACTGCCGACTGTCAACGCGATGGCTCTAGGTTCAAACCTCGCTTGAGAAGGTTCTAGTCTTGCGGCAATGATGAGTTGTGATACAAGGAAACACTACTGTACATAGATGACTACGAATATATAGAATAATTACTTTTAGTACCCAAAGAAACTTTTTAATCCTTTCGGGAATCATCAGTGCAAGGTGTCATGATTGCCGTCGGTAGTTATAGGTCCATCAACGTTTCGGTTTTATTGTAAGACTTCTTATTGATGTTAATGGACATATTACTTGGTTGGCCCCTTTTTATCCCTCTATCCTGTCGAAATTCTATTTACATTATTCTCTCTCTCTCTCTCTCTCTCTCTATCTCTCTCTCTCTCTCTCTCTCTCTCTCTCTCTCTCTCTCTATATATATATATATATATATATATATATATATGTATATATTGAGGTTTCTATTTTTCAAAGGTGGGTTAACTAGTGAAATATAACGAGGTTCATACGAGAGTGCTCAATACAGAAGTAGAGCAAGTTACATTTGTCTTTACATAAGCAGTAGTTTGTTGCTACACAGTCATGAGCATGTTTCGGTCTATCAGTATTTAACAACTGGAGACCTTATCAGGCAAAAACCCTTATTTCCGAAAACGGAATTCAAATTCAGATTTTTGAATTCCGTTTTCGGAAATAAGGGTTGTTGCCTGATGAGGTCTCTAGTTGTTAAATACTGATAGACCGAGACATGCTCATAACTGTGTAGCAACAAACTACTGCTTATGTAAAGACATATATATATATATATATGCGTGTGTGTGTGTGTGTGTGTGTGTGTGTGTGTGTGTGTGACAAATACAAACCTGATTTGAATCAGAATGATAATATCCATGTTATTGAATTGTTTTTTTAAAAGGATTTTTTCCTATTCTAATATTTACTTTGATCCATTAGAGAGCGGTGTAGCTGAGTAGTTTCTGAAATTTGTGTCGACGTAACGAACCCTTTTTTTTCTATTGACTGTGTCCAATGTAGGGAGGTCGTTGCTATTTGTTTATTCGTATTTTATTTACCGTTTACTACATTACTCTTTTCTTTCGATTTTCATTATGTTTGTGAGTTTTTTTTCTGCTCGTTTTTATATTTGTTATTTTCTCCCTTTCCATTTTAATTTCTATATTTATTATTTTATGCTCGCTTGTCTTTTTCTTAGAACTGCACGCCTGTGGAACTCTGTTCCGTCTGCCTGCTTCCCACCGGACTACAACTTGGATGTCTTCAAGTCCAATGTTAACAAATTCCTAATGAACCGCCCCCTTAAGTAAACACTTCATCAAATCTCCACACTAACGTAATGTACTTGCAATAACCCTTATCCCTGAGTGGCTTCCGGGCCTTGATAAGTGGTGATCACGGTATAAAAAAAAGATGTAATTTATCGTCTTGTTCTTTTATTGATTTTATTTTTCTTTGTTTTCTTTTTCCTTTTCATATACTTAATTTTTTCTTTTTCTGGTTTTGTTTTTTCGGTTTTGAAAACTTTATTTCATCTTTTTCTTCAGCATAAGAAATGATAATTACTGTCGTTCAAAAGATTCGAACCCAGTTGAAAAATCACGTTTTACTCTGCAGTCTGGTATTCAACACCTAGGCAACCACCAATAGCAAAGGGGGGAATGAATATAAATTATATATTATCGCATATACGCTGGTATATATTGTACTGTTTGTCGCATAGTGTTCTACATAATTTACAGGAACATCGCATTTAAATTGTTCTAATGTAGACGCTTAATCAATCTTTTTAATGCATTTTTCCCCCCAAGTGGCCTATTCTGCTAGCAGGACTCTGTGTTAACTGTCATATTTTGATGCAACATTCTGTACACACACACACACACACACACACATATATGTGTGTGTGTGTGTGTGTGTGTGAATAAAAAATCAATACGAAAAATATATAAATGTTTATATCTTTTCTGTATTTATTTCCTGTGTGTTGACGTGTAGGAATACAAAAATATATTTTGAAAAAGACAAAACAAAAATGTTTTCTTCAAAAGCACATATTTTCGACCGATCCTTCGATCTTCCTCAGTGTGAAAGATAGAAAACATGAGTGTGCGGGCAGAGTTAGTAACAGGAGGGGCACGGGTATAGCCATGAAGGTAAAGATCTATTTGAATATGACCCTTCCAGCATTTTAGACATGGAATGGTCAGCAATATATATATATATATATATATTTTTTTTTTTTTTCAGAATGTGAGAGAATGTATATAATAAATTCCACAGCCAAACAACGTCGCAGCCCACAAGAGCCATGACAGTCAAAGAACCGGAAGTCCAAGACTAGAGTTTCGCCCTTATTTGGGCTAGTCAGTTAGACACATCCGAACTCAGGATTCAAAACCCGAGCCTCTTGCATGCAAGGCAAGCACTCTACCAACTGAGCAAACGCCCTGCACACAAGAATTTAAATTAACCAACACAGATCAAGCAAACCGCGCCGAAATCCGACTGTGAAATGAACACTCAACAAGGGACGCGGTCATCCAACCAGCTAATAACCCCAAGCTGATGTCTCACTAGTAGGAGTTTTAACTCGAAAGGACGATGCCATCCAGCAATACTAACCAAGCGAGCAACTTATGATAGGATTTTCAGAATGTGAGAGAATGTATATAATAAATTCCACAGCCAAACAACGTCGCAGCCCACAAGAGCCATGACAGTCAAAGAACCGGAAGTCCAAGACAAAGTTTCGCCCTTATTTGGGCTTCCGGTTCTTTGACTGTCATGGCTCTTGTGGGCTGCGACGTTGTTTGGCTGTGGAATTTATATATATATATATATATATATATATATATATATATATATATATATAGAGAGAGAGAGAGAGAGAGAGAGAGATATTATGGCAATAGAGTTTAGTTTCCCAGAAGTACATCCAATGAAACAACATGTGTCTACCAAAAAGTGCTCAATGAGTAAACAGAGCAGGTATATTAAATTTATTTATACAAACATTGATGGCTACATATGTGCATACATATTTCTGTAATCACCCGTGCTAGGGAGAACGTCTTGAGGCCACGAATTACCCTCGAAATCTCTTTTTCGAGGTTAATTCTTGGCCTGAAGACGTAATCTCCCTAGCACGGGTGATTACAGAAACATGTATGCACATATGTAAGCATCAATGTTTGTATAAATAAATTATATATATATATATATATACATATATATATATATATATATATATAAATATATATATATATATAACTACTTCATTTACTCACATAAAATTGATATACGAAAGTATAGATTTATGCGTAAACTTTTAGTATTTACTTCAAAAGTGCTCAATACGTAGGTAGAGCTAGTTAGTAATTTATAAAATATATATGGCGATTAAGCTACACTGAATATTCGGCGTTTCATCCACTATAGGATTCGTTAGGCTTATGCGGGAATTCTGTGTTTGTTTCTCGTTTTTATATATGTTGAGGACTTTAGTTAGCCAATCAGCTTTCTAGTATCCACCGCGCCACTTCCTATCAGCCAATGGGCATGCATTTTATCGAACAAAGGATCTGTTTTAGAAGTAGGTTAGTGGTTTAAGGCAGACGATTTTCCTGATTTCTGCTCTTTTTTTATATATATATATATTGAGAGAGAGAGAGAGAGAAAGAGAGAGATAGAAAGAGAGAGAGCTATCCGCATACAGTACTGTCCCATTGTCTCACAACTCAACAGTGCGGCTAGACTAGCACCTTTCCCTAGCCGAGCATTGAACCTACAACTATCGTAATATTAGACGGCAATTCTACCATTCGACCAATAGGATCGATAATCGCAAATGACCTCAACAAATGTCCTTGAAATAAACATTCGCCCACCGTTTTTACAGTGCTCGAGCTGCTTGTTTATTTACAAACAACGGTCCTCGCTTTATAGCCATTTTAGTAGCGAGTGAGATACATTAACGGGGCTTAAAATATAATCATCCACATACAGTGCTGTTTCATTGTATCACAGCTCATCAGTGTGGCTAGACTAGCACCTCTGCCTAGGCGGGGATTGAACTTACAACTGTTACGTGTATTGTGAGCATTCAGAAACCTAACAGTTTATTCATTAACAGTAAAAAAAAAAAATTCTCCAGAATGCTTTTTGAATAAATGCACAACGTTGACGGTAGTAAGCTTTTACAGATATTGTCTTGCAGAGGTTTAAGTATGAAAACAAAACATTTTAAAAAGTTCTTTACCAGGGAGTCATAACTTATCAAGGCCCGAAGACCACTCGAGGATAAGAGTGTTAAGGAGACGCTGAAGCAACATCCATAATCACCAGTTTTGATAGAGATTACGTAAAATTGATTATATATATATATATATATATATATATAATTATAAAACTCAAATTACCTTGTAACGATATATGTTACCCACTTTCCAGTTTACAACATCCGGTTGCGCATGCGCGCATGACATCCGCACTGAAATATTAACGTTATTATTTCGAAATTATTATTTAACATGGGAAGAGTGGGGTTTAACATAACTTAAACGTAATACAGAAATGAACGATGTAAAAAAAGCAGACAGTATTAACAATTGTTTATTTGGATAATTTAAACGCGAAAAAAAAAGAACAATTGAGGCGCTGAAATATTAACATTATTATTTCGAAATTATTATTTAACATGGGAAGAGTAGGGTTTAAAATAAACAAAAAACAAAAGAACCATTTGGATGCTGAAATATTAACGTTATTATTTCAAAATTATTATTTAACATGGGAAGAGTCGGGTTTAAAATAACTTAAACGTAATACAGAAATGAATGATGTAAAAAAAAAAGCAGATATATCAAAATTTGAATTTAACTATAGTAAGTATTATGGTATCTGTTCAGTGCACATTTACCTATAAGTATGGCCAACCACTTATAATTCAGTAACTGTAAATTAAAAAAAAGCAATTATAATAAACAGAACGACTCATAGAAATCTATCTATATTCTTTTTTCATTTTAATATACTTTCATAGAAATGTTTCTGTTAAGTAAAAAGAAGAAAAAAAAACTATTTTCTTTACGTCACAACTATCACGCTCATACATGAATTCCATAGCTAATATAACATACTGACTCAACGGGTCACGGGTAATCTAGTATATATATATATATATATATATATATATATATATATATATATATATATAGTAATAATAATAATTATATATAATCTAGTATATATATATATATATAGTGTTGTTTAATAATACTCCAAAGTACAATAATCAAGTTTTCTCAGTTGGTTATTTATTATTGTTCTTAAGGTATTCATTACAAAATTGTTTCGTGTTGTTCTTCTAAGTAAGACAGATACTTGGTCTAAAATCGAAACCAATGTCTAAACAGTGTGTCAAGTATGATAACCAGTAGGCCGACTCGACGCGATCTTTAAAAGGTGTTTTCAAACCGACTTTTTTAAAAATAATGAATCTGTCATGTGAACCATTCACGCATGCGCATTTCTGGTACAGTAAGTAAACAAATAACAATCCAACGACCCCTTCCCCTACGTAACAGTTTTTTTTTTCTTCTAGTTTTGAATCCCTTGGCTGCCCTTTTTTCCGGATTAAAACAGATTAAAAAGTTTTCCGCGTGCCGGAATATACTTTATACCAAATTTCCAGGCTGTAGATAAATTGAAATACGTAGGAAATTAACGGTTGTGAAGTTTTATGTTTACTGATTCAAAGTAAAGAAAGTGTATTCCTATTTTTCACATTATATCGAAACAAAAAAAGCATCACAGAAAACTTCTTTCGACCTTAAGAAACCGGAAAAGGGTGTATATGCCATAAATCATTAATGGGTAGGGCTTTTCGTTTCTTTCTTTATTCGCTCATATCTTATCACTCGGTTCTTTAAATCTGCCCAGTACCCATTCGTGAACGCTGTGACCTGTAGGTTCGTATCCAAGTCACAAGTAGGAAATTGACGGTTATAAAGTTTGACATTTAAAATACATGAGACTTGCATTACATCGTGACGCATTCATCGTTTCGCTTGATCTTTTCAATAATTAGGAATGGATATCGATCTTCCATGGATATTGATTATTCTTCTGGTGACGCGTGTCTCTTTCAACGCCCTGCGTTCAGCTCTCCTGTACCCTGTTATTAGAGATGTTCACTTTCTATCGATGACAAACCGTATTTTAATACGAAAACGTGTGCTATATACGAAGCTTCTAACGCCAAATCACCTGAACATTTGACTGCCTCATAAGCACTACCCTCCGATTATTATGATGCATAGGCATTTATATTTACTTTTTCTTCTGCAACGTGAGCATAGGTACGCACATTAACATCGTGGCAATTCCGGGATGAAAAACACTTGGAGGGGTTGCACTCACGCAAATGGATTCAATATGAAGAACGCAGGACCTTCCATCATTGGCATACTAGAATGCATAATTTGACCCATAAATATGTGAGAGAATATCGGTCAATGGATTGAAACAATAGACAAAGGAAATATTAAATATGGTTATACAAATAAATCATTGCATGTAGAGAACCAGTCAGTCGGTTAGAAGGACCGAGGCTGTCGCACGCACCCGAATTCACGCACCCGAACTCACGCGCCTTCAGAAACGTCAAAATAACAGTAATAATTTCTAATCAAAAGGTCTGAAATAAAAGCAAAAAAAAATATTATAGATCAACAGTGTTGTGGTTTCACTCAATGTCAGTGTGTTCATATATATCGTGTACCAGCGACAAAAAGTAGATTTTAACAATTATATAGACTTTATAAACGCATTTTAAACAACAGGCTCCAGCGAATACGTGATGATTGATTTTATATTTAAAACCATAAAAAAAACAATATCACGTCTAGCTATTAACACGGATTTTTATAGTTTGATACGTGGCGCCGTAAAAAAAAATTAAATAAAAAGTCTCAGCTTTAAAAACCTATTTTTTTAAAAAAAAGAAACTAATTTCCTTTTTGCCATATTCTTTATTGGCGCATATCTAATAATCTAAGTTTTAAAATCCGTTTGGTACCCATTCGTGCACGCTGTGACATATATGCACGTGCCAAGCTTTCAAGGTCGGCTTCTGATACAATATTTTGGTATTCTGAAAATGTATGGCCACAAAGATTTTGACGATTTTACTTATAACCAAGGGCGATAAGAAGAACATATCAGATACTAGAATCGCCTTAAAAGATCTACTGAAACTCCTAGAAATCTTTAATGACAACTTTCCATCTTAACACGATCAAACAACTACGTTTTGCTAATCGTATTTGGATTAACTCTCTATATGGAAAGCTTTTCTGACTAGATTTATGCTGTTATAATTTTGTGTTGCTTAGGATAATATTTTTAATACAAAAATTGCTCTGTATTCAAGGGTTTTACATTTTATTTTTGTTCATTATTTTTGTTGTTAGATTCAAAAGAGAGTCGCCAACCTGATAGGTCCTGAACTGTCATCTAAGCTTCAGCCTCTGTCCCATCGACGAAATGGTGCATCCCTCTGCCTGTTCTATAAGTACTTTAACGGTGAAGGCTCTGACGAACTGCAAGCACTTGTACCCCCTCGACGTAAATACCCCCGACGAACCCGACAAGCAGCTAAATCCCACCTCTTCACAGAAGATCCCTAGATGTGAGAGAGCCTTCTACTCCATTAGTTTCTTCCCCAGAACCGCTAGACTTTGGAATTCCCTTCCGGGTCCCTACTTCCCCAACTTTACTGACATACAGAAGTTCAAGTGTAACGTGAACCAACACCTTGCTGCCCAACTCCCTACATAGTTCCCCTGTAGCTTATGTCCCTGATAGTAGCTCCCTACATCAAAGTGCCGATGTGCCTTGTTTGGGGTTAAAATGTAATAACAAAAAAAGTTCTGTACTTGCAGCAACATAGCATACGATCAAGACAATATCATTTTTGCATAATCAGACACGTCTATTGAGAAAATGGGTAATAGAATTGTTTGACAGAGCCGCCGCAACCGATAACCTTAGCGAGTAAACAAAAGTAAAGTATATTACATCTTTTCCGGAAATTTTTTTCTGATCTCTCTTGCTCTGTCAGACCCTCAATGAAAGCGGTTATGAAAAACGGTTTATCCCCGAAGACTTTGATAAGGTCGAGTGTGCGATAATTTTGAACCTAGCATAAAATTGTGGTCCAATATGTTTCTTTCTGTCTCTCAAAAGATATATAGTAATCCACATACAGTACTGATTCCAAAGATTCTACACGGGAAATGTGATAAACAGGTTATGGAGATTTAGGAAACTCTTTATAATGCATTTTCAGCAGGAAATTTGGCTGTTAAAGGGGTCAAAGTTCAACGATTTGACCTTTGAGAACTCTACCAAACTCCTCCCCCAATTTTGGGTATAAACAATTGAAATTTTAGATATAGGTTCCTTGGACATGGATCTAACTTAATAACTTGATTTGAGCCCCAAAGGATAAATGTGAAGGGGTTATAACAGGAATCAAAGTTTAAAAAAAATTGACCTCTGCGGTTTCTACCAAGTTACTCAGCCACTTTCTGGTCTAAACATTTGAAATTTTACATAAAGGGTTGTCAGAGATAGGGAAAGCTTTTTAATCGGTTTAGGTCGAAAATTTGAACAGCCAATATATAAATCTATGTGTATATGTTTGCATGTCTGCCTAAAACTTTTTGCAGAGGCGACGGATTTTCACAAGATCAGCTCGACCCTTCAGACGACAAATACCGAAAAAATTGACTAAAATCATTCATATCTTCACCCCCAACTGGGCACTTTTCTACAGGGAGGGGTCGCTTTTTTCACCAATATTTTCGAAAGTCATCCCCTCTTTTCCATAGTTTAACCTTAATTTAAAACTACGTCACTTCCGGTGTTGCGGTGATCGTAACAGCAAGACGCCACGTTTTTTCCCCCGTTCTCTTCCTCCTTCGCGGTACGGGTTCGAGCCTGCCTTCCTACTACCACTTTCCACTTTTTTTTTTTGGCTCAACACACACCTTCAACTACCCGGACAACGCCGGGCACCCATGCTAGTATATATATATATATATATATATGTATGTATATATATATATATATATATATATATATATATAAAGGTCAATACAGCGATGTTGTTTACGGACGTTTTGGATGAGTGCAACTAAAGACGTGGTATCAAGAAGCAACTGTGTTCACTTCTCTTGTTTTTTCCTTTCAACGCTTTAAATCATTATCTAAAATGATAGGTTCCGATAAACTTTTTCCTTCTGATCTTACGCAGCAACTTTTCTGTAATTAAAGCATCTTCCGCAACAGTCAAAGAAAATTGCCTTGTTTCTTCCGTGAATCTTGCAAAACAAAATAATTATATGGCGGATAAAGTTCAGGTAATATTTCCTTAAACATTTTTCTTTCTTTTTTTTTATATTTAGCTATTTCCATATCATAACGAGATATATGAGCATCATTTTAAAGTATACTCAACGTTTACCCGCATAAGAGGCGAACGCGTCTTAAAATTAAGTACTGTTGTCACATTTGTATACCAGGTTTAGGTTTACTCTTAACACTAGTGTTTTGACGAACAATAGAAATCGGGAATCGCAAAAATCGGAATTTTTAGAGTATCGGAATCGTTATTGAAATCCGTGAAAAATGTGCATCTTTTCCGATGCCCAAACTGATTCTTTTAATTATCATTTGTTATTTGATTTTGTTTAAAACGAAATCTACCACTGCTGCTCGTAATAAAAAAAAAATTGATATTGATTGATTTTAAACTTCCAATAAAACTAAACTCTATACATTCCACAGACAAACAAATGTGCTCCTACGTTTGAGAACATATATGCACATTTGGCATGTGTTTTTCTTCGGTAATCGGGCGAAAATAACAAATTTATAGTTAAATATGTAAAGATTTCCAAAGAGTCGAAATCGGAATGCGGAATTGTATCGGAATCGGGAATTTAGTACGGGAGCGGTAATTGCATTGGAATCGAAAAGTCAGTATGGAATCGCTAATTGTATCGGAATCGGAAATTAAGTACGGAATCCGTAATTATATCGAAATCGGGAAAATATTGTAATCGTACCATCACTGCTCAACACCCTTTCCCTGCCTGGTCAGGATACACAAATATATACTGGCAGGTCGCTCGGCATTGCACAGTCATAAAATTCGCTTAGATATAATATTTTGATAATTGCAGATTTCGTATTTATTATTATATTATATTGGACCCAATATATAGTATTGATAATAAAATGACCCCTGCTACACCACCGAGAATCGAAATCAAAACGTTTACCTTACGATTAACTTTCTCCTTTGACATCAATGTCTGACCTATGAAGACATGCTTGCTGCAAGGCGAAAAATCCAATGGTCACATTCAATGCTGCCAAGACTAAACTTGTTTCCTTCAATAACTACAAGAAACCTTCTCTACTACCAATAGCAATGGCGAAAGACTTTTTATCTGAAAGCTTTTAAACTCCTCGGCCTAATGTTTACAGGAAACATACGTTGGAATAATTACATTGAGAGCATTACCATGACCGCTGCGAAAAGGTATGTGCTCTCTACCGGGCTAGAAAGCTACTAACGCTCGAAAGTATCCTGGACCTCTATAAGGCCACCATTCGCCCATGTATGGAGTATTGTCATATTTGGGCCGGTGCATCTGCTACTAGTCTCTCACTCCTAGACAAACTTCAAAAGAGAGTCGCCAACCTGATAGGTCCGGAACTGTCACCCAAGCTTCAGCCCCTGTCCCATCGACGTAATGTAGCATCCCTCTGTCTGTTCTACAAGTACTTTAACGGTAAATGTTCCGACGAACTGCAAGCACTTGTGCCCCCGCGACGTAAATACCCCCGACAAACGCGACAAGCGTTAAAATCCCACCCCTTCACAGCAGAGATCTTTAGATATAAGAGAGCCTTCTACTCCATTAGTTTCTTCTCCAGAACCGCTAGACTTTGGAATTCCCTTCCAGGTTCCTGCTTCCCCAACTGTACTGACATGCAGAAGTTCAAGTGTAACATGAACCGACATGTTGCTGCCCAACTCCCCACCTAGTCCTCCTGTAGCCTGTGTCCCTGATAGTAGCCCTCTACATCAAAGTAACAATGTGCCTTGTTTAGGGTGAAAATGTAATTAAAAAAATAGTTATAACGTTACGCATGCATATTCGTAATGCATCGTTCGACCTTCACCCGGTAAATACCAATTACTTTAATTTTTAGACCTGCACCGATTTCCCCCGGTTAACAGCCAAATATAAAGTTTAGAATGGATTCGATTACCCTATATATAAATTCTCATGTCTGTAGACCATAACATGACAGTGGAGTTTGGTAAGCAAAAGTTTTTAAACAAAAATCTATACGCATACATAAATATTCATAGAAAGAGGTTTGTGGTTACTATAAACTTTTTAAGCAAATATTACGCAAGTATAAATCATGTATAATTAATATAATTACACGTAATAGTTAACTAAAGATGATAATCACATAAGACAACCGAAAAAAAAAAACTAATAGGGAATTAATTAAAATAAATGCTTAAAAGAATATGCAAGTTAGCTAGAGCTTTTGCGGATGAATGCAATTCCACGACCCATATATAACAACGTTGTATTTTCTTTTTAAATAAATAGAAAAAAGTTTCGCCTTTTTTCTTCTCGTCCTTCGGGCCAATTTTTTTTTTTTTGTTATCAAAGTGTAGTATCTGTTCCGGCAGATACTGCAATCAAAGTTATATGTAATGGCAACCCCACATATCAGACCATTGCTCTTGAGCTATCAGTTTTGGTCAATGTAGTGGGAACCCTTCATACCAATTGTCCCTACCCAATTCCCTCTCGGGGGAGCTGGTCCCGCGTCACCTCACTCTCCACATTAAAAAAAAAATACGGCATTGTGCCTAATTTGCTCAGTGCGGAAGCAAGCAAATTACTAAATAAATAGAAAAAAGGGTTTTAATATGAATATCAATACATTAAAAATTTTTAAAGGAGTCTTGGGTTTTAGTTTTCTTGATTCCCTGTGGTGTTCCTCTATTATTATTATTATTATTTTTTATTTTTTTTTACTTGTGGTTCCGATTTGTCCAGTAACCATTTGGACTTCATGTGCATCAATCTCTGCGTTCAAGGGTTTTCTTAAATATTTTTTAAAAAGTTTTTTTTTTAATTCTTGTTATCCGTTATATCTTCTCGACCATCTTCCTTATTCTAATCCTTTTTTTTCTTTCGACGTTCTCTGTTGTTTGTTCCAAGTGCTCTTAATATTATTGGTATTATCCTGACTTTCTTTATCATAAATATCTCTTTCATCTCTCTGGCAAGTTACGTGTATTTTCTTCGCTTCCCCGTCTTCTTGATATTTTTGTTTGTTTTTGTTTTACGGCATATCAACCATTTTCAGGTTATTTAATGCCGAATCCAGTGATTTTGAAGAACATTTTTTTAATAGAGTATATTTGTTTTTCTAAGTCGGTTTCTATTTAACCCATATTTGGGACGCTAATAGGTACTACCACTCCGGGTCAGAGTGGACCTGGGAGCAATGGCAATTAAAGAGTGGATCCACACTCCCCAAATCCTGCAAGCTGGGGCCTCACCATCGGATATAGTTTAAGGTCATATCCAGGACTCTTCTTGATATTTACCCTGCAGTCTGCTAGAACGACAAATCTACGCTCTGACAGAACTTTTGCTTATTGTAAACTGCTATCACATCCAGTCTTCTTGTCTGGGTCATTTAATCTGTATATACGTCCTTGTCCCATTGAATTTTATGATTTCCGTTTTCAGGTACTGATACTGGTTTGTGCTTATACCATTGATCTGGGTGTTCAAGATGCAGTTGTACTGCCTTTTTATTATTTACTCTATAGGAGTAGTCACACAGGTCATCATCTCTTTAAGAACAACCTTTGGTTTTCCCTGGAGTCTGAGTGACAACAAGTCCCCACAGATTTCTAGTACTCGCCACTTCTTTCAGTAACATTTTCAGATTAGTTTGCCTTATTGCAACAGTGTGTAGCCTTGACTTCTCGTAGGTAGCAACCATTGATCTTCACCGGAATAGTAGTAGCAAGAAACCTCCCCAAGGCTCCTTATCCTCGCACCGATTCAGTTTTTATTTAATCACTAGGAATAGTCACGCAAGCAACAATTAAATATTTTTCTTTGAGAAGGAATTGTGGTATTCTCTTGAGTCTGAGTAAAAACACGTCACCCAGATGCCCAGTAGTCTCCACCTCTTTCAATCCCTTTTGAAGATGAATTTGTGTTATCGCAACAACCGCTTACACTTGATTTCTTATTAGCAGCGACCATAGGTCTTCAATAGAATTTGGATGGCAATGAGCCTCCCATAGGTCCCAGTCCTCTTTGAACACAGCCAGCTGAGGTCTGGCTAGTGCTTTCACTCCCCAGTCTTTCAAGTCTACTTGGACCTCCTCACTTATTTGATATGACGCCAGTTTATGGTAAAACACAAAAAATTAAAACGTAGGAGGCAGGGGTGCAGTGTGGGTTAACATACATTTATACAGTTTCAGTTTTCATGATTCCATATGGTCTGCTTATGTTTTACATCTATAGTAGTTCTGTATGTATGGCTTAGTGATGTACCTCATGTGTGTTAGTCTCCGCATTCAAGTTTTTTTTTTATATTTCACTCGCATTTTTTTCAAAATGTGTCGTTTTTGTTCCTAGCGCTCTCATTATAAGTGGTATTATCTTGACCTATTTATCTTATATGATTCTTTTGAGCTCTCTTGCTAGTTCTGTGTGTTTCTTCACTTAATTTCCGTATTATTGTCGCATTTTATCCACTAGTAAACACCTAGTATGAAACAGTTAGAGCAAATTGTAGGCTTAAGAACACTACGTGTGTGTAAAAATATTTTTACATCAAACATTTTTATTTTATTTTATTACAATTAGTCTTAGTTCTTTAGTAGAATGATATTGAAATAAAAGAACTCTCTCTCTCTCTCTCTCATATATATATATATATATATATATATATATATATATATATATATATATATGTACTAGCAAAAGTACCCGTCGTTTACTGGGTTCAAAACAGCCTACAGAAAATGGACTCTGATTTATGAAAGTATGATAGGTTATGAAAAGGAAAGGTCGTAAATTTGGGTTGAATTTGGGGGTATCAAAACAAAAGCAAAATATGATGAAAGTAAAAATAACATAGATAAAACCCATAGTTCATTATACCATACCTGTTCACACTGAAACACTTATCACATTATTCTGTGGATCTATATTAAAAAAACCTTGTTAAACTTCGTGACATATTTCCATTCTATGGAGGTCAGGCGCGAACGAACACCCCATAATTTTATTATACCATATTTTTTCAAACTGAAAGATCAAAGTATACTTACGCAGATAGATATGAAAAGTCTTTATTGAAGTTTGTGCCTATTTCCATTCTATGGAGGCCAGGCGCGAACGTAGATCCCACAATTTTATTATACCATCCCTATTTAAGTGAAAACATACTTATCAAAGTATTCTTATGTACATCTATATCAAGAACACTTGTAAGCGTTTTTTTTTTATTGTTAATTTTTTTATTTCCATACTTTGTGGACCCGACAATTGTAATGAACCACCGTTCTGCCAGATCAAACAAACCCATTCCTGTGCCTCGATACATTTTCTATCATTATATGTAATCAGTTTTTTTTTAAAATAGTCAACCATATTTTATCATATATTGCTTTGGTTTTTGCCTATTCGTGACCAGACACACACACGCACAGACACAGACAGATTCAGCTTTATATATATATATATATATATATATATATATATATATATATATATATATATATATATATGCGTGTGTGTATAGTATTATCATCATTATTATTATTATTATTATTATTATTATTTAAACATATTTCAAAGGTGTTTTATAATGCTTGAAGCACGTGTTGATGTCGTTGACTTGTTTGTTTCGCGTCTAATGAGAGATTAAGAGAAATAAATTCCCCTCAAATGTAAAAATAAAAATAAAAAGCGAAGTGTTTTCAGCGATGCTTTTTTTTTCTTTTAGAAGGGAATGAATATTCATTTTACAAATTAACGCGAAGCGGAGAAAAAAACGATGCACCAATTTTTTTTTTATGTGGGGGGGGGCGTTCTCCGATGATTGAATACTTACGATTGGCAATTTAACCTTACATACGTAATATAATACACGCCCACTTGCTTACACATGCAAACACGCTATCTCTATCACACACACACATACACACACACATCTATATATATATATATATATATATATATATATATATGTATATATATATATATATAGTGGGTGTGCGTGTGTGTTTTTATTGTGAATTCTGAATTCTGTTATGGCCGATGGTTAAGCAAAAAACGCGGACGCTGATATATCGGAGAGCATATATGTTGTAAAACGCAGTACATAGATAACTAGATAGCTGAGAGTACTCTCTCTCTCTCTTTCTCTCTCTCTCTCTCTCTCTCTCTCTCTCTCTCTCAGTCACACACATTGTGAAGACTACATTCTCGCACCGAGTTGGGCGCAGTATTCATAAATTGGGGAAGAGTTCAGTTGTATGTAACTCGCCTTACCAACTCTGTAAAAAGGTTTCCTTTTTGTCCAACGTTTTACTCTATAAAAGGATTTCTTATTTTCCTTTAGTATCTTTGGGAGGGGGTAATTGTGAAGGCTTCGGTAAATCTCCTCTTTCTTCCTAACCTTTGTTGTTAGGGGTTTTGTTCAGAGGACTCGATATCAAACATATGGTACATGATCCTGATAGGTTTTTTTCACTTCACCCTGTGTATTAAGAAGGTCCATTTCATGCCGTAGTTTAATTACTCAATATGTGCTTGGCCTTGGATTATATACACTATCTCGCCGATCTTAATAAAGGTCATGCCCTTTTTCCGGTTACGGAATATACTCTTGAAAACATTTAAAAATTATCTGAACTGGAAGAAATAGTTTTATTAGAATTTTTTCCGTCTTGTTTTGATTGTTTGGGAAGTAATTATATGTATTATGAGAAGGCATTATGAGTAGGTATTATGACTAGGTGTTATGAGTAGGCATTATGAGTAGGCATTATGAGTAGGTATTGTGAGTAGGTTTTATGAATAGGTTTTATGAGTAGGTTTTATGAGTAGGTATTATGAGTAGGTATTATGAGTAGGTATTATGAGTAGGCATTATGAGTAGGTATTATGAGTAGGTATTATGAGTAGGCATTATGAGTAGGCATTATGAGTAGGTATTATGAGTAGGTTTTATGAGTAGGTATTATGAGTAGGTTTTATGAGAAGGTTTTATGAGAAGGTATTATGAGTAGGTATTATGAGTAGATATTATGAGTAGGTATTATGAGTAGGTATTATGAGTAGGTATTATGAGTAGGTATTATGAGTAGGTATTATGAGTAGGTATTATGAGTAGGTTTTATAAGTAGGTATTATAAGTAGGCATTATGAGTAGGTATTATGAGTAGGTTTTATGAGAAGGTTTTATGAGAAGGTTTTATGAATAGGTTTTATGAGTAGGCATTATGAGTAGGCATTATGCGTAGGTATTATGAGTAGGTATTATGAGTAGGCATTATGAGTAGGCATTATGAGTAGGCATTATGAGTAGGTATTATGAGTAGGTTTTATGAGTAGGTATTATGAGTAGGCATTATGAGTAGGTATTATGAGTAGGTATTATGAGTAGGCATTATGAGTAGGCATTATGAGTAGGTATTATGAGTAGGTTTTATGAGTAGGTATTATGAGTAGGTTTTATGAGAAGGTTTTATGAGAAGGTATTATGAGTAGGTATTATGAGTAGATATTATGAGTAGGTATTATGAGTAGGTATTATGAGTAGGTATTATGAGTAGGTATTATGAGTAGGTATTATGAGTAGGTTTTATAAGTAGGTATTATAAGTAGGCATTATGAGTAGGTATTATGAGTAGGTTTTATGAGAAGGTTTTATGAGAAGGTTTTATGAATAGGTTTTATGAGTAGGCATTATGAGTAGGCATTATGAGTAGGTATTATGAGTAGGTATTATGAGTAGGCATTATGAGTAGGTATTATGAGTAGGTTTTATGAGTAGGTATTATGAGTAGGTTTTATGAGAAGGTTTTATGAGAAGGTATTATGAGTAGGTATTATGAGTAGATATTATGAGTAGGTATTATGGGTAGGTCTTATGAGTAGGTATTATGAGTAGGTATTATGAGTAGGCATTATGAGTAGGTATTATGAGTAGGTTTTATAAGTAGGTATTATAAGTAGGCATTATGAGTACGTATTATGAGTAGGTTTTATGGGTAGGTTTTATGAGTAGGTATTATGAGTAGGTTTTATGAGTAGGTATAATGCGTAGGTATTATGAGTAGGTTTTATGAGTAGGTATTATGAATAGGCATTATGAGTAAGTATTATGAGTAGGTATTTTGAGTAGGTATTATGAGTAGGTATTATGAGTAGGTTTTATGAGTAGGTATTATGAGTAGGCATTATGAGTAGGTTTTATGAGTAGGCTTTATGGGTAGGTTTTATGAGTAGGCATTATGAGTAGGTTTTATGAGTAGGTATAATGCGTAGGTATTATGAGTAGGTTTTATGAGTAGGTATTATGAATAGGCATTATGAGTAAGTATTATGAGTAGGTATTTTGAGTAGGTATTATGAGTAGGTATTATGAGTAGGTTTTATGAGTAGGTATTATGAGTAGGCATTATGAGTAGGTTTTATGAGTAGGTTTTATGGGTAGGTTTTATGAGTAGGTATAATGCGTAGGTATTATGAGTAGGTTTTATGAGTAGGTATTATGAATAGGCATTATGAGTAAGTATTATGAGTAGGTATTTTGAGTAGGTATTATGAGTAGGTATTATGAGTAGGTTTTATGAGTAGGTATTATGAGTAGGCATTATGAGTAGGTTTTATGAGTAGGCATTATTAGTCTGTATTATGAGTAGGTATTATGAGTAGGTTTTATGAGTAGGTTTTATGAGAAGATATTATGAGTAGGCATTATGAGTACGCATTATGAGTATGTATAATGAGTAGGTTTTATGATTAGGTATTATGAGTAGGTTTTATGAGTAGGTATTATGAGTACGTATTATGAGTAGGTTTTATGGGTAGGTATTATGAGTAGATATTATGAGTAGGTTTTATGAGTAGGTTTTATGAGTAGGTTTTATGAGAAGATATTATAAGTAGGCATTATGAGTACGCATTATGAGTAGGTATTATGAGTATGTTTTATGATTAGATATTATGAGTAGGCATTATGAGTAGGCATTATTAGTAGGTATTATGAGTAGGTTTTATGAGTAGGTATTATGAGTAGATATTATGATTAGATATTATGAGTAGATATTATGAGTAGGTCTTATGAGTTGGTATTATGAGTAGGTATTATGAGTAGGTATTATGAGTAGGTATTATGAGTAGACATCTGAAACGTTATTATATGCAGTTGCGATTTGTTTTGTTTTGTTTATCTCATCAATACACTCGTTTTCAAACGCTTCGTCTTTTATTTCCTACAATGTTACAAGTAGGTTTTGAACAGCATTAACTATTATTTACTTTATTTCACAGTCTGGTTGAAGAGCTGCTAGACCTGTGTACTTTGGTCGGTGGCTTTACTTAATGATTAGTCTCGATAGATGATCTGTATGGCGAATCCTATTAGGTGGTAAATTCTCCAATTACAAGATATAATTTAAAATAATAGTAGTAAGTCCCCCAAATATATTTGCCATATGAACTAATAATCTCCCCTTTTTTTGGCTAAGAGAATGTTAGTTCGTGTGTATTATCCTATGAGTAGGTATTATGAGTAGGTATTATGAGTAGGTTTTATGAGTAGGTATTATGAGTAGGTATTATGAGTAGGTTTTATGAGTAGGTATTATGAGTAGGTATTATGAGTAGGTTTTATGAGTAGGTTTTATGAGTAGGTATTATGAGTAGGCATTATGAGTAGGTATTATGAGTAGGTTTTATTACTAGGTATTATGAGTAGGTCTTATGAGTAGGTATTATGAGTAGGTTTTATGATTAGGTATTATGTGTAGGTATTATTATTAGATATTATGAGTAGGCATTATGAGTAGGCATTATGAGTAGGTATTATGAGTAGGTTTTATGAGTAGGTATTATGAGTAGGTTTTATGAGTAGGTATTATGAGTAGGTATTATGAGTAGGTTTTATGAGTAGGTATTATGATTAGGTATTATGAGTAGGTTTTATGAGTAGGTATTATGAGTAGGTATTATGAGTAGGTATTATGAGTAGATTTTACGAGTAGGCAATCTGAGTATGTATTATGAGTAGATATTATGAGTAGGTTTTATGAGTAGGTATTATGAGTTGGTCTTTTGAGTAGCCCTTATGAGTAGGCATTATTAGTAGACATTATGATTAGGTATTATGAGTAGGTATTATGAGTAGGCATTATGAGTAGGCATTATTAGTAGACATTTGAAACGTTATTATACGTGGTTGTGATTTGTTTTGTTTTGTTTTGTTTATCTCATCAATGCAATCGTTGTCAAACGCATCGCCTTTTATTTCCTACAATGTTACAAGTAGGTCTTGAACAGCATTTGCTATTATTTACTTTATTTCACAGTCTGGTTGAAGAGCTGCTATAACTGAGTCTTTTGGTTGTTGGCTTTGCTTAGCGATTAGTCTTGATAGATGATCTGTGTGGCGAATCCTATTAGTTGGTAAATTCCCCAATTTAAAGATATAGTTTAAAATAATAGTAGCAATTCCTCCAAAATATATTGGACATATGAACTAGTAATCCCCCCTTTTTTTAGCTAAGAGAATATTAGTACGGGCGTATTATCAGCCTGCAGGTTTCAAATAGCTATGAAATTTTGTTACCCTGAGCTTCCTTATCACTTTGGCTGTACGCTTTTTTTCTGCAGGTAGTAATATTCTTGAACCGTGTGAAATGCTTTTCTCTTACTCCCTTACTTCCATATGAACTAGCATATCACGTGACAATGATATTACATCTAACTAATACGTTGTAGTCCAATTCCCATTCTTTGTGAAGACTGGATAATAGTCGAATATTCCAAGTATGCTTAAAGTTCAGTGACATTTCTCGTGAGAATATTTTTATAACGTCTGCAAAATTCTGGATAAAAAGGTATGCCGTTCTTATCAACGACGTGTCCGGGATACCGTATTTCCGTCATAAAATGTCGCATTTCTTTTCTTTTTATCTTTAACCCGGAATTATGCATTCTCTCAAAAGCCGCGTGTATCTGTTTACGATCTCCGTCGATAGATTTGCTTTCGATTACACTATGATCTAGGAAGGCACATGTGAAGTCCAGATATACTCCGAATGCGAACCTATCAAACTTGTATAAGCCCCTATGTGTTTTGAAACATAGGTTGTTTTGCGCACACATTAACAACATGGATCTGAAAACTAGCATCGTTTAAGTCTAGTATGCAAAAATAACTCATCATCTAGTTCATAAAATACCTTATCTGGTGTAGAAGGGAGATGGAGGTCAATCTTTTAGCACTTTATTAAGATCCGCTGAAAAATCTGCACCGCCGTGAATTTAGTTGAACATTTTCTTTACATATACAGTGGAAACAACCCATTTTCTGGAACTCAGTTTGGACAGTATACGGACATTTTTTAGACCGTCTAATTCTTTATTTTATTGTTCTAGTGATTCAAATAAGTACAGGTCCTTCTCTATTTAACATGAGCGGAATGTTGTGTTCTAGAATTTATCTTTCTGCATAGATATTACAATTCTCAATGAACGGAAATATCTATAATTTGCCATCTCTTTAAGAAATTATCAATTATTACTAAATCTGGACTTTATCAGATACCACTGGTAAACCACTTCCCAATACACTTCACCCCAAACTTCCTACCAACCTTCCAGTATATCCTAAACCCCTACGTGGTCATGCCTTCTGTGGTACTCCATCTGAGTCAATCTACTACAACCTGCTGCAAGGTCGGCAACTGACTCAGAAAACTTTTCACAAACCAGGCATTTTGCAGCATCCTCCCAAGAACCATTTTCTTGAACAGTCATGTTCCTAGTGCTGTACAACCAAAGACTTTAGTTCTTTTAGACAGATACCTAGCTCCAAGCAATTGACATGGTCGTTCCTTTCTCTATCCATACGTTTTATATACTCAGCCTTCGTTTAATCACCACCGATTGTTGTCTGTGAGTAATCTCTGATGATGACTTGCGTGAGAAATAATGAATGTCTACTACTACTACTACTACTACTAATAATAATAATACTTATAATAGTAATAATAAAAAAAAATAATAATATTAGAAAAAACGGAGGAAGAGGGCTGGTGTGTATAAAAATGGTTTAAATGACACGAAAAGAATTAGAAAAATACCTAAGGCAAAACACCGAAAGAATAATTACAGCAGTAAAAGACACTGAAAAAAAAACAAGACAGAAACAGAAGAAACAACGGATTAGACGAGAAACGAAAATGGGAAGAGAACTATAACATGGACGATTCCTAAGGATAACAAAAGATGAGACGAAAACACTTGGACATGTCTACAAAAAAAAACCTAAACAGAAAAACTGAATCTCTAATAAAAGCAACGCAAGATAATGTGATTAAAAACAACCGCATCAAAGCACGGATCAACAAGATACAAGAAACCAGCAAATGCAGGCCCTGTGGACAAAAGGTAGAAACAATGAACCACATACTAAGCGAATGCAGCAAACTAGCAACAGAAAAATATAAAAATAGACACAATCAAGCGAGGAAGGCAGTACGCTGGCAATTATGAAGACAACTGAATCTTGAACACCCAGACAAATGGTACAAACACAAACCTGCTGCTAGACTTGAGCAGCAAAGTCACAAAATCCTACGGGACATGGATATATGAACGGATAAACCAACCCAAGCGAGAAGACAAGATGTCATACTAGTTAACAAAAAGTAAAACCTGCCAGAGTGCAGATTTTTCCGTTTCAGCAGACCACAGATTGAAGACCAAGAAGCGGAGCATACACTGAACTGGCCAGAGATCTCAAAGCAATATGGAAAATAAAAAAAGCAAGATAACACCACTAATAGCAGGAGCGCTAGAAACAATATCGACAGACTTTGAAAAGAGAACTGGAGAGATTGAGATCAGAGGGATGATTGATAACATACAACGGATAAAAATAATGGAAATGCTGAAATCTTTAGGAAAATCTTTGAACGCGGAAACTAATGACATGAGCAACAGGCACAAACTGGACTTACAGAAACTGCTACAGCTGTAAAACACAAGCGAGCATCACACGGAATTATGAAAACTAATTGTTTATTTGTAAGCTACCCCCATACTCGCCCTCATCTTTTATTAAAATTTGTGTATGTGTATCCACAAAAAAACCAAAGCCACACAAAATAAGTGAGGGGGGTCAAGGAGGATGAATAGACCGAGGAGAAAAAGTATTAGACAGATCTACGCTGGATAAGTGCAAAGAGGACTGGGACCTTGAGTAGGTTTTTTGCTACCTAAATTCCAGTGAAGATCAATGGTCGTCGCCAACGAGAAATCAATGGTAAGCGGCTGTTGCGATAACGCAAATTCTTTTGCAAATTATATCGAAAGAGATTGAGAGTACGAGATATCTGGGAAGACTTGTCACTAAGGCTCCAGAGAACACCACAAGTTGTTCTACAAAGTTAAATATAGTATGATGGCCTGTATGGGAACTCCTAGTAGGTAAATAATAATAATGCAACAAAAATAAGCAAGATGGCTCCTGTCTGGTTGGCTACATCGAAGACAACGCCAACTTACGAAGAGAATAAAAAGGGAAACAAATCGTCAACAAACAAATAGGAAAAAACAACTAAAAGACAAGCCTTCGCAGAGAACTTGTGATTTGATCCGAACAAAACATGTTTACAAAATACCTGCACTTTAGGGGAGGGGGTGACTTTTTTTTTTTCATTTTTCATTTTCATTCATCTCGTTTTTTTAATGAACATCGTTTTTTTTTCTTTTTACGCGCAACTATAATTTTGGCTTGATCTACTTTCAGTTGTTGCCATTTTTTTTAATTTTTTTTTTCTGTTGTTCGATACTTTTTTAAAAACATGAAGAAAAAAAAGGAGTTGAATTCACATCAAACACAATCTCATCAGAACTTTGCCTTCAAAAACAGAAATGAAAAGAACTATAACATCACTTTAAGCCCGTTTCCACAAACGATACTCCTTCACAAACACACACACACACACACACGCACGCACATATTTATAAGTATGTATATATTAGTGATGGGACGATTCCGATATTTTTACTGATTCCGATACAATTACCGATTCCGATTCTTTATAGATATCTAAATATTTAACTATATTCTTGCTATTTCTTACCGATTACGGTAGAACCGCACATTAAAAGAGAATATATTTTTCTCAAATGTAAAAACATAGGGAGGAGGATGATGTATCGAACTTTAGTTTTACTAGTTGTTTAAAATAAAAAAAAAGAACTTTTTTAAACATTACCATAAATAGTGGAAGATTTTGTTCAAATTTAAAAAAAAAAAAAGACAATAAAATGGATCGTTATTACCATCGGAAAATCGGAACAATTTTTTCCGATTTCGATATCGGTTCCGATACCCCCAAAAGTTCTGGCTGTTCCGATTCCCGATTTCGATTTCGATTTATCGCCCCAGGACAAGTGCACACACACACATACACACACATACACACGCACACACATGCACACACATACACACATACACATACACACATACACATACACACACATACACACACATACACACACATACACACATACACATACACACACATACGCACACACATACACATTCGGAGACAAGATATAGCAGCATGCCCAAAGATATATTAACTGAGCGTAAAACAAATTTTCTAATTAAGCTCAATAAGCAATATCGGCCTTACGACAAAAAACGTAGTTTTATTTTAGTGTCGTAACCCCCCCCCCTCCTTATTTTTTCTGACGAGGAGATTATATTCCAAGATAAAACCTTTGTCAATATTTATTGTCAGTTTCAATAAAATGAACATCGTTTCCGAAACGATCGTACACTCGAGTTGATTTTATTTGTTTTTTCCTTTTGAATCTGATTTTTAATTAACAGTTATTTTAACTCTCTCTCTCTCTCTCTCTCTCTCTATATATATATATATATATATATATATATATATATATATAACATTTAAAAATAAGTATTTATAATTTTTCTACCTTTCAGACACTTTTATGCTTATGCAATCGTAAGTGAAGTAAATGATAATTACTGCTGGTCGCGAGATTCAAGCCCAGTAAATCAAATTAACTGTATGTTTTCCAGACTAGCATCTTCCATCCATGCCACCGAAAACTACATAAATCATAGGTAATTAACGACGTATGGATGCCATACTCGTGGCCTTTTCACAGTCCACACTCAGACAGGGTATTCAACGATAGGAAATCGAAATGATGCGTTTGCGCTAAAATTGATCACTTCTTCTAAATTCCCCAACGAAAGTTAAACTTTAATTTTCTTAAATAACTTCATAACTCATATTTCGTCAAAAAAAAAGTGTGAAGACTGTTCAGGTCTGTTGACGTAAGTATTTCATGATTATGCAATCAAAACTATCTATATATTAATACGATAGCATGTGTGTTCTTTTGTGTGTGACGCTTACATCTTTTTTCTCCCGGGTGACTGTCGTTTTATTGTTATGACCTTCCATTTCTTGTAATAAATAATTTTACCCAGAATTCTTCATAAGTTTTGATTTCGATTTCAATTATAACCGAAGGAACTCAAGTCACACACACACACACACACACACACACACACACACACACACACACACACACACACACACACACACACACATATATATATATATTTATATATATATATATATATGCATATATATATATATACATGGTGATGGTGGTGATTGTCACTTCTTGAAAGAAGAAGACTATCTTTCCCTTGCTTTATTGTTGATTACTCAATCATTTTCATGTATTTTTGAAAATATTTTTATTATTATAATTATGTACACATATAGACACTTATACACACACACACACACACACACACATATATATATATATATATATATATATATATATATATACATGTGGAGATGCGATCAAGAATGCATCAATTCCTATTTTCTGTGCGAACGAAGGTGGTTCTTCAGACCAGTCCTGCTCTTACACAGTCTGTTGCAAAGGTCACACTTAAACTGAGATTGAGGGATGCCAACTGGTGCTGCTCTACTGTGGACGATCATATGACGCTTCAGGCCTCCACTCGATTTACAGACCACAGATCAAAAAGAACATCTGTGCCCTGCAAAGTTTACCCATTATATATATGAATACATTTTTTCTTCATACGTTTTGGTTTCAGTTTCGATTCAAGCTGATGCACCCAAGTCATATTGATATACTTTTATTTTTAAAATAAAAACTCTGTAACATAAAGGAATGGATAGAAAATTGACTCTATACTAATATATATGAACTTTGCATGAATTAAAATGTCATATTCAAGCGTATTTTACGACCGGGCTACGCCGGACATCTCTTCAAGCTTAGATACATATTGTGTAGTTTTAACAAATAAGCTACAATAATATCAATGCGAGTCCATTTACACTGATCATCCACAGAATGCCGACCTCAATATTTTACATATGAAAGAGTCCGCTGTGGAATTTCCCCAACTCCCACTAGTAGTAAGTGATAAAAATTGTTCGCCGGAAGATTCAAACCCAGTCAACACAACCACCTTTAGTTTCGCAGGTTAGTGTTTTCTACCTGACCACTGGTAACTAATTCATAAATAGAAGGGAATTAAGTACCTATGAATGCCATTTCGGCAGATTTTCACAATTAAAAGTTAGAAAGAATACTCAAAGACGGGAAGTCAGAAACAGCTGGACAGCCGGCGTTGCCCGGTCGTACAATACGCTTAAACATTGTGTCTGCATTACTATAGAATAAATCCTGTATTAATTATTATTTTTTACAAGAAATGATTTGCTCGAGCGAATAATTTGCAAAAAAAAAAAAAAATAAATAAAATAAATAAGAAAATAAAATAAAAAATAATAATGATAATGTCGTTTATCAATATATATATATATATATATATATATATATATTGATAAACGACATTATCATTATTATTTTTCAAGACAGGATCGAAACCCGACCGCGCAAACGACATTTAAGACTTCTAACCACTACGCAATTCGGCTGCTGCTGTGCGGGTAGTAAATTAACGATGTTTTGACATTGTCCGAATACCTAAGGTCGATTTATTAACAAAAAGAGCATCGCTTAATACGCTAATTGTATGTCGTGTGTCATTTTCCAAAATGCTCAGCTCAAGATAAGGAGCATCGTCGTCATATACAAACTACTGTTTTGCTGTATCACAGCTTATAGTAACCTTTTCATTTATTTCTATGTAAAGTATGATTATTGCAAACATATGCAATTAAGAGATCATATCATTTGCATATTACATTAAGAAAAATCGATTTTGTTAAATAACGGTATCGTAATTAATGTTTCTAACGAGAGAATTGTTTTACAATTGGTATTTAATAAATTTTAAACAATAATCATATTGATAACATATTTAATTTAATTTATTTTTAATTATTATTCGAACATCGATTTTTTAATACTTTTTAGAGTTATTTGCCCTTTAGAAACTTCTGAACATTGCATTTGTTTGTTTTTATTATTCTTTAAACGACCATACAGAAATCGGTAAATTTTGACAATGTGATCCAATGTGGTTGAACGCCTAAATAAAAAATAAAGATCTACTGCCCCCTTTAAATTCTACAGTTTACTTTTATTTCTTTTTTCACGTTAATCTCATCGATTACAAACTTAAATTTCTAATTAATAAAGGGTAAGTTTTTACAACGTGACCTAACGACGTTTAACCACTAAAAAACACTTAAGACCTACTTTTTTGGGCCTAATACGTTTAACCAGCCTTTATAAATTATATTAAAGAAGAAATTTTGAAAAAAAAAAAAGAAAGAAAAGTAACATTTTAGAGTAGTGGATCACTTTTCTATATAAATTTAACTTAAAATGAGCACCCACTCTTTGGTCACAAAGCGTTCAACGGGACATGTTATCTCTAGCATCTTTTCAAGTTTGGCGATGGAGGAGAAGGGCCAAACCATAACAAATACAATTTGTTCTTTTCTTCTTTTATCGTGGTGGCGGAGCTGGAATTACATTTTAAACATCAAATAACGATAGATTTAATTAATTTTATGAGACCATTCTGTACTTTCACCTAACAATTTTATAAACTAAACGAATCCCCAAATATGACAAATTCAAATATGGGGTGGGGTTACATTAGTAACAGAATTACGAAAAATTACAGTTAATTGTTTTTGGAATTAATTTTGGTAGATATTCATTTTTTAAGGGTTTTGCCTACTTGGCTATTTTTTTGTTTGATTTTTGCGGTCGAACAGACATTTGCTGCTAGTTTTATTGAAACAAATTTGTAATTATTTATTTTTAATTATTTTGTGTGTGTAGGGAGTTCTTTCCATTGCTCAATAACCGGAGAATAATTTCTTCTCTTTGTATCCCTTCTGCCGAAATCTGGTGGAGAGGGTATCGTGTACTTCTTCTTTTTGGGGGCGGTTACATTTAGATGTTTTCATCCGTTCTTATATTTTTGAAATTATTGTGGGGGTATCATCGTTGCCCATGATGAAAATGATTCGTATAGCAGGTGCGTTCCAAATTGAACTTCATGTCAACCCAGACAAAATACTGATGTTGGCATTCTGTAGACATTCAGCGTAAATGGAAACGCTATAGTATTATTGTAGCAATTTTGTTAAAACTGTAAAAGTATTTATCCAAGCTAGCAGGGACGCCCGGCGTAGCCAGGTCGCAAATTGCGCTTAAATATATTTTAATTCGTGCAAAAAGCTTAAACATGGAAAAGTCAAGGACTAGTTGTTAAAACGGGAAAATAAAAGACAAGATATTCTAGTAAAAATATAATAAATTTAAAAATTAAAATATTGCAGCATTGAATATATAATGTTAGAAATTAAATTAAAAAAAATATTAATGCTGCAATATATAATTCATAAATTTGTTATTTTTTTTACTAGAATATCCTGTCCTTTTCTTTTCCAGTTTAAAGAACTAGTCCGTTACTTTTCCATGTTTAAGCTTAAGCATATTACTTTTTATGCTCGCATTTTTCTATTGGAATCCATGATTTTTCCAGGCTTCCAGTAAATTCATTTAAACAATTCCTTGTTTACTTACAGTCTTATTTTTTTGCTCCCATAAACATATATGTAATTACAATGTACGGCGCTCGTATTTAATCTCTTTCATGCTTTCATTCTCTTTCTGTTTCATTTGTTGCTTTTCTTTTCGAATTAGTAGCAAAAGTAATCGCAGAAGCGAAGTGGTTTCTATGGAAACCAATCATAAAAAACGTCGCTCACCTCCTTACATGTTTTACCGATGCTGAACATGAGTAAATTCATCATAACTTTTGTTTTACTGAATGAAACTTGAAAATGTTTTTTCACAATATAGCTGAGAAGGTGATCTATAAACTGTAATAATTGTTTGAAATTTAGTCGAAAATGAGTGAGCGGTGAAACTTTAAAGCAGTTCTAAATGGTTAAATCTGCCACTTTACGATATATTCAAACACTACCGTCTTTGAATTATATATATATATATATATATATATATATATATATATATATATATATATATATATATACCATAGACAATTTATATGTATTTCAGTCCAGAGTCCTTACGCATTACGCTATGGTGACATCAATACGTAAACGGGTAGGGCACTGGGCAGAAATACATAAGGTCCGGGGTTCGAATCCCAACAACAGTCAAGCTACGCTGAAAAGGGTTAGGACTTTGAAACACGCGTGTCCGTAGATTACTGTTTTTTTAAAATAATACACACACACACACACACACACACACATATATATATATATATATATATATATGTGTGTTAGGCTGGAGGTAGTTGCTAGTGTAGACGCACTGAGGAGCTGTGATACAGCACAGCAAGGTCTTTGAATGACTATATATACATCTCTCTCCCTATATATATATATATATATATATATATATATATATATATATATATATATATATATATATATAGCCTAAAGAAGCTTTGAGTGAAAATGTAAAAAATATAAAGAATGCAGTTTATATTCCCGAAAAAAACCCCAACTAACTTTAACCTATCGCAGATTTAACACCTACAGAATCCGACTTCTAAAAATCTTGTAATTACGAAAGAGAATACAACTATATAAGGATGCAACAAAAAGCCTTTATCAAAATTGTTAAAATAGAAATAGACTTAGCATTTGCATAAGCCGATTTCTCACAAAGTCTTCAGTTAAGAGTATTTAACTACATAAGGCTGAAAAGAAGAAAACCTCAACTATATTTTTTTAAATACAAAACGGGGATTCTCAGCTGCCTACCATGTAGCCTTTTCGGAGACAGCTTTAAAACACACACACACATATATATATATATATATATATACATATATATATTATCATTTTACATATATTTTTTCATATGTATCTCAGTATTTCGCATGTAGCCTTTTTTCTATCCCCGTTTCTATTTGCTTACCTCTAATCCTTTTTGTATTCTTCCCTTTCTTGTCCTAGTTCCTTTTTGTTTTTAATAATTGACATAATTTTATAACGATGCCCATAATCAAGTTTGGTTCGGTTTCAATTATAGTTGATGACATTCAAACCATATATATCTTTTACTTTTGAAATCATCGCTATATATTGGGTACAGTGTCATATGAAGTAATCGATAGGAAATTGACTCTATAATAATAAATACGTAATTTGCGTAATTTAAAATATACTTTCTAAGCGGATTTTACGACTGGACAACGCCGACCGCCTTTGATAGTAAACACATATAAAAAGACATATATAGAAAGAGAGGTGAAAAGAAAAAAAGAAATAAAGAAAAAAGATATAGAGAAAGAGTAAAAGGGGCGGAGATTTGAGAAATTATAAAAGTAATATGACCACAAGATAGAGAAGTCTCAGTTCATGAAGAATGAGAAAAGAATGGCCATGAATGCCACTTAACCAGCGAGGATAATACAAAACACACAGTATGTATAAAGAACCGCCGGTGAAAAATAGTTTCATTCAAAGAACCCAAGAATGAGAAATATAAACCTTTTTTTTAAATTATTATTTTGAAGTAAACACATTTCAAAAACAGAACAGGAAAAAAATTGTTCCCCGGAGTGATTGCTATACGGATGGATACGCTCAGACTTTCGTTTGAAAAATATCCGATGGGAGGAATTGAATTCGATACGTAATATACAAATATTTGTTTTTCCTTTTTTCTAAGTGTTGGTTTAAATGTTATTTTCTTTTAGAATTTCTAGCTTGAAGTAGCATTTTTTTCCCTGTCATGATGACTCTTAATATGGTGATTTATTTTATAATGTTTTGCGGTCATTCTTAAAACTGATAGACCTAATACGATTTGAATAGACTATTTTGCAAGTTTGATTTTAATCAATAAGGTTCTTGTTGAATAAACATATTCATATTTCAATTATCTATACAATTATGTAAATGCAAATTTATCTGTGTGTGTGAGCTCGTTCCTTATAGACTCCGAAACGGCTGAAGAGATTTTCTTTAAAATTTACAAAACTTTAGTGTATAAGTCTGGGAGTGATCTTAGTAAAGTTTTGTCTCAGAATGTCCCTGATAATTACCGATAATCGATAATCGATAATCGAAACTGTTATTTTAATTTATCTATTATCGATTAAGGCATTTTTTCATATCATCGCTCAGCAACAATGATAGAACATGCATGTAGGTAAGTTGATAGCGTTTTTTGTTGTTGTTGTTTTTTTTTTGTTTGTTTTTTTTTTTGCATGACGTGGTCTGTAAGTTCAAACTCCGCAAGTAAATTTCTTAATTTTTTTTCATTAACTGCAAAGAATTTTATAAGACTTGAAAATTTACGTGCTTTTTATTTTTATTTTTATTTTTTTTGCATGACGTGATCTGTAGGTCCGAACCCTGCACGTAAATTTCTTCATTTTTTTTCGTTCACTAAAAAGAAATTTATATGAAATCTATATATCTATAAAAGTGAAAGTGTCTGTCTGTATGCCTGTGTCTGTATGTGTACATTTCCCTACGCAATAATTCTGTCAAATCTTTGGTCTACAGGCTCGAAATTTGATATACAAGGTACGGAGATTTGGGAAAATCTTTGTGATCGGTTTTGGGCCAGAAAATTGGCGATTAAGGGGTCAAAGTTCAACGATTTGACTTTTGAGAACTCTACCAAACTCCTCCGACAATTTTGGGTCTACAGACGTGAAATTTTAGATATAGGTAGCTAGGACATGGATCTAACTTAATAACTTAATTTGAGCCCAAAACAATAAATGATAATGGCTCAAAAAGGGGTCAAAGTTAAAAAAACATTGACCTCTGCAGTCTCTTCCAAATTGCTCAGAAAATTTCTGGTCTAAATATTTGAAATTTTACATAAAGGGTATTCAGAGATAGGACAAGCTTTTTCATCGGTTTGGGTCGAAAATTTTTAGTTACCAATATATAAATGTATGTGTGTATACTTGCATGTCTGCCTTAAACTTTCAATAGAGGCGACGGATTTTACCAAGATCAGTATCGTGTTGAGTTCGACCTTTCGCACGACAAATATCGAAAAATTGGCTAAAAACATTAATATCTTCCCCTTCAACTAGTCATTTTTCTACAGGGGAGGTCACTTTTTTCGCCGATATTTTTTAAAGTTATCCTCTCCTTTAGATTGTCTAGCCTTAATTTTTAAAAAAATGTCGCTTCCGGTTTGGCAGTGGTCGTAACAGCATCGACGTTAGGTTTTTACCCCGTTCTTTTCCTCCTTCGCGGTACGGGTTCGATCCTGCCTTCCTACTACCACATTTTTTTTTGTTCAACAGACACATCCAAACACCCGGGCAACGCCGGGCTGAAATGCTAGTAATTTTATAAAACAAAAACAGTAGGATCTTTAGAGTGCAATGTAGAATAACAAATATTTGGAACTAAGTTACTGCACGGAGGCATGTGAGGGAGATTTCACGGATTTCGATGACAATAACAACATAGGAGTGTGAAACATTCGTTGATCATCATTCAATCCCGGGCAACGTCGGGTCCCTGCTAGTCATTTACTAATAAAGACTTCTTGCAGAAGTTATTATCATTGATTGAGTACTTTATCTTAATAATGATAAAACTCTGTGAACGGTCCGGACGTCCTTGCTTGCTTGAATCTTGTCTTCAATGATTGGATCGTCCCATCTTTAAAAAAATGGATGACAGGCATATATATATATATATATATATATATATATATATATATATATATATATATATATATATATATATATATATATATATGGGGGATATGCAATTATATTTTACCTTTTATTTACACCAATCCTTTTATTTATGAAGTTCGATGTAACTACAGAGCATATACACATAAATGACAGAAGTCTATATTCCAAATTCCAAGATGTTGTCCATCTTACTGCTTATTTCTTCCAGCATGTCGAAACGTTCAATTCTTGACAGCCCCTGTTTCGTAGCGCAGAATTATTCATATGATTATTATATCATTTTAAAAATCTTTTCCGCCCTAACGCATCATGACAATAGGAACTTTAAAAGTTAAAAAAAAACACAAAAAAAATCATTATGCGCATGATGACATGCATCCGTAAAATAAAAATCGGACAAATAATTGCAATTGTGTTTCGCGATATTTATCAAACACAGCGTTGATTAGTCGCTCTGGGTGCAAAATTGGGAGTGTGAATATGGTTGCCCTACCGCCATTGGTGAGGGGTGACTTTGTTATACCTAATTTTGTTTTTTGATACATTTTCTACCATTGTATATGGTAAGTTTAATGTAATATATATATATATATATATATATATATATATTTATATATATATATATATATATTTATATATATATATATATTCAGAAAGTGTGAGAGAATATATACATACTAATTTTCCGCAGCCGAACCAATGTCGCAGCCCACAAGAGCCAAGAACGCCAACAAACCGGAAGTCCAAGACTCGAGTTTAGCCCTCATTTGGGCTCATCAGTTAGATATATCCGAGTATAGAGTGGCACCAAAATGAAAGTCCGCACTTTAAATGCCAAATATGAACAGGTAAAATTTTGGAGCAATAAAATGCGAATCAAATGGGGTAAAGGGTGTTTAAAAAATTACATTGAATTTAGCTTACATTTGCAGTTTTTGAAAAAAATTAGGAGTGTGGGCTTTCTTTTTGGCGTCACTATATAAATATTCACGGATCGTTTTATTATTGAACTTTTAACTGTTGAGTAAAAGAGATATACAAAAGGAAAATGGAAAAAAATGATATTAATAATACAAAGCCGAATTGCGTATTTATCTTGGTATTAATCAGATTTCGTTCTTTTAAGCCCTTTAGAGCAAGGTGCTTCATGACTTCTCTTGAGTGACTTCCACAAAAAAAAAAAACTGACGTTTTCAAACTGACTTTTTCTGAAAATCGTATCAGAGCTTAAGGGGTTATTTAACGGGTCAGATTTTCTTATTGTTCTGCGCGAATTTGATCTTCAAATATTCCCATTTCTGTTGCCAGAATTGTAGTTATTGTTCGATCGATTGACAAGGAGACAAGTAAAAAAAATGGAGGAATTTGAATGACCGGAAAAAGAAAATAAAGGTTGAATGCCGTATATGTACCCGTATTATATAAAGCTGTGGAACAAAAGAGAAATTAACTATTCTTTATCTATCTATCTATCTTTCTATATATCTATCTAAATATCTATCTATCTATCTATCTAAATATCTATCTATCTATCTAACTATCTGTCTACATACTTATCTAACTATTTACATATCTGTTTATCTATCTATCTATCCATCTAACTATCTATCTATCTATCTATCTAACTATCTATCTATATATATCTATCTATCTACATATCTATCTATCTATCTATCTATCTATCTAACTATCTGTGTATCTATCTATCTAACTATCTATCTATATCTATCTATCTACATATCTATCTATCTATCTATCTATCTATCTAACTGGCGAAATAAACAAGAGACAGGATGCGAAGCTATATTTTTGATAACGTTGTCAAAACATGTTGAGGTGTAAACTGGATAAGTTGCACCGGAAGAGATTTGACCAGCATCGGATGTACGTGTCTGTCTGTCACGTGTGCTGGACAGTTGAGAAAATAGCTGAGTTGGAAAGAGGACATCAAACAGAGTGGACAGTTTTACAGAACGCCCCTCCCTCACCGGGTAGGGGGATGACGTGTTTCAGAATGGAGACTAGAAATAACCACCCAAGTAAAGATCGTCGATCACTCCTCTGCTTGACATAATGCCTGGGAGTGAAATAAACTATATTAAAATCCTATAAACCTTGGTTTCTCTGTTGAAACGTCTTAATTTCCACAGAATCCTTCTCCCCAAGATAAGCTGAATATCTTCCAGAGGCCGACAGTAGAAAACCAGGTATGTCGTCAAATAATGTGTTTATTTAATTATTTACGACATATACGCACGCAGCAAACTTAGACGATCACGGAACGTAAATAGACTCTAAGATCAACAAATGGTTCATATACTAAAGACCCCCACAATAGACATTTAGTAACACGACACACAATTACACGGCGCATACATGAACGTCTAAGTAACACGACTTATGTATTTATTTAACTCATCTCTAAACCCTTAGACATAAGATCAGGTAAAAGCTGGATTAGTACGTTTTTTGAAACGATCTGAATTCGAACGTGGCACACACCTTTACAGCCAGTTAGCTACCGTAATTTTAGCCTATTATGGTACTTGACGTCCTGTCTGCAGCGACTTCTATAAGACTAGCCTGCGTGCCCGACGTTGTCCAGGTATTTGGAGGTGTGTGCTTAGCAAAAAAAAAAAAAAAGGAGAAAGAAAGTGGTAGTAGGCAGGCAGGCAGGATGGCTCGAACCTGTACCGCAAAGGAGGAAAAGAACGTATAAAAAGTGACATCTTAGTCGTTGCGTCCATCGGTAAACCAGAAGTAGCGAACGTTAAAATTAAGGCCAGTTAATCGAAAAGAAGACGATGACTTTCGAAAATATCGGCGAAAAAAGCTACCCCTAATTGTAATAAAGTACCCAATTGAGGGTGAAAGAATGTTTTTTAGCCAATTTTTTTTAAATATTTGTCGTCCAAAGGCTCGAGCTTCAATCAATACCGATCTCGTGAAAACTCGTTGCCTCTGTCGAAAGTTTTAGGCATACATGCATACATACATACATGATGATGATGATGATTGCAGCGTCTTGTCAGACGAGTGTCACTCCCGCAGACACTTAAAGTCCATGACCCCAAAAACGACTTCCATCGCCCCAGGATCATTTTTATAAGCTTAATGCGGGTACTGGTCTCCCGCTTTATGGTTTTTACATACATACATACATTTAAATAGACAGGTGAGATTTATATTATAGAAGATGACTAACTAGTGCAAACTCACTTTTACTTATTAAAACAATCGTATATATAGTTGAATAAGTGATTTAACGGGTCGTATTTTTCGAATTTGTTTTGCATGAACATAACATACAAGTGTTTATATCTTTGTGCACCTATAAATTATTCTGCTTGTTCTTTCCTTAGGTCATGCATTTTGAAAAATGACAACATAATTTTTTTAAGGCCCAACTGCTTCAAAAAGGCCAATCTGGCAGCTGAAGAAAGAAATCAGCGAAACGTTACGTAATAAAAATGTAAATTGCGAAAGAAACAAGGCAAAAAAGAAAAACATTTTCTGCCAAGAGATGCTGGATTGACGAAGTAAATTAAAGCTTGTTTCTTACAATATGATTTTATTATTTTTATTAAACTATGTAGCACAATATTACTTGTTGAGTATTGTTTTAGTACATGTTAATTTGTTATATAGAGGTTTCATTAGTATTGTTATTGTTCGTATTTCTTGTTATTGTTAGGACTTTTTAATAGTAAGAGTCTTATTAAGAGTTTGTCGTTGAGTCTTAGAGAGAAAGAGAGAGAGAGGGGGGATGTTGTTAGAGATTGTTCGTGTTATGAAGATTCATATATATTAAATGTTCATACTTAGAAGTGTAGAAGCTCTTTGAGTGAAGAGATAGTGTTCAGACGTGTATGTAAAGACATTCTAAACCACATGATATACAAGACATATAATAACAATTTTCACTTTACCTTTTGGTAGAAGTACAACACAAAGACGACGTTTATAAAAACACATGATGGGTTTATTTCTTCTCACGACCGGTCGTGGTTTTCATCATCAAGAATTCAAAGATTCACATTATAACTTTCAAAAGTGACCGTCTCGCTTCTAGACGTTCGAATTCCAACTCAGACTATCGTCTGTCGTCCTCAAACTCCCTCTCTGTTTCTCCCTCTTAACTCTAAAATTTCTAACTAATATTGAGAACTTCCCATTTTCCATGACGTCATACACATGTTAAAACATGTGTCTTCTTTCACGTGTTCTGGACATGCGTGTCCAAAACTTTTTCCTTTGTTTACAAAAGGAATTTTAACCTATATTCCCAGTAACCTATATTTCCAATATGTTAAAAACATGTTTATTAAATTATTTTGTAGTTGCATTCCTCAATTGAATTTCTCATAACAGAATAACAAGGCACATTCTTTTCTTCAAACTATTTTATCTCTAAGCTTAACAATGGTTTGTTTTACATTCCATTTTCTAATTCTCTCTCGTAGTCTATTTCTAAACCTAATTTACGAGGTTCGAATTTCGTCTATTCTATTTCATTTTCATTTTAACTAAATCTCTCTATTTTTATACTTACATGAAAAGGGGACAGCCCTTATCATGTAACAAATTTATCTCATTTGGGTCAGTTTTATATTTAAAATACAATGGACACTATTTTCATAGAAATATTACCAAACTCCTGCGTGTTATTAATTTTTCCGTCCAAAATGTTTTTGGAGCTATCCAAAAATATCAGCTTAATCAAAACATATTTAATGATTAAATATATTTCTCATCCCGTAACATTTCCACGGGTCATGCTAGTTCTATAATATCGATTTACACAAAAACAAGTAAAGAACAAAAGGAGTAAGCTAAAATATATGGCAAGAGAAAAAATAAAGATATCGGTCGAATGTGTTATTTAATGCATGGCAATACCGCCGGGCTGCTTGCCTGCTTACTATAACGTGGTTGTTTTAAAAATCTCATTTAAATAACTTCTTGTTGCGACGTTCGCTTAATCAACCAAACTCAATCCAAGTTCCACCATAACTGCTCCTCAAGCTGTTGTCCCACAATCTACCAGAATCTCATTAACCCATACCCTAGACTGGCATAAAAGACTGGCTTTTTTTTACACAGGAGTCAGCACTTATCAAGGCCGGAAGCCACTCAGGGATAAGGGTTATTGCAAGCACATTACTTTAGTGTGGAGATTTGATGAAGTGTTTACTTAAGGGGGCGGTTCATTAGGAAATTGTTAACGTTGGACTTGAACACATCCAAGTTGTTGTCAGGTGGGAAGCAGGCAGACGGAACAGAGTTCCACAGGCGTGCAGTTCAAAGAAAGAAGCTTTGTTCATGGAATCCACGTTTTGATTTAGGCACAGGTAAAGAGTGGGGGAAATTTTTGATAGTGGATTCAGCTAGACGGGTGTTTTTCGTGAAAGATTGGCGAGGACGGACCAGAGATTGGAGTTCAGACGAGCACCTGCCATGGAAATAACGATAAAACAAGGATAGGCTCGGAACGCCTCTTCTGTGGGAGAGAGGTTGCAGGGTAGAGAAAAAAAACTCATTTCTTTCTGATTAAAACGCTCATATAATAGCTTAATGTTTAATCAAACGGGTCACAATTGTTAGATTTGTCTGCGCGAATTTGATCTTTAAATATTACTATTTCTACCAGTATCGTAATTATTATTCGATCGATTAACAGGGAGACAAAGTAAAAAGAATGATCGAGCTAAAATATGCCCTAATATAAATGAAGAAAATAAATATCGAATATGTTGTTAAATGCATATCGTATAGACCGATTGCTTGGCTAAGCATGTGTTGCCTTTGGGAACAAATTGTACATTGCTGGAAATATGGCGGAAGACGAATACGCTTGACATGGCATCTAAAACTGATATCTTTGGGAACAAGAGTCTCTGTCACGCTATGCCAAAAACTCGTTCAGCAATAGACAGGAGCGAATTTGCAACAAATGAGCGAGTAAATAAACAAAACGAATGCATTGTTTTACGGTGGTTAAAGAGAGAAAGTAAACTTTCAGAGGTGATTACGGTTAAACGCCTAATAATGGTGGGAAAATAATGGCGGTAAACTATAAAAGAAATAATAAGAAGAAAAAAATACGTAGGGAGAAGCAAGTAGAAAAATGAGAAAAATATGTGTAACGGTAGAGAGACAGAGAGACAGAAAGTGAGACAGAGAGAGTAAGAGAAAGACAGGGAGAAAGAGATGGCGAGAGTATATATATATATATATGTATGTGTGTGAGAGGGAAAGAGAGAGATGGTGACATTACATTTATTAGTGGAACTAGTGGAAGATTCGGTGTGCACACACACACACACACACACACACACACACACACATATATATATATATATATATATATATATATATATATATATATATATATATATAGTGCCTGAGTATCAGAGACCATCAGTGCGGTTAGACGGGAAACTACCCTTCTGCCAGGATCGAAATTCGGCCGCCCGTACGACAGTCAAAGCTTCGAACCATTTCGATATATATATATATATATATATATATATATATGTATGTGTGTGTGTATGTGTGTGTATATATACACTTATGTATATATGTATATATATATTTATATATATGTTTATATATACATGTATATATATATATATATATATATATATTTGGGTAGGTTTAGACAATGCTCACCAAGAACCATAGAGATTCAACGTTCCTATCCACTGCGCAACTGGCCTCAAAGAAGAAAACAACTATGGAAAGCAGTAATTGCTGAGGATGCAGTTAGGAGATTTGGAGTTCCTATCCTGTTGCGGTAACCACCTGATGAAGGCCAGAGGAATAGTTGGCCGAAACTAATAAAGATGAGGAACATACTCCGCAATAAATAAATTAACACAAAATACTCATCTCAATACTGAATGCCATATATATATATATATATATATATGTATATATATATATATATGTATATATATATCGAATTCCATATATATATATGGAATTAATTATTGAGTAAGTAAAATATATACCAATACTTAGAATTGTATTACATTATTCTTTTCTGTTAATGTTCTATTGCATAGATCAGCAGGTCTCTAATTTCCTTTACCAGAATGTTTCAATATAGCATTTTCTTCTCACGCAGAATTATTTTGCTCCCAATATAGCTAGCGCTGGACGTGATATCTCTAATTTGTTACATAGTTTCTTCTCTCCTCTACTGATGAGAAGCATTAAGCCTCGAAATACCATGGTATAAAGAATTTTACTTATCCCATACCCCTAATGGATGGAAGATTCCCATTGAATAAACGAATAAATCTATATGCATAAGTTTATATTTTTATATTGCCGTTGTATAATTTTCTTCATATTATAATATATATATACATGTGTGTGTATATATATATATCGTATATCAAAAATTAATATATATATATATATATATATATATATATATATATATATATATAAATTCAAAATGGCGTAATGAACACATATTATGAGGTATTTACAGCTCCAATTTTCGGATTTTGCTAATGTCAGAACGCACTTTATTTCCGTTTGACAGTTTGGTTCTTGCTATTTTTTCTGATGAGTAAAGGCCAAAAGGCCAAAATAGATTCACTGATTGATATAGTAATTAAGTGATTGATTTTGTGCTACGAAACAGATACTGTCAAGAATTGTAAATGTCAACTGAATTAAAGGAATAAATTATAATATGGTAAGTATAATCAACTTTGGAATATAGTCTTTTGCTATTTATTCACTATACACACGCACACACACACGCATATATATATATATATCTATATCTATATATATATATATATATGTGTGTGTGTGTGTGTGTGTGTGTGTGTGTGTGTGTGTGTGTGTCCATGTGGCATTCCAGGGATTTTTTTTTTTTTATATTTATTACTTTCATTTTGGAGAACGCGATAGGCATAGAAAGAAAGGGAGAGCAAGAGTGAGAGAGATAGAGAGAGAGAGAGAGTGCGAGAAAAAAAGAAAGGATAAACGCAGTGGAGTTAGGAAGACATTCGAATTTTGTATTTTCAAAGATCAACAAAATATTAAAAAAAATATTTTGTTTTCTATCAAGAGACTTCGACAAAAGAATTCTTTTTATTTATTTATTTATTTATTTTGCAAAAGATGTTTTCCTTTAAATGAAAACATAAAACCTTATGAAAAAATACAAGTTCACGCGCACAATGATATCATAAGTAGTCCCAAAGGGAGTTTTTTCTCCGCTAATAACCGTTCAACGCCCCACTCCAATAAATAATTCCTTCGCTGGAGAGATGACTTCTTTTGTTAACTTCTGTTTTTATTCGAATTAAATAATGATGGAGGTTGAATGAAGTTGTTTTTTTTTTAATGTATACAAAGCCAAGCAAATTCACGTGACCACATTAGCGACTTATATCGTCACTGTTAAAATTTAAGAAACCCTTGGAAATCAATTTTTCATAGTCGCAACTGATGCAAAATTATATTTCGTTTCAAATCATCCATTATTTTAGCACACTCAATTCTAACCTCGTTTCTCCATTCAACACAACAAGCTTTCCTTTCTGAAGCAATAGCTCGAAATAAAAATTCTATGCTTCCAATCTGATTATTACATTTCTGAGTTCGGAAAAGATTACTGTGCTTGGATATTAGTATTAATTAGCGGGACCTGTGGAAATTCAACAGGGGACTGACTCATACGTAATATATTGATGTTGACATTCTGTAAATATATTTAGCGTGAATGGAAACGCTCTGATATTATTGTACCTATTTACTATGCCTCCCCACGGGACAGAGTTAGACACCAGAGTCGTTTTTTAACGTGGAGAAAAGGTACAAAAATAAAAAAATTGTCTCAGTCGTGAAGGATTTCTCATCCACCGAAAGAGAACAAGAAATGGAAGTGCAACATCTGAAGAACAGATGGTATTTATTTGCTCCCCCACCGAGCAAATTAGGCACAAGGCCGATTTTTAATGTGAGGAGTGAAGGGGAAATGGGGACCAACTCCCCGGGGAGTAGGGGAGTTGGATAGTGACAATTGGTATGAAGGGTTGCCCCTACATTGACCAAGGTCTTATATGTGAGGTTGCCCACACGTATGGTCTTTGCTTGCAGTATCTGCCGGAACAGATGCTACACTTTGATCTTGACCAAAATGCCAAGATCATCGCTCTGATATTATTGTAGCTGTTTTGTTAAAACTGCAAAAGTATTTATCCAAGCTAGCAGGGACGCCCGGCGTAGCCAGGTCGTAAATTACGCTTAAGTATGAAATTTTATTTCTTGCAGATTTCGTATATATTATTATAGACTTAATGTTCTATCGATTTTTACATATTATAAATTTTCGATTGCAAAAATAACAAAAAAATATATATCCGTATGACTTGGGTTCATCAGCTTGAATCGAAACGGAATTCGAAAATTCATAACAAAATAGATGACTTAAGTGCCATCAACTATAATCGAAACCGAAACAAAAATTATGAGGAATTCTTGATAACATTATTTATAAAAAGAATTAAATGACTTGAGGGCCATCAACTATAATCGAAACCGAAACCAAAACTTATTATTGGTAAATTATTCATGACAAGAAAGAGAGTTACATAACAAGTAAACAACCCGGATGTAACCATGACAAAAAATAACACACACGCTATCGTATTAATGTATAAGTTATCCATGATGCCTGCAGTTTGCGTGTAGCAGATTTATATTTCTAGGCATACTTTACACTTATTGACTCTCTAGACAAACGACGGTCCTTATAAACGACAGTCTTTTTTGGACTAATAAACTCCGGTGATCTGACTTCCTTACTTCTCCCAAACCTTTCATCATCCCTCACAGACTCCTTGCCTTCGTTAAATCTCTCATGCTATTCAAAAACTGATGCTCGGTTCATGGAAATCGGTACAGAAGCAACTATGTTAAAACGTTATTTTCAACAAGAATGATATAATTATCATAACGTTAGTGTAGTGGAAAGTTCGTTTGTAAAAGTTTAGAATTATTGTACGACATGATCACGTTGACACACCGGTTCCTGCTGGATCACCGAAGTTAAGCAACGTCGAACCTGGTCAGTACTAAATGGGTGACCATTTGGGACTTCCAGATGCTGTATGTGCTCTCTGCTTATCTCGGCATTGTTTCCAGTTGCCCAGGACTTCTTGTCACTGGACTCAAACAGTGCCGATTCAGGAGAAGTATGGTTAACGGGTTGCGCAATCTTTGCCTCACAATTGCAGGGGGTATCCTTTGTCTTTCGAGACTGAACGGAGGAATCGAGAATTATCGATATATTAAGAGGTGCCTTAAATAAGATTCCAGACTTTGCGGAATTTTTTATTGATAGTAGGCACATGAAATTTCTTCCCATTCGAAGGAATGTCCGCCGGTTGCAATGCGCTTGTTATACCGTTCCAACAACTTCAGGAAGGCCTTATGTGAGTCACACTTGTGTGAGCGTGTCAATGACCCTCGTCATCTACTTAATTGTTTCATAACGGCTGCCTCCCTCTAAGGTTTTCAAAGAGAGTAACTGTAAGTCACAAACCGCAATGTATGGACTATAGAATAAATGAAGAACTGACTTGATGCCCATCTTAGTCAAATAGTCTGTGTGAAGGACAGAGTTGTGGACTGGTGCATTGTCATGGTAGAAATATCATTGACCCAATTTGGAGAATGCTGGCCTCTTCCTGAACGCCATTGGAATATATATATATATATATATATATATATATATATATATATATATAATTTTTAAAAAAGTAATCTACGTACACGCGTGTTTCAGGGTCGTTACCTCTCGTCAGCGTAGTTCAACTGTTTCTAGGGATCGAACCTCAGACCATGTTTACCATAGTCTGGTGCCTTAACCGTTAGGCCACAAACCCTAGATGAATGTTACTGTTTATTTTTATCGCTTATAAATTTAGATTTTTTATTGTTGTTTTTTTTCAAGCGATACATATCGTTAATATTGGCTCCGCCTCGAAGCTAATTTTTTTATTTACTTAGAAAGTCGCCCCCTTTTTTTATTAAATTTGTTTGGACGTATATAACATTTTTATTTATTTATTATTTTTAAAACAGTAATCTACGTTACCTCTCGTCAGCGTAGTCCAACTCTTTCTAGGGATCGAACCTCAGACCATGTTTACCACAGTCTGGTGCCTTAACCGTTAGGCCACAAACCCTAGATGAATTTCACTGTATTAATTAAAATTATTAATTATTAATTATTAATTAATTTAAAAAAAAAAGAAAAAAGGGCGACTTTCTAAGTAAATAAAAAATTACGGGTAAGGGTACTTTGAACCTGGCCAAAAGGGCAAGAAAAGGTTATTTATTTGTTCCCCACCAATCAATTAGACAAAGTGCCGATTTTTAAAATGAGAAGTGAAGGGGAAATTGGGACCAGCTCTCCGGGGAGTAGGGGAGCTGGATAGTAACAATTGGTATGAAGGTTTGCCCCTACATTGACCAAGGTCTTATATGTGGGATTGCCCCCACATATGGTAATTGCTTGCAGTATTTGCCAGAACAGATACTACACTTTGATCGTAACCAAAAGGCCAAGAAAAGGGTATTTATTTGCTCCCCCACCGAGCATACACGTTGATCTTGGCCAAAACGCTAGAAAAGCTTAAAAAAACTAAGAACAGCATCTATTAACAACAGATCATTGATCTTAACCAAAAAGGCCAAGCACAAAAGTGTTACGGATAGACCGACAGACCAACAAACCAACCGACCGACCGACCGACCGAACGACCGACCGACCGACCGACTGACGACCGACCGACCGACCGACCGACGGAGTGACATAGAGTCGCTTGCACGCGACTAATAATGACTTTATATTGAAGATCACATTAGAGACGAAGATAACGTTTAGGATCATGTTAGAAGCCTGAACAATGCTCGAGAAGACGATCATATGGGGGATGTCATAGCGTTAACGAGAAAATGATGAAATTAATGTCGTTGTCCAACAAATAAAAGCGAGTTGAAGTTCATTTTCTATTCTTTGTCCACTTTGCGACTGAGGCTACAATGTCCTGGTTCACGGACAACGTTTTATATATATATATATATATATATATATATATATATATATATATATATATATATATACAGAGAGAGAGAGAGAGAGAGAGAGAGAGAGAGAGAGAGAGAGAGAAGAGAGAGATAGATATATAGATAGATGGTAAATATATTTTTGTATTTTCCTACAAATATCCAGGTTTTATTAAATGAAGAATTCGATTCATACAGGAGTAACTTCGTATTGTGCCAATCTCTGTTTAATCATTAAAAAAACAAACTTTTAATCTTTCTTTTATGGTCATTTGAATGTCCATTTCGTTTGTATCTTTTGATCCATTTCGAATTTTTTTCTTTAGAATAATCACCATTTCTATTTTTTTTCTTTTTCCGATTCATCATCCGTTAATTATCATTTAATATTAGTTTGATTCTTGAGGCAATCGAAATTGCACACCAATGACATTTAATGGTGATATATTAGCTTCCAATTCACGAACTAACATTTCAAGAATAGCAAAAATAAATCGTGGCTTAACGATTGTTTTGCGCATTAGCAACTCCAAATCAAAATCTCTGAAGTATAATACGAAAACAAAACAATATTCAAATACACATTTATGATGGGCTAATGGATAACATTACATACTATGGTATTCATCATTATGAGCCTCATATTCCGCTTGGTGCGGATTTCGAACCCACGTACTTATTTTTCGCCATTCCTTCCGATCCAGGATGAGTTGGTTGATGGACACTCAACTATTGAGAGATGTCCGATCAAAAACATTCTCTCTCCACCTTCTCGTATGTTTTCCTCTGTCTATTTTACCTTCTAACATACTCTCAAGGCATAACTTTGACAGACGAGTGGTTGATCGTTTGACAGCCAAAAATTTAAGGGTTTGCTTTTGATGTTATCAAATATAGAGGGTAGCGAAGTAGTTTGACGGAGAGTGGATTTTGATTTTTTCGATCAGGCGATGTCCCGTAATGAAACGCATTACGTGATTTCGAAACACATCAATGCGATTGGTTATTTGTTTAGTCCATGTGATACAATAAAGGCCATATAAAACTACTGGGAGGACACACACTCTTACTTTAACGGTTATCGGCACTCTTTTTGATGTCAGAATGGTGCTGTGATTTTGGAAAGCCGCCCAACCCAAACCGATTCTGTGTTTCAGTGTCGTCCCGTGATCACCACAGAAAGTTAGTTTATGCCCTAAATAAACGAATTGATTAATGGGTTGATGGAATTGTCGACACAGGTTCAAATACTTTGTCTATCGTTTTTACAGTTTATTATTTTTTTAAAAAGGGGTTAACACATATCAAGGCCACTCGAGGATGAAGGTTAATGTGTGTCTTGTAGCTATTAGGACGGTTGCGTAATAATCGTTTGTTGTAGAAATTTGGTCGAATCAGATTATTTGCGAGGACGGTTCAATAAGAACTTGTTTACGTTGGACTTGAAGACGACAATATTGTAATCATCTGGAAAACACACCACCGGAACAGAGTTCCGCTGACGAGTAGTTCTAGGAAAGAAGCTTTGTTGATGGAAACCACGTGTAGGTTTAGGCACCGATAGAGAGTGAGGGACTTTATTAATAGTGATTTTGACTAGACGAGTGTTTTTTTTTTTGTGAAAGATTGATGAGAGGTAAGCATATATTGGAGCTCAGTCAAACACTTGCCACGAAATTAACGATAGAGCAGAAGCAGGCTCACAACGTTTCTCTTGTGGGAAAGAGGTTACAGAGAAGAGAAAAGGGCATCACTTACTAGATTACGAAGTCGGTTTTGAACTCTGTCGATAACAGGATATGGTATTCTGAGCAGCTCCCACCCAGATGTGGCAAACGTGCTCCATCCTAGGATGTACTTGGCTCTTATATAGGTAGAGAATTTTGTCGGCAGTGAGGTATCTACTGGAGCGGTAAAATGATCCATCTATTTTTCTAGCGACCTTGGCAAAACTACTGACTGCTTTTTTTTATTTTAGCTCGCTATACTTTTTTAATAGTGAAGGAGGTGGGTGAAGAGAAGGTACCTTAATTTAGAGGAGTAGGAGGAGAAAAGGGAGAGATAAAAGTGAAAGTCAAGAAATAGCAGGATTCCGCCCAATATAGCGGTTCTTTACCTTAGCTTGCAGACAACTTATCTGTGAGACGGTGCCGTCCTGTCAAGCCACGACGGGTAGGTACGTGGCGTACAAGAAACTGAAAACCGTAGTTACTGTATACATTGATAGTATTTTCTCTTTAAGTATTCCTTTATCCCTCTCTCTCTCTCTCTCTCTCTCGGTCCTGGATATGACCTTAAACTATATCCGATGGTGAGGCCCCAGCTTGGGGGCTTTAGGGAGTATGGAGCCACCCTTTAATTGCCATTGCTCCCAGGTCCACTCTGACCCGGAATGGTAGTACCTGTTAGGGTCCCAACTATGGGTTAAATGGAAACTGACTTGAAAAAACAAATATATTCTATTAAAAAATTGTTCTTCAAAATCACTGGATGCGGCTTTAAATAACCTGAAAAGGGTTGATATGCCGTAAAACAAAAACAACCAACACACACACACACTCTCTCTCTCTCTCTCTCTCTCTCTCTCTCTCTATATATATATATATATATATATATATATATATATATATATATATATCTGTAATAGAGTGGATGACATCACCGTAATAAAACAAAGGCTATAAAATGGTGAGACGATCACGTTAGAGACGAAGGTTACGTCACAACCGTAACTAGAAGTCACGCGTGGTGGAAGAATGAGAAAATAAATGTCGCTGTTACAAAAAAAGAGTCGAGTTATTGCTTGTATTATGTTTCTTGCGACGTACTCTTTCTACAACGTGTTGGGTCTTAGTGTGTAATCGTGTGTAATAGTTATATCTATCTTTCTTATCTTTACTATTATATATAAAGAACGGTATGTGCGAGTTCGTTCACTAGAGACTAGACTAGACTAGTAGACTAGAAAAACGGTTTGGCTAATTTTATTTTAGTTTTAGTTTTTCGAATTTTACTCGAAGGTACTTAATGTGTCTGGGAGTGTTATTGAGTAGGTTTTTATCGGAATTCTTCTGATAAGTATTGAAAATCAATAATCAAAAATAACTGATTTTGGCCAAAGTTAACACTTTTATACAGCCTAACAGCACAAGTGCATTAGAGAAGATTTATCACTGCACAAGCAGAACGGTCCAACTTATAATATCAACTTTAAATTATTTTCTAAGACGGGCGTGTTCGAAACGAATGTTTCCTTTTATAGAACAATAAGAGCATAGTTATTTACTTTTGTGCATTTTACAAAAACAAAATAATTTTATAAGATTAATAGGAGGTGTCTTGATGAGACAGATGTGCATCGAAATTAATAGTTCAGTTCATGGTACTTGACTTTTGCATTTTAAACTTTAATTCAAGATACTTTTATAAAATCAGCAGAAATTTCTATACGATGCAATGTAGATTACAAGGTATTGAGGACTAACTCACTGCGGGGAGGGATGTGATGCTTCCTCTCAGTACACTGCAAAAATGGGGGGGGGTCCCCAATTTGATCATACGATCAAGGAACATTTGTTGATCTTAATCAATCTCGGGTGATGTCGGAACTTCCTGATAACACACACACACACACACACACACACACACACACACACACACACACATATATATATACATTGATGATCATATTTATTGGCACGGTAAAATAAAAGTTAAATTTTGTCTAATAAATTCTAAAAAAGGGATTAAATTAAAGAAAATAACAAAGTATATTATGTATTTTTAACTGGCCTTTCCGATGCAGCAATCGGATTTTAGAAAAAATAAATAACAAAGGAACAACAAACATAATTGCAAAAAACCCTTGTTCAAAATTATTGGCACGGCTTTGTTTTTCTTTTAGTATCAGGATAATATCAATCAATTTCCGGTTTACGTGCTTTCTGAACTTTTTTATAGCCATATTATGCTTGTTTAACGCTAATTCAGTGAATAATTTTTTTCAGATAATTTTTAGATAGCGATTTATTTAAACTATTATAAGTGACTAAATTATTATTTTCAATCGCCATGGTTAAAACTAAGGAACACAGCGAAGACGTCAGGAAGCTTGTTGTAGCATGCCATACCAATGGGGAGGGCTATGATAAGATTTCAAAGAAGCTAAACCTTCCCAAATCCACTGTTAGAGCCATAATAAACAAGTTCAAATCGCAAGGCCACGTTATGAGTTTAGAGGGTAGAGGGAGAAAAAGGATTCTTTCCCCAAGAGATGAACGGAAAATTGTTCGACAAGTAAAACAAAACCCAAGGATCTCTGTTGGGGAGATTGTTGATGAACAGAGCACCTCTGGAGTGAATGTATCTCGACATACAGTTGGTAGAGTTTTGAAGAGAGCTGGTTTAAAAGCATGTCGTCCGAGAAAGACTCCCTTATTGAAGCCTATGCACCTGAAAGCAAGGCTAGCCTTTGCAAAACGTCATCTTGATAAAGATGTTGCATTCTGGAAACGTGTTCTATGGACTGACGAAACGAAAATAGAGTTATTTGGCCATAATAAAGTGTCTTATATTTACAGAAAATCTGGCGAAGCTTTCCTGCCTAAGAACACCATACCCACAGTGAAGCACGGTGGAGGCAGTTTGATGTTTTGGGGATCCTTTGCT
>NC_136510.1:90142668-90177668 GCF_053919585.1 Euprymna scolopes
TTTATGACATGAAATGTTTGAAGTTCAAATCAAGAAATTTTTATTATTCTATGTAAGAGAAAGAATGCATTTGAAATACTATAACTCCTTTTAATTCATTGAATGACTAAATGTTTTATATATATATATATATATAGAGAGAGAGAGAGAGACAGAGAGAGACAGAGCGAGACAGACAGACAGACAGGCAGACAGACAGTGAAGAGAAACAGAGTGTTTGAGACCACATAAATATTGCCAATGTCCCTAAGTGATAGTGTTTCCGTAAAATGACTTGGATTCGTTCCGCCGTGTTTACCTATGAACCACGGTCATCTCCTTTCTGAAAATTCATGACAAGCGAGTCCCACACACTACTGGCATATAAGTGGTATTTATCATCACCCATATTTAAAAAAAAACATTGGGTTTTTTCACAGTAAAATCACAAGAAAGGGATAAAATAACACACTGGGTCCCAGTAATACTTAAAGAGAACAGAGGTCTAAAATATGTGAAACTTCCTTTTGGAAAAGCTGTTTATGGTGTAGGATTTATTAGGAATAACTGGCGTGAGTGTTTCAGATAATGATAATTTATTTTGCAAGATTTCAGAAATAAAAACATTGACTGCCACCAGTGAAACAATCCCGATAGAGTTAAAACAAGTTATAAGAGAGGAAAAGAGAGAATGTTGCAATATCTGAAATTTACTGTCGAAAAAAAAACAAACTCGGAATTGCATACAAATTATTGGGAACAACCGGTGTATGTGTGACACGGTGGGTGGCTTTATTGGTGTTAGCCCAGTTGATTAATAGAATAAAATCAATTATTGTATAATTAATACAAAAAGAAACTTTCAAGACAAGAAATATCGTAGAAATTTGTTTTACCTCAAAATGATATAATTTCAAAAGGTTATATGTTTCAGAGTCGAATGGCAACCTTACTAAATTACTCAAGCTGAATTTTGTCCAAATTTCAAATCTAAATCTAAAATGGTTATTATTTATAATTAGAATAACGTCTTGAGAACAACATTTTGTTTTGATTTAAACTACTTACCAAGAATGCATTTTCAGATCATGACTTATTAAAATATATTTGTTTCATAACTGTAATATGTTATAGCGTTGATTTCTCACGTCTATTCAATGGTTGGACAATTTACCGATAATTTAGAAAGCGGTAGATTTTAGTCATTAATGAAGAACACAGGAAGTATCTAGTCAATTATGAAATTGTGTCGAGGATTTGAAATATTATGGACGACTGCAGTCATCGTTTCGGAGATGGGTATATTTGCTGATGACACCTCTCTCTCTAGCAGGCACGAGGGGAAAAACAAATGAACACATATCTGAGGAAATGGCAGAAACACTAGAGGATGACCTCAAATCTGTAGTGGAATAGAGACAAAAATGGGTGGTCACATTCAATGCTGGCAAAACCAAGCTTGTTTCCTTCAATAATGACAAGTAACCTCTACAACCAAAAGCAATGGACAAGAATACATTACCCGAAAGTACTTCCTTTAAACTCCTCGACCAAACGTGTATAGAGAACATGAACTGGAATAGATACATTGAGAGCATTGCCAAGGCTGCTGCGAAGAAGGTGCTGTCTCTCTCTCTCTCTCTCTTTCTCTCTCTGTGTGCCGTGCTTGAAAACTACGCCTGAAAGTATCTTCTACCTCTACAAAGGCACCATTCGTCCATGTATGGTGTATTGTTGTCACATTGTGGCTGGTGTATCTCCTACTTGTCTCTCACCCCTGGACAGGGTTCAAAAGAGAGTCGCCAACCTGATAGGCCCTGAATTTTCATCTAGGCTTAAGCCTCTGCCCCATCAACGAAATGTTGCACCCCTCTGCCTGTTCTACAAGTAATTTAATGGTGAATGCTCTGACGAACTACAAGAACATGTACCCCTTCGACGTAAATACCCCAGACAAACCCGACAAGCAGCTAAATACCACGTCCTCACTGTAGAGATTCCTAGGTGTCAGAAGTCCTGACACATCAACAGTTTCTTACCCAGAACATGTAGAAGTTCAAGTGTAATGTGAACAGACATCTCGCTACTCATCTCCCTTACTAATGTCCCTGCAACTTATGTCTCCGATAGTAGCCCCCTACATCAAAGTGGCGTTGTGCTTTGTTTGGGATGAAAATTGAATTAAAAAAAAAATCATATATGATAAATACACTTACCTATTTTCAAATTTTAAGGACGTTATATGCTGGAAATAGAATAAAGCCGGCATATTATCATTTGGCATAGGGATCAATGTTTATAGGTTAAAGATTATTGATAGGATAGCAGACAGTACGTCATAATTAATGACTGTGAAACCAATCACACATTCGCCTAAGACGGCCGGCGCTTGTAAATTTCAATATGGCCGCTATATGCACATTTGGGCAAATGCAAACATTAGTTTTGTGATTCCTTAGACAATAATGTTTCCAAAAATGTATAGTTTTGAAAATCTTAAAAAAAATTACCACAAAATTACATCATGAAATTGACTATAAAGTGAAATTTCCAAGAATTGAATTCATACTTAGGTTATTAGGCAGAAGTTAGTTGATTAATCAGACGAAAAGACGGAATAAACGTGAGACCGAAGTCAGGGATCTATCAAAAGCAGAAATAACAAGACTAAGAGAAAAATCTTTTCAATATGACATTTTCAAAGAGACAACAGTACGATATAAATATGTAAGTTTTACAAACAAAACTTAACACAAGACAAATTCCTTAACATGTTTTTTTTTCTCTCTAATAAGAACAATATAACCTGCACCTTATATTACTGTACAATACATGTATTTCAATAAAGTTTTTTTTTCATTATTCACAGACAGTTTTCTTTTTTTAGGGTTGCTGACAAAAACAGAAACTCACCGAAGTTACGCCACTAAAAATGTATAGTTTATAATTGCAATATGGACGGAGAACGCTCGACAGATCAACCAACTGGAAGGCATACGGGCAACATAAGCATAGGGTATCAACGTAGCATACGAAAACATGAGAACTCCAAGTGAGTAGAAATAATATTAATAAACTTCAAATACCAGAAACACTAATTCCAGAGGAGGTAAAACCATCAGCACATATAAAAACCCAACTATACACATACACTAGTGCACACACACGCACACACACACGCACACACACATGAATTAATTTCTTACACAATGTTAGAGACACCTGTTTCCAGTTGTATTATATTCAATAAATTAAGTTCGCCTTTCTGTGAAAATACTTATACTATTATAAAGCTGCTATTAATTCTTGTAAATACTATTACTACTGCAAACACTACTTCTAACAATACTTATACTACAAACATTACTACTGATATTACTACGATAAGTATTACTAATACTAATACTGCTAACAACGAGCAATAGTAAAAACAGATCAATAGTAGAAGCAAAATCCCGAGGCTGTCTGTGGACGTAGATGCGAACATTGCAGTATTCAAAATTGATGGAAGAAACCCGATCCGGTCTTTTAAACAAAGGAAAAAAAAAATCGATGATAAGGAGCGCGCTTGAAATGGTGGATAAATATCGATCCTGAACTTTTCCAAAGAAGTAGAATTATTATCCGAGTTCTTGAAACATTTCCGAAGAAACGGGTACAGAGATTAATGGAATTGGAAATCAGAAGAAAGGAATTGAAACCTTCCAGGTGACGGCGTCATTAGAGCTCTGCAGGTATGGTGTGAAGGTAAGGGTTTTTTTTTTGATCTTCAGCTGAAGCCGTCAGATACAAATTGTTGGAACAGTTTCAGAGAACAGAAGGTAATTGTGTGTGGCCAATGACGAGCAGAAGGAAAAGAAGAGGAAAAGGAAGAAAATGTAGAACAAACAAACAAACTAACAGAAAATAACAACACTAACGAAGATAACAAGGAGAAAAAGACGAGAACAACAGAAATAACAAGTGAAGCATGCATGTTCTACCGTGAATGCACAGTGAACTCGACATAAAAAATGACTAAGTTCAGCATTTGCCGCCCCCCCCCATTTTACCCCAAAAGTCTCACGGGGACGTCAAATCCTAGTGAAAATGAACAAACGGAGCAGTTTTAGGCCTTAACATATGTAAATTTGAGTTCTGCAGTATGTAATAAAAGAAATGACTAAGTCAATCATTTGCCCCCCATTTAGCCCCAAAAGTCCCCAATACCTTAACATATTTAAATTTTTAAGCACCATGCAAAACTGCTAAATAGGCATACACAGAAAATGTTGGACAAAACCCCAAAAACGGAGTGTTTTTATTAGCCCTAAAAGAGTCTCTCGAACACATCCAAGAGTAATCGCAAAGTATAGACAAACAAAATAATATAGAAATCAGTTGGCTACATTTTTTCAGAATGTTTTATCAAAATCCAAGGCATCAATTTTTTTTAATAAGCAGAAAATGTCAATTTTAGTTATTTTAACTCGAAAGTCACCCATATGAGGGACAACCGGGGGTTTTCAGAAAAATCCGTTCTGTTACTTTTTTACTCATATGATGTTTAATTTTTGTGCCAAATTAAAAAAAAAATCCAAGGCGTAAGAAACGTGTGAAAAGTGCGGACGGACAAACAGACGAACGGATGAGGGGGAATTTCAACGTCCATCCACCTTTTGTGGGGGGACCAAAATGGAAAATAGGATTATAAAAACGGAGTAAATGAAAAACAAAAAAATACAAACACGAAATGACAAGAAAAAGTATGGACGAACGAAAACGACAAAAACTAATTAGAAAAAAAAGTAAAATAAATAAATAATTATTGATAAAAAGAAATACGAAGAAAAAACTGGCGAAACAGTGCAGCAGCGACGACGAGTACGAGACGTGGGTGACGAAAAAGAACAAAAGATGAATGGGGCAGATAAAGATGGCGTTGACGATGAGAGGTGATGAGAGAAAAAAATATGAAGCTGACAAAAAAGAAGGATGAGGATGTGAGGATGGAGAAAAAGAAAGAAAAAAGGAGGGTAACACAAAAGGGCACAAAATTAAATAACATACGAAGAAAAGGGCACAGCGTACTACAATGCACATGACGTGACCGATGTAGTAGGAGCAAATTTAGATAATAGAGAAACAAAAGAAATGGAAAGAAAGAACTAAACATAACAGTATAAAGGAAACAGGAAACACAAAAAGTAAAAAAGAAATGCTTATTATTATTATTATTGTTGTTGTTGTTATTATTATTGTTATCATCAACAACAACAACAACATCATCATCATCATCATCATCGATAGCGTGTGTGTTCTTTTGCGTGTCTCGCTTACACCCGGGTCGTTTAATTGTTATTAAATTCCATTTCTTATATTTATATTAATATCGTAATTCGACTCGGCCGTTATCATGCTGTACATCCCTAAAAAGGAAAGTGGAATATTCCAAATAAACCCTGTCACCCCTTAAAAGGAAAGTCGAATATTCCAATTCTTTAAAATATTTGAAAAAATTAGTGTCGCTGTTGACGCAAAGCTAATAAAAATGATTTGTTCTTCTTGGCTTTTTGGCCAATATCAAAGTGTAGTATCTGTTCTTCAGATGCTACATTTCAATTTCTTCTTCTCTGTCATTGTAGGAAAAACCCTTTACGACTAAGACAATTTTTGTTCCTTTTCTCCCTGTAAAAAACCGATCCGGGTGATTAAATGTGTCCCGTGGGGAGGCATTGTAAATAGGTAATATATTTAATGTAACAAAGTTTTAATATTACAAAAGTAACTGGGAAAAGTAATTTCTGATTTAATTACAAATGTCCTGGAAATGTCCCTTCTGATTAATTATAAAATGCACTGGAAATGTTTCTTCTGATTAATTATAAGATGCCCTTGAAAATGTCCCTTCTAATTATGTTTTTTGTTTACAAGGCAGAGTTGGACATGAGATCGGTTAAAAATTAAGGGGGAAGTCAGCTCTCAAAAAAGGGCACTCTTGTGAGTACCAAAAATAAAAATTGTATCAGTAATGAAGAATTACTTCTCAATTAACCAAGACCAAACAAGGATGGGGATTTAAGTCACTGGAATGCTGAGACTGAAACTACACTCAGAAGTTCATGTAGAAGCAATGGTTGCTTAATCATTAACAGTGTTAATGTTTTTATGTATTAATTTCGAAAAGCTAGTGAACCAGTTTACGAGTTAAACATTACTTTATTTCAAGTATCTTTTAAACAGTGGGATGGGGGATATGTAGTTAGTCCCTGAAATTACCGTTTACGATTTAAACATTACTTTATTTCATGTATATTTTTAACAGTGAGATTGGACATAAAAAATCAGTCCCTGAAATGGCTAAAACCGTTTACGCATTAAACATTAGTTTATTTAATGTATATTTGTAACAGTGGGGTGAGGAATATGAAGTCGGTCCGGGAAATGGCTGCAACCATTTATGTTTTAGACATTATTTAATATATATTTTTAACAGTAGGATGGGAGATAAGAAGTCAGTCCTGGAAATGGCTGAAATCATTTACGTTTTAAACATTACTTTAGTCAATATATAATTTTAACAATCGGGTAGGGGATATGAAGGCAGTCCCGAAAAGGGCTGAAACACTTTAATATTTAGACATTGCATAATTTCATGTATATTTCTAGCAGTGGGTTGGGGATATAAAGTCAGTACCGGAAATGGCGGAAACAGTTTACGATTTAAACATTACTTTATTTCATGTATATTTTTAACAGTGCAGTGGAGGACATGGAGTCAATCCCGAAATTGACTGAGATAAGGGCAAATATATACTCGCAAAAAGCGTCACCTAGGATTAAAAACATATAGTAGCAGAATACTCAGCGTCGCCCAGGATCAAATGAGATATTTGAAAGATACATACTAGTAGAATACACGGTGTCACCCGGGATTGGATAAGATAGGTGGAACATATATATTATGAGAATTAATTGATGATTTTGTAATGAAATAATAAGTCCAGACAATATATAAAAGTTCTTATATAATTAGGAAGGGAGCATAATGTGGGATTTTAATTATAAAAAAATGATTGTGGAAATTAGTAACATATCCAAGAATTATGAAAAATAATTAAATGTGAGTCAATTGATTGGTGTGTTTGTAATGAAATAATCAGCCCAGACAGTATATCAAAGTTGTTATTTTTGCAATAACTTAAACTGGGCTGTTTATTCTATTACAAACAAACCAATGAATTAACCCCCATTTCATCATTTTCCATAATTCTTGGGCGTGTTACTAATTTCGACAATCATTTTTCATAATTTGTACCCACCTTTTCGTCCGCTCCTTAATAAAATAAGAACTTTGATATATTGTCTGGGGTGATTATTTCATTACAAACACACTAATGCATTAAATCACATTTCATCATTTTTCATAATTATTGGATATGTTACTTATTTCGACAACAATTTTTCATAATTTTAATCTACATTTTCGCACCTCCCACTTTAATCAATAATAACTTCGATATAGTGTCTAGGTTGATTATTTCATTTCAAACACACTAATCAATCAAGTCAGAGTTCATCATTTTTTATAATTTTGGATATGTGACTAATTTCAGCAATAATTTTTCATAAGTAAAACACACATTATAGCTTTCCCCTAACTAAAATAAGAACTTTGATATATTGTTTGGGCTGATTTTTTCATTACAACACATCAATCAATTAACTCACATTTCATCATTTTTCTTAATTGTTGGATATGCTACTCATTTCGACGATAATTTTTATAATTTGAACCACCATCATCGCCCTTTTTTACTAAAAAAACTTGATATATTGTCTAGGCTGATTATTTTATAAAAAGCACAACTATCAATTAGCTCACATTTCATCAGTTTTCATAATTCTTGGATATGTTACTATTGGAGGGGAATCACCCTCCAAATGGACTGTTCTATCCATTATATAAACCATAGACTATTTGATCCCAGGTGTGGATTAAACACCAGAGCTCCCGGAGTCTTTATCGTCACGTTGGTTTGTTATTTTTCCTGCGATTGTTTTACATATTATTATTATTATTGTTATTGCCGTGTTAAATTTGTTTTATTTGTTAAAGTTGTTATTTTCCTGCTGTTATTTTTGATCGGGACTTTTACCTTATTTTTTTTTATTATTTTTATTTTTTTATTTTTATTCCCCCCTCTCTAACCCGTCGGCCATGGCGTCCGCCAGCAATGTGCCGTCGGAAGAGGACAAAAGTGGCGAACAAAAGAATGGGTGGGCAAAACCACCTAAAGTTAAAATAGACGTTAGCAACTTTTTAACGGAAGCAAGGAAATGTTTGCAATATGTTACAGAAACAGGAGTTACGTTAGAAGCACCACGGCTACAGGAATTTGCCAAGAAAACGATCTCACTTTTTGTGGTAGATCGCAAGACCAAAAAATTGATTAGGTCAACTAAGGAAACTGTAACTAAATTACTGGCAACGGCAGGAATGCGTGCGGATCGTGTAACGAAATGCAGAGGCTACAATACCTGGGCCGCCCTGTTTAAAACAGAAGAAGAATGCGTCGCACTAACTAAAAAAGAAATCATTACACAAGAATACATTTTAAGAATGGAGTACCTAGGACGGAGGAGAACGACTGTTTCCATTTTCGAAGTGCCAGGGGCGGTCCCAGGTGAATATCTAGCTGCCTACCTCCTGAAATTCGGTGATATCTCTGGTATAGAGGTGGACCAGTACAACGGAGTCTGGTCCTTCGACATACTATTAAACAAAGAAGCTTTCCTCGAAATACCCTACTTCCTGGAAGCGGGAGCTGAAAAACTCCCCATTGTGGTCACAGGGAGGAGGCCGACCTGCTGGATTTGTAGTGAAGTAGGTCACTTAACCTACACATGTCCGAAAAAGACCAAAACCAATGTGACAAACACAACAAACCCTAAAGAGGTGATTGTTGGGCACCTCGAACCTGAGGCTAGAACGCCAAATACAAGCAAAAAAATTGAAGTGATTAAAGAAATCACAACAGAAGAATTCGAAAAAAAAATTCAACTCCGAGATGGAATCGCCTAAAAAGAGAGAATGGACGCTGGTACCGTTTTCTAAATCGCCTCGTAAAACGTACGCGGATAAATTGACCAAAGAGCAGATATTAGACATTAGGACCAGTAAAGACCCGGGGGGCAACAAGTTTAAGGCCCTGCTAAAAATAAAGGACTCGCTTGATGAAAAGCGCAAGCAAAGCGAGAAGAAAAAAGAAAAAGAAAAAATATTAGATTTCCCCGAATCTCTCTTCCCCGAAAAGCCTGTCCCTCCTCCAAAAGAGAAAAGATCACCCCGTAAAGCGCCACCCCTCTCTCCCGCAAACGTACCAAAAAGAGACCCAAAGTTGACAACCCTAGGCTCCCCATCCAAAAAGACCCCTAAACCGTCCCCTAAACCGTCTCCATTCTGCTCCCCAAACAATACACCCCAAAACTCCCCCCCCCGCTTCCCCTATGAAAATTGACATGCCCCTCCTCCATCACCTCGCCCTTCTACTTCTGAAAAGAAAAGACAAAGAAGTCCCTCTGTGGAAAAAGACCAAAAAAAGAAAAGACCCCCTTTTTTTCAGGGCAAAGACGTGTGTAAGATCACGGCTAATATAGAGACCATATCCAAAAATCACGTTAGAAAAGACTACCGAAACCTCTACGCGGTGAAGCAGATAAGCAAACTGGACATTACAAACCCAGAAAATTTTCCTAATGCCAAAAGACTTTTAACTGTGGTCAGAAGTCGTGAAGAGGCCAAAGGAGTTTGGACTATGCTGGAGGAAGCAAACTCCGCTTTTAATATCATTCCTCCAGCAGCCTTTTTTAGCGACTCCGACATACTTAAAATGGAGAAACTATGTGTTGGACGGGTCCCCACAAAGATCCACCCTTCACTTTATAGAGCGATTAAGTTAACATTTCCTCTAGACATCGGTGGTCTGTCCCCTGATGGGGCCATCACTAATGAGATGACCTCAGGATCATTGGGGACAGCTGTCGGTGTCTTGGCACCGTCCATGTTTGTTAAGGATACCCAACCCTAGATAGATCACAATGGCTTTAAGGTTAGCTACTTTGAATGTCCGAGGGTTGAGGGACGCCTCTCGTAAACTTCGAGTTGCACGCGACCTTCAACGCCTCGGGGTGGATATATGCTGTGTACAGGAAACGCACTTCATTCCCAGTGATTATCAGGGTGTGCTGCTTAGAGACTTTCAGCTCTATTCAGCACATTTTGATTCCCACTCGAGGGGTGTTTCCTGGCTAGTTAGACGCACTCTTGATGCTTCGTGTGACCCAGTCTATGCTGATCTAGAGGGAAGAGTGCACGTGCTGGATGTTACCGTAAAGGATGTGGCATTTCGATTTATTGGGGTTTATGCTCCCAATAGCCATGGCGAGAGGGTTTCCTCTTTTCGGGGGATTGAGCTCTTCATTAATTCGTCTCGGCGGATAGTTTTAGTGGGAGACTGGAACGCGGTCCTGGATCCCGATTTAGATCGCGGGGGTAATACTTCAAGGGCTACTAACCAGAACCGGGATGCTAAGGCGTTTCGAGACTTTATTGACAAGTTTGATCTTGTCGATAAATTTCGAAACGAAAAGCCCGGGGATGTAGTTTGGACTTGGACAGGTAGACGCGGCTCCGATCCGGTGCAACTTTCGAGTTACATCGATCGGTTCTTAGTTAAGAGAGTCGACTTAGGGCTTTTAGACTGTCCAAGTTTTCATAACATAGTTTATTCGGACCATAGGTTAGTCCGGGTTCGGGTAAACTTAGATAGCGTTAAACCTAGGATGGCTAGTTACTGGAAGTTCAACACGTCGTTGTTCGACGTGAAGGGCTTCCGGGAACAGCTTTTACTAACAATACAGAGGGAATTGACGGGAGCCATTATCGGGAATAAGTGGTGGGGAAAACTTAAACAAGTAATTAGGTCCTTCGCTGCTGATTTTAGTCATCGACTCAATCTTAGTTCTAGAGCAGCGAAAGCGGCACTAGATGATAGATTAAAAAGGGCGGTGGAGGAGGGGGATAGTGATAGTTATACTTTAATTAAGGCTGAACTGGACTCCCTGGATAACAGGAAGGACCAGGGTCTAGTAGTTAGGGCTAGGTTAAAAAGAGTGCCGAACGAGGCAACAAACATGGCCGCGTCAATGCGTGCGGAGGAGCGTCGACGTGTGACTGATCGACACATCGCCAGTGTCACATTGCCGGACGGACGAACCGTAACATCAAATGATGGAATCCTGGAGGGTTTTCGAGCTCATTTGCAGGAGCTTTTTACCATAGAGCCCGGTCTGGAGATTGAACAGTTTGACACGTATTTAGCTGACTTTTCTCGCCTTGAAGCGACCGAAGCAGCTACGTGTGAAGGTAGCATAAAAGAGGAAGAAGTCCTTGAGGCTCTGAAACAAGTCGGGCTAGACAGGACCCCTGGGATTGATGGTCTGCCTTACGAGGTGTACTTGAGGCTGTCGCCCATTTTTATTCCTTTGCTGGCCACACTCTTCAACTCCTGGTTTAGGAACGGGTCTATACCTCAGTACTTTACCAGGGGAATCATTAAATTGCTTTGCAAAGATAAAAATGGAGGGGATGGGATTAGCAATTTCCGGCCCTTAACGATGTTAAACACAGAGTTAAAGATTTTGGCCAAGATCTTAGCAAATCGTCTGCAGGTTGTTTTACATCGTCTCATAAGTCCCGAACAGACGTGTTCTGTTAAGGGCCGGACGATTCAAGATAATTTGCACGCGATACGCTTGATCATAGAGAAAGTCGACACAGAAGCCGCGCTGATCAATTTAGATCAGTCCAAAGCATTCGAAAAGGGTGGACCATCGTTACCTAGGGGCTGTTCTTTGCTCGGCTGGGTTTGGACCCCAGTTTCGCTCATGGATTCGCCTCTTGTATGCTAACCCCGGTGCTATGGTGGAGGTGAATGGGGTGAGATCGAAGCCCTTCAGGTTAACAAGATCTATCCGTCAAGGTTGTCCGTTATCACCCATGCTGTATGTCATCGCGCTTGAGCCCTTTTTGCGCCAGCTTAGGGGGAATCCGGTCCTTCGCGGGATTACTTTGCCAGGTGGTTCTACCCCAGTAAAGTATACCGCCTATGCCGACGACGTGACTGTGCTTGTAACGAGTAATGCCGAGGTTAGAGTTGTCGACATGGAAACAAGACGGTATGCACAGGTAACAGGGGCCATAATCAACCACGTTAAGTCTATTGGCTTACGTGTTGGTGCCTGGAGGGGAACGCCCCTTCAGGGGCCCTTTGGCTGGACTGATGGGCCCTGCAAGCTACTCGGCGTCTGGTTTGGCCCCGACCTCCAGCTGGAGAAAAATTGGTCGGAAGTGTTGAAAGCGGTCAAGACCACAGCTCATTTGTGGTCTTTGAGAAATCTAACTTTAAAGGGTCGGGCGGAGGTATGCAATACTCATATCTACCCCCTGATCCTATACCGTCTATCAGTGCTTCCACTCCCGAAGTCCTCACTACTTGAACTAGTGCGTGCTCTTTTCGCGTTCTTATGGCGCGGAAAGCAAGCCATGGTTGCTCGGGAGATCTGTTGCCTGCATCCGTCTGAAGGTATGTCGAATATCAAAATACGTAGACACACTCTAAGGCTGATATACCTAGACCGAATGTGTACACCTGACTTAGGGAACGGTGTCTTCTGGATGGAAGACACTAAGAAAGCCTTTCCGGCTTTGGAGAGTGTGCATTCGGCTGAGGGGGAGGCACGCAGGAGGCCCTGAAACGAATGCCATTTCTATCGCGAGTGTCGACAGGCGTTGAAGTTCCTTCAACGGGTGAATGAAAGCCTCTCTGACACCCGGCTGTTGTCTCGCAAAGCGCTATATAGGGTTTTAGTGAGGGGATCTGTCCGAGACGAAAAGATTGAGGAGTTCGGTTTCACGAATGAGGAGCGTCGCTCGATGTGGCCTTGGGCGCCCGGGATGAGCTGTTTCGATAACTACGAGGCATCGCTCACCTGGCTGGTAATCCGAGATGCCCTCTGGGTTCACAAAAAACTTTTCATAGCGGGTTTTACAATGACACCTAGTTGTGTCTGATGCGGAGAATTGGAGGAAGACCTAAGCCATGCTTTCTTCCGCTGCGCTATCGTTTGACCGTTATGTGAGTTAGTTGAGAGCTTCACGGTTCGCATACTGAACGGGCGTTTTTTTTGTGCTGGATGCGGTTTCCCCGTGCTGCAATTGGGCGCCGAGTATGAAGAAAGACGAACGTTATGTTTTTCTGTGTTTGCTAGCTGTTATGAGAGGCGTGATTTGGTCGACACGACAGAAGGAGGTTTACGGAGATGAGACCTTCACTGCTCCCCAGCTTGTTCTCATGTTCAAGCATCGGTTGAAAATGCGAATTAGGCTGGAGAAGGTGAAACTCACTCCTGTGAATTTCAACAAAAGGTGGGTGAAAGCTTCGCAACTGTGTAGAGTGACTGGAGCTGGCCTTGAATTCGTTTCTGATTTGATTTAGGTCAAAAAGGATTTTGGGTATCCTGAACTAACAAGACATCAGTATCGGACCGATTAGTTTAGTATGGGTTAGTTAGGCTTTATTGTTTGATTTTTTTAACTTAGCTAGAGTATGTATGTGTTCATCGTCCCAGTCCCTCTTTTAGTTTGCCCTTGTCCCCCCCCTTTTTCCCCACCTTAGGTTCGATAACCCCCATTCCCGACCCCAATTAGGTGACGGATGGACTGCTTTGTCAGTGATGCAGGTCGTCTTTGTGGTGTTTATTCAATAAAGTCAGTTTTCGTGTGGACCTGCGTCTTTTCGACTGACGAAGCTTTCTATCTGCCACAATTAGTAGTGGGGGGCTCTTTTACTAACTACTATTTTTTCATTGTAAATATTTCATTCTTTTTGTATATAAAATTTTTAGCCCCCCCCCACATCATGTATATATCATTTTCGGGTTATAATTAGGATTCCCATAGAGTGATTCTGGTATTCTGGTGAAAGAGTCTAGTTAAGTTAACTTTATGTTAGATAGGTCCATGTGCCACATTTTGTGTATATTTATGCAAATAAATATTAACACCAGAGCGACCCGCGCCTACTCGGTGACGTTTACTACTCTTTTCAGTTGTAACCTTTTTACGTTGTTGTTCCAGTAATACATTGTTTAAACTATAATCCGTTGTTCTGTTTTGTTTGCAACCCATAACACTGGCGACATTGGATTCAGAGAACGTACTCACGTTTAAAAACAGTGTTTTAAAAAACTAAACACTGATGAAATTGGATTCAAGGAGCATACTAAAATCGAAACCAGTAACGACATTGAAAAAAATACTCTAAAAATACTAACGACATCGGACTCAAATGTTATCAAACCTAAGAAAGTGTCTAACACTTGCAACTGAAAAGGAAAAAGTTGAAAAGGAAAAAGTTCCTCACGACTTTCAAAGATAGCGCTGTATTTTGCAAAAAGAGAAAGGTTCGTTGCGACTTAGAAAGATAAATTTTTATACTTTTGGAAAACGTATTCCTCACTTGTGGCTTTCGCTGCTAAAATCGGGCGTTATTTTTTTTTCTCTGGAGAAAAATATACACTTGATTTTATATTTTTAGACAATGACCTTTTTATATATTTATGTATTTTTTTCCTGTTTGTTTTATTGTCTGGAGAAAGAAATAAGAAAGAATAAAACGGTTTTGTAAAATTCAACGAACGTTTGAAATTGCTAATGCTGACAAAGCAAAATGGACGAATTGAAAGTAGCGTATCGAAAGTTGCATATCGATGCCGCAAAGCGTAAGTCACAATCTGAAAAACACTGGACTGAACGTTAAATACGATTTGAGGGAAAGCAAAAGGAATTTAAAAAACAGTTAGACGAACGTCAATTAGAAGTTCAAAAACAGTTAGCCGGACGTCAATTACGAACAAAGGAATTGATTAGAGAAATTGTTAAGAATAATGCAAACGCGGAAAGCAAATCAGCGATGGACAATTTTAAATACGAGGAAGTGGAAAAAATCATTTGCTGCGTATTTTCAGCGTTATGAAGATTTTTTTTAATATTGACTGCAGCAAATGGTCTGATCAAAAGAAAACCAGACAGCTACTAGGAAAATTGGAAACAGCTGAGCATGATAAATTTGTCGAGTACATCTTGCCTCGAAAAACAGCAGATTTATCATTCAATGAGACGGTAAATTTGTTAACATAACTTTTCTTGCTGAAAACGTCTCTTTTCCATAAGCGTTGGAGATGTTTGAATGTGGTAAAAGACGATAATGACGATTTTGCCACCTACGCATCTGTAGTGAACAAACACTGTGATGACATTAAGTTGTCTGAACTAACAGCAGACAATTTTAAATGTCTTGTGTTTGCGCAAGGGTTAACCTCGGAAAATGATTCGGAAATCAGGCGCAAAGTCCTTACCAAATTAGAAAATTAACCGAACTTAAGACTTCAAAAATTGACTGAGGATTGTCAAAAAGAAGAAATTATTTAAAAAAAGATGCAAGAAATATCGAAGCAAGTATCGCGAATATAAAAAAAAATGTAACTAAGAAAAAACCGTCGAAATGGCACACAGACACTAACCATCGAAACCCAGAAAAAACTAAAAACACCGAGCACTTGTTTCAGATATGGTGGAATACATTGGGTAAGGGATTGCCCATTTTTAACAAAAAAGATGCCATTTATGCAATAAGATCGGTCAAAAAAGTTCGCACTGTAGGAAAACTCAGAATAGAAGCCGTGTACGTCAAATCAGAACTAAGGACGTCGTAGATGAAAATCTACGCAAATATGGAACGGTTAACATTTTCGACTAGACTATTAAATTCCAATTAAACAGTGGATCGGATCTTTCAATAATAAATCTCAAAACGTGGAAAGTATTACGAAAGCCGACTGTTAAAAACTAACAGAGCGGCGACGGCCGTTAATGGTACAAAAGTTCATTTTGAAGGTGAATTAATTATAAACGTCACTTTACGGGGGAAAACAAAAAAAGCTAAGATTGTATGTGCTAAAAGATAGTGAGAACTTGTTCGGTTATAACAGCATGGAGAAGTTTCGTCTCTGGGATCTTCCTATATCCACATTCTGTAAGAAAATAGATACCCGCCCAGCAGAAAGGGAGAAACTTATAACTTGTTTTGAAAAAGAATTCACAACCGTATTTACTCCTGGCCTGGGAAGATATACAAAAATGACCGCAGATTTTAAGTTGAAACCTGGCACACAACCGATGTTTAAAAGGAAACGTAATGTCCCGTTCGCTTCCCTGAACAAAATAAATCAGGAACTAGACAAATTAGAAAGCATCGGTATACTGGCTAAAATTGAATATAGTGAGTGGGCTGCTCCGGCAGTTTACGTAAAGAAAAGGTCCGGGGAAATTCGCGTTTGCGCCGACTTCGCGACCGGACTCAACGGGTCCTTAGAAGATTTTCACTATCCATTACCTAGTCCAGAAGAAGTGTTCACGAAATAAAATGGCGGCAAGTTTTTTTTCTAAGATAGACCTAAGCGACGCTTACTTACAGATTTTGGTAAACGACAAAAGCGCTAACCTCCTCTGTATTAACATCGGGGTTTGTACGGATACGAAAGACTCGCTTTTGGTATCAAGGTGGCACCCGCAATATTCCAGCAAGTAATGGATACTATGCTGTCCAACTTGGGCACCACAATCGCATATCTTGATGGCATTATCATAGCGAGCAAAAGCAGGGAGGAACATGAAAAAATATCAGACAAGTATTCAGTCGAATACAAGATTATGGATTTAAGATCAAAGCAGATAAATTCGAGTTCTTTTACAAACAAATTAAATACCCGGGTTAAATAATCGATAAAGATGGCAGACGCCCAGACCCAGATAGGGCGACCGCTATTAAAGAAATGCCGGCACCAGTAAACATAACTCAATTGCAGAGTTGTTTTAGGTTTGGCAAATTATTACCAGAGGTTCATCCTAAATATACACAAATTTCGCGCACCACTTAATTAATTGCTGAAAAAGGATAAGGCTTGGGAGTTGAAAGAACATTGCCAGACATCATTCCAAGAAATAAAAAGAATCCTGACTTAAAAATTATTCCTAGTGCATTTTAACCCGCAGTTGGACATAATAGTAGCTAGCGACGCTAGTCAATATGGCGTCGGTGCGTGCATACTACATCGAATGCCGGATGGTTCGAAACAGCCTATTGCTTTCCCATCACGGTCTCTTTTGCCAGCGGAATAGAATTAGTATCTGATCGAGGATGAGGCCCTACAAATTATATTTGCAGTTTCCAAATTCCACCAGTTCTTGTACGGAAGGCATTTTTTCTACAAACCGACCATAAGCCGTTGATATTCATTTTTGGATAAAAAAGGACTTCCAACATTCACTGCGAACCGACTATTAAGATGGGAAACTATTCTGCTGAACTATGATTTTACAATTCAATTTCTCCCCTTAAAACAACCAGCCTATGCAGACGGTCTATCGAGACTGATTCCTGCCAAAATGGAACCTCTTGAAGATTCAGTAATCGCGGAACTATGTATTAATAGTGATGTAAAAACCATGATAAACAATATTATCCGCGAACTGCCGGTCACACTTCAGTAAATTATGTCAAAATCCTTAAATGACAGTTTTATTCACACCACAAAGCAGAAATAAGCACTGGGTGACACCAGCTCAGACATTTTTTCTGGTTGCGACAAAATAATGTTATACGGTGAAAGGATTGTCATCCGCCAAATCCTTCAAAAAAGAATCGGGGATTTTTACATGGGGCATCCAGGAATAAACAGAATGAAAAGCCTAATGAGAAGTTTTGTTTATTGGTCAGTTATGGACTAAGATATTACCAACATAGTGAACAGATGCAAAGGCTGTGTTTTGGCTGCAAAATCACCAACAAACCTTGGCCTAAGGCTGAACCATGGTCGAGGATCCACATCGATTATGCGAGACCTGTAGAGCATTTTTACTATCTGATAGTAGTTCACTCTTACTCTAAATATGGACAGAGGTACTAGGATGCCAAAACCCGACCACGGCAACAACGATAATTTTTTTTTATTGGAATTGTTTGCTCGGTTTGGGGGTGTAGACTGTTTGGTTAGCGACAACGCTACAGAGTCCAGAGAATTCTGCAAGACATATCAAGTCAAGCATATTACGACACCCCAGTACCACGCCAGAAGCAACGGCCAGGCCGAACGCTTCGTCGATACACTTAAAAGGGCATTAAAACAGGCGTCCGGCACACTGACAGAAAAGGCCCTTCAGCAATTTCTGCAGGTTTACAGAATCACGAGAAATCCGAACAAACCAGATGCGGGATCCCCAGCAGAAATCATGTTTGGACGGAAAATAAAATCCGTATTTGATAAACACATAATACACAACAGAACCTCTACAATGCCAACGAAACGGTTTAACAGCGGAGATAACGTGTATTTTAGACATTTTAGAAATAACGTTTATTTTTGGGAACAGGGCACGATCTTACGCATAATCGGCCATGTTACATATATCATTTAGGGCCCAAAGTTCCAACATAAGAGGCACCTGAACCAAATCAGGAAACGCTTCTACGAGGATCAAGAAGAACCACCGCAGGACGACATTAAGGCGATTTAAACTATGTATGACTGTTTTGACATAGACCCTTCAAAAGGGATGTCAGAACCGAGATGCTCCGGCAGAAAAAGGAAGCGCACAGACCCCTTGGTGGTCTGCCCGAAAAGGAAGGCATATTTATTTTCACAACCGCGGAAAACAGCTTGGGAGGGTGGTGTTGTGGGAAATCACCCTCCAAATGGACTGTTCTATCCATTATATAAACCATAGACCTTTTGATCCCAGGTGTGGATTAAACACCAGAGCGACCCTCGCCTGCTCGGTGACGTTTACTACTCTTTTCAGTTGTAACCTTTTTACGTTGTTGTTTAAACTCTATTCCGTTGTTCTGTTTTATTTCTGGCTTATTGCAAGCCATAACACTAGCGACATTGTTGCTAACTTCGACAATCATTTTTTATATTTTTAACCCACATTATTAACCCCCCACTTATAAAATAATAACTTTGATATATTATCTAGGTTGATTATTTCATGTCAAACACACCAATAAATTAACTCACATTTCATAATTTTGCATCATTCTTGGAAATATTACTAATTTCGACACTTATTTTTCATCATATTAACCCACACCATCGGCCCTTTACTAAATTATTAACTTGGATTTATTAGTTGACCTGATTATTTCATTGTAAACACTAATGCATTAATCACATATTATCAATTTTCATAATTCTTGGATATGTTGAGAACAATTTTTGGCGTTCCCTGGTGTCTGAGTGACAAGTTTCACCAGATTTCCAGTACATTCCATCTCATTCGATAAACTTAGCGAAAGAATTTGCGTTATAACAACAGCCGCTTACTATTGATTTCTCATGGCAGCCACCATTGATCTTCATTGGAATTTTGTTGGCAATACCCCCAAGGGCTCAGTCGTCTTTGCATTCACCCAGCTAGTGATTTCTCTCCTCGATCTTACCGTCCTCCGTGACCTTCCTCACTTATTTGGTGTGATGCCAGTGTTGTTGTTATTATTATTGTTATCCTTAGAAGTAGCAGCAGTAGTAGTAGTATTAGTAGTAGTAGTAGTAGTAGAACGATAATAATAGCTAGATGAATATATGGATGGAAAACTGAAAGAGAGAAAAGCAAAAGAGACTGGAATCATAACAAAGGAATAAAAAGAAGTAGAATGTGACAAATTCGGATAAAGAAAAATTAAACTGATAGATGTATTCGGCATAATCATGTTGATATAACGGTTCTTGTAAGGTCAACATAGTTAAGCAATGTTGATATATCGAAAATGAAAAAAAAAACGAATAAAACAGCAGTTACGAAGAATTTAAAAATATATACACTTGTGCCCGATATTATTCATACCACCCCTTGAAAATTGAGTTTATTAGGTGTAACTTTGTAAGAATTTATTGTTTACGTCCATATTGATACATATTCTTAATAAACCTCTTCTGATCATTTTCGTCATTTTAAAATCTCGGGATACTTGTAATAAAAGAAATATACAGCTATTTATAAAATCTGCAATGTTCAAAAATAATCATACCCCCTTATGATTTCAGTATTAATCGAGTTTCTGACTGTTTGTTTCCTGTTTGATTCTTATTTTGAATGCTTTTATACAACCTTTGATTAATTTCATTTCGTGTTTTGCATTTTTCAGAAATTAAAATGATATCAACTGAAAACCAATAAAAGAATAAAAATTATTAGAATTGGGAAGAAAAAAGAGCTTAGTAATGATCTTAGGACTACAATTGTGAATTCACATAAGGATGGTTTAGGTTACAAGTCAATTTCCAAGAAATTTGAGGTCCCTACAGCAACAGTACAGAGCATCATCAAATTAAACTTGATATAACGGTTCTTGTAAGGTCAACATAGTTAAGCAATGTTGATATATCGAAAATGAAAAAAAAAAAGAAAAAACGAATGAAACAGCAGTTACGAAGAATTTAAAAAAATATATATAAAGATGGGTGTACCTATTTACTATGCCTCCCCACGGGACAGAGTTAGACACAAGGGTCGTTTTTTAACGTGGAGAAAAGGTACAAAAATAAAAATTGTCTCAGTCGTGAAGGATTTCTTCTCCACCGAAAGAGAACAAGAAATAGAAGTGCAGCATCTGAAGAACAGATACTACACTTTGATCTTGTCCAGAAGGCCAAGTTGAAGAAGAAGAAGAAGAAGAAGAAGAAGAAGAAGAAGAAGAAGAAAAGAACAAATAAAAATCGATATGGTTAATTGCTGACGAGACCAAATAATCCAATGGATAAAATCAAAAAGAAAAAAATAATAATAAAGACAATAGTAGTAGTAGTATTAAAGTAGGATGAAGAAAACGACGGTTAAGAAGAAATTAAAAAAAAAAAAAATACAAAGATGAATGCAGGACCCAAAATAACAATGACGACGAAAAAGAAGAAGAAAAAGAGAAAAAAGAAGAAGAATAATTAGAAGAAGCAGAAAAAGAAAATAAAAAGAAGAAGTAACAGGAAAAGAAGAAAGAGGAAAGCAAGTAAATAAATTGATGATGAAGAAACATACAATCCAATGGATAACAAGATTAAAAATAAAATAATAAAAACATTAGTGTGCAGAAGTAGTAGTAGTAGTAGTAGTAGTAGTAGTAGTAGTAATATTATTATTAGTAGAATAGAAGTAAGATGAAGAAAACGACGGTTTAGAATAAATTTAAAAAAAAATACAAGCACGAGTGCAGTACTGAAAACAAAAATGACGACGACAAGAAAGATAAGCAAAACAAAACAAAAAAAAGAAAAAAAAGTAAACCAGATAAATGTTAAAATTGAACACAACAAACCCAAAATGGATAACGTAGTGAACTGTATTTATTCGTGTCACATCGCCATAGACTCGACAGTAAGCCGACTTTTATCAACTTGTGATGCCAGCCTCACATTTGAGGATTGGTTTCAAAGTCCATGAAAGCGAAAACACGAACCTCTTTATGCTTGGTAACCTCGCCGCTTCACCTTTTACCAGTCACCCTATTGATGGAGCCATCCTTATTTACCGCCCGCAGCACTTCATCCTCAGGTTCGCTAATGCCTTGATCACATTTACTTTCCTCTTAGACTCCACAGCGTCTACTTGGGAGTTAATCTACAGCCAGTTGTTTATTTACGATTTTCAACTTTTTTAAAAATAACTTTTCAACGAAGTTGTTTCTATCTATTCAACAAGGGAAGACAACTCTTGATGCAACTAGTCATGAAATTTACGATCAGTCCAGAAAATTATTCGAGGATGATATTTCTCTACCCTTCAACCTCTCTCCCACAGAAGAGACGTTGCGAGCCTATCCTTGTTTTATCGTTATTGCCATGGCAGGTGCCCGTCTGAACTCCAATCTCTGGCCCCCCTCGCCAATCTTTCACCAAAAACACCCGTCTAGCTGAATCACACTGTGAAAAATTTTCCCCCACTCTATATCTATGCCTAAATCAAAACGTGGATTCCATGAACGGAGCTTCTTTCTTAGAACTGCACGCCTGTGGAACTCTGTTCCGTCTGCCTGCTTCCCACCTGACTTACAACTTCGATGTCTTCAAGTCCAACGTTTAACAAATTCCTAATGAACCGCCCCCTTAATTAATCACTTCATCAAATCTCCACACTAACGTACTGTACTTGCAATAACCCTTATCCCTGAGTGGCTGCCGGGCTTGATAAGTGTTGACCTCCGTGTATAAAAAAACCCCCAAAAAAAACGGACGTTGGTTTTACTTTCGGAAACCTCATAAGTCTCGCTGCTTTTATTTTGTTTTTTATTCTTCACATTACATGAGCGATGTTTCTGACAACCGAAGAAACATTGTTTTCTAGATCAGCTTGAAGTAGTGATTTTTTTTACCTCCTTAAACCTAGTGCGTTTATGCCTTATCTGGGATAGTTTTCATAAAAACAAGTGAAGCATGCATGGTCTCCTGTGAGAGTACACTGGCGAGGCATAAAAAATGACTAAGTTTAGCAAATCGCTCCCTCCTCCCCTACCATTTAGCCCCAAAAGTCTCCAGGGGGACGTCAAATCCTGGTTAAAATGAACAAACGGTGCAGTTTTAGACCTTAACATATGTAAATTTGAGTCCTTCACCATGCAAAAAAAAAAAAAAAAGAAATGACTAAGTCAATCATTCCCAACCATTTAGCCCCCAAAAGTCCCCAACGCCTTAATATATTTAAATTTGAGTTCAGCGCTATGCGAAACTGCTAAATATACAAACACAAAATTTTTTGGACAAATATGGTAAAATAGTCCCAAAATGGAGTGTTTTTATTAGCCCTAAAATGCCCCTGGGGGCACGACTAAGAGCTATCACAAAGTATAGACAAACAAAACTATATAGAAATCAGTTAATTTCAACTTTTAAGAGAATTTTATAAAAATCCAAGGTATCATTTTTTTTAATAAGCCAAAAAAATTTCAATTTTAGCCATTTTAACCCAAAAGGCACCTCCAGGAATGTTACCGGAGTTTTCCCGGAAAATCCGTCTGTTACATTTTTACTCATGTAATGTTTAATGTTTGTGCAAAATTTCAAAAACTTCCAAGGCGTAGTTATTGAGAAAACTGCGGGCAGACCAACGAACAAACGGACAAGGGTGAATTTACAGGTCCAACCTCCTTTTGCCGGGAGGACAAACAAAAAACATGATTAAAATTATTAACCATAACACTAACCATGGATCATGTTGTAGTCACGTACGAAAGAAAGACAGAACTCGGTAATTAGTAGAAACAAAATTATTGAACAGAAAATCAAATAAATATTGTGATTATTCTTAAGTTCGACTGCAAAATGTATGTTGAATAGATGACGAGCAACGCCGAAAAATATAAGATGTAGATGGACGCAGATAAGCTGATTGTTGAATGATGACGTCATCTTACATTCTGATCAAGAATTGCAGTCATGAAAATGACATGAAAACGGAAACAATCGAACGTCCTACATTTTAACCTGAATTGCAACCGCTAAAAACGCAAAACAATAAAACACCAGACAGTCCTATTTGAAGCATGCCAATATAAATGCAACCTGACATCAGCACACGGAGACAGCTAGAGAACACAAAAAGACCTGTAGGCATTCCGTGATCAAACCGCCACAGGCATTCACCGCCTTTCAACTTAAGATATTGTCCGCTTTGTCTCTTATATCGTACTCGAGGCGGTAAGAGTAAATAAATTGTATTTTATCGATTAAAATGATTCGTTGTTTTGATCGAAAACCAAGAAAAAGAATAGACAAAGTGTATATGATTTAGCACGAGTTTTACAAATGTGAGAACAGGAATTATATAGACCAGACTATATAACAAGTAAATGGCTTGCGGATAACTTTTGTGCTAACATGACAATCCATATTCGCCTGGTCTTTATAATAACTTGAAGAGTTAATTATTATCCGTAAGGTGGACTCGCCATAACAACTCAACAATTTTGGTTAAGACGTTTAAGTTGATTTTTTTTAATGCTTCGATATAGTCAGTCAGACCAGCTTATGTCCTGACATGACCATTCTCATAACAACTTTCTAAGACTTACTATATCCGTGCTGGCTTATAACAAATCAGAAAGAGATGTTTTGTCTGTGACACAATTACTAGAAGATTGATATTTTCGATTCAACCTTTTCATTAGTTTCCTTCTCCTAAATATGTTGCCTTCGCCGCGGTTGATGAGGATGATCTACCCGATTTATGACAAACCTTTGTAATACTAGGAGTAGGCTAAGAAGTGTTCAACAAGAGGAAAATTTATGATAGGTGTTCGACTGAGCTCCAATCTATGGTCCATCTTTATAAAACTTTTGCGACAAATACTCATGTAGCTTCGACAAACGTCAACAATTTTGCTCAGTGACTATCTACGCCTAAAACTAAAAAAAATACACAAGCAGAATGTCTTTTTTCTAGAACTGTCCGTCTGTGGAAGAAAATACCATGTGGCTGCTTCCCGGGTTACTATAGCGTGGTAGTCTTCAAGTCTAATGTAAATAAGTTTTTGTTGAGTCACCCTCTTAAATGATCTAACCCTTAATAAGTCCCATCTTACTTATCATGAGATCTTATCATCTACATAAACTCTAACACTTGGCCTTGATAAAAGATGAACTCCCTATTAAGAAAACTAGAACTCCAATCAATAAACATTTACCATCTAAATCTTTGCAACACAGTAAACTGGATAGTTATAAATGCGTGTATTATTTCGTTTTTCCTGAGCGTATAGAAAAGAAAGCACTTTTCATAACAAACAAAAAAATATCCTGGATCTCTTTTAAACATAGGAATATAAACTTTCAAAATATGTATTCTTGAATAATATAGACACACGGAGTGCCTACAATAAGTTTCCAGACTTTTCATGTGGGCACTTTTATTTATAGTACACATGAAACTCTAGTACTCTTGAAAGTAATCTCTTTCAGCTGCAATGAACTTGGTATACCCTTGCCAACAGCTATTGAAAGCTCCATGGAAGTCCTCTTGTGTGAGCGTGTCAATAACCCTTATCACAACCTCTTTCATCTCCTCAATTGTCTCATAACGACAGCCTTTAAAGTTTTCATTGAGCTTAGGCAATAACCAAAAGACACGGCGAGCAAGGTCTGGACTATAGCGAGGGTGAGAAATAGTCGTGATGCCCATCTTGGTCAAATAGTCTAGGACAAGGATGCAACACCCTTCTGGCAAACTTCGCGCAAATCGTCCACATCTTCAATTCCTCGCGGATAATTGTGTGTACAGTTCCCACACTGACAGCAAACGTTGCACGTATTGTCTCTATAGACACACGACTGTTTTTATCCATAAAATTCTTTATTTGGCCAATCAACTCTATTGTTCTGACTTCTTAACTCTTCCTAAACCTCTCATAATCCATCACAGGCATCCTGCATTATTTGAATCTCTTATGCAACCCATAAATTGATTCTCGATCCATGAAAGATAGTCCAAAAGCAATCTGAAGTATTCCATACGTTTCGGTGGAAGTTTTTACAAATTTAAAGCAGCATTTAATTGCATATTCTGCTTCTTAATTTTCTTCATGTCCAAATTGCATTTTTGAAATTCACCAGTTATGACAGTCAGGTTTAAGTAGTGTGACTCGCAATTAATACTGTAGCTGTTGATTTTAATCTGAAATCTCATCATACGTATAACAATAACATACTTAGTTTTCAAGAGCTAAGACAATTTTAAATGCCTGTATAAAAAATGTCTGGAAACGTATTTAAGGAACCTCGTATTTTTCCCCATACCCATTGACTTTTGTGGTGGACAAGAGAAGGTATACTCGCGAACATTACTAGAGAGCAACCATATTCAGGACTAAAGATAAGTGTGGCTGTGAGTGTTTTAGATAGAAAATCCTGGGACTTTCTCAAGGTACAATAAAAATATATACTAAGACACTCATAATGTACAATTACAAAAATATACTAAGACATTCATAATGTATAATTACAAATATATACTAAGACACTCATAATGTACAATTACAGAGATATACTAAGACATTCATAATGTACAATTACAAAGATATACTAAGACACTCATCATGTACAATTACAAAGATATACTAAGACACTCATAATGTACAATTACAAAGATATACTAAGACACTCATAATGTACAATTACAAAGATATACTAAGACACTCATCATGTACAATTACAAAGATATACTAAGAAACTCATAATGTACAATTACAAAGATATACTAAGACACTACTAATGTGCAATTACAAAGATATACTAAGACACTCATCATGTACAATTACAAAGATATACTAAGACACTCATAATGTACAATTACAAAGATATACTAAGACACTCATAATGTACAATTACAAAGATATACTAAGAAACTCATAATGTACAATTACAAAGATATACTAAGACACTCATAATGTACAATTACAAAGATATACTAAGACACTCATCATGTACAATTACAAAGATATACTAAGACACTCATCATGTACAATTACAAAGATATACTAAGACACTCATAATGTACAATTACAAAGATATACTAAGACACTCATCATGTACAATTACAAAGATATACTAAGACACTCATAATGTACAATTACAAAGATATACTAAGAAACTCATAATGTACAATTACAAAGATATACTAAGACACTCATAATGTACAATTACAAAGATATACTAAGACACTCATCATGTACAATTACAAAGATATACTAAGACACTCATAATGTACAATTACAAAGATATACTAAGACACTCATCATGTACAATTACAAAGATATACTAAGAAACTCATAATGTACAATTAGAAATATATACTAAGACACTCATCATGTACAATTACAAAGATATACTAAGACACTCATCATGTACAATTACAAAGATATACTAAGACACTCATAATGTACAATTACAAAGATATACTAAGACACTCATAATGTACAATTACAAAGATATACTAAGACACTCATAATGTACAATTACAAAGATATACTAAGACACTCATAATGTACAATTACAAAGATATACTAAGACATTCATAATGTACAATTACAAAGATATACTAAGACACTCATAATGTACAATTACAAAGATATACTAAGACACTCATAATGTACAATTACAAAGATATACTAAGACACTCATAATGTACAATTACAAAGATATACTAAGACACTCATAATGTACAATTACAAAGATATACTAAGACACTACTAATGTACAATTACAAAGATATACTAAGACACTACTAATGTACAATTACAAAGATATACTTAGACAATCATAATTTATAATTACAAAGATATACTAAGACAATCACATTGTACAATAACAAATATATACTAGGACACTCATAATGTACATTTACAAAGATATACTAAGACACTCCTAATGTACTAAGACACAGAAACTTTGGCTGGTACATCACCACCTTTTAAAAGATGATCGACACTTCATAAAACCCAACAATCGAACAAATTATACCTTTTGTATGGTCCACCGATCGGTTTTTATTTTTTTTCATTCTTACATTTTAAATCACAATTTAGAAGCATTTGCGCACCTTTTTTCAAGTCCGGGGAAACATTTTATTCACTCGCAATATAAGGAAGAAGAGTTACAGGGAATAAAGAACATCGAAGCTGCATATCTACAAGTTCTACACTTACATCACGCATCTCCAACCATTGTCCATTACTACCCCCCCCTAAAAAAAAGAAAAAATATACGAAAGAGCCGGGAAGGGTCAAAGAGGATGGAAGGACAAGAGAAAGAGAGAGAGAGAGACAGACAGAGAGAGAAAGAGAGAGAGTGCTGACCAGACCTCCGCTGGACAAGCGCGAAGAGAACTGGGACCTTGGGGAGGCTTAGTGCCACTCAAAGTCCAGTATAGACCAATGGCCATTGCCAGCGAGTAATAAATGGTAAGAAGCTGTTGTGATGACGACGCAAATTTATTTGCAAATTCTATCGAAGGATGTGGAGAGAGCTGGACGTCTGGGGAGACTTGTTGTCACTCAGCTTCCAGAGAACACAACAGGTTTCCAATCAGACCTTTTGTTGACGTGTGTGAAAGCTTTATGTGAGCCAATAATAATAAATGTAATAACTAGCGGGGCCTGTGGACATTCCACAGGTGACTCATTCATATCTAATATATTGATGTTGGCATTCTGTAGATGCTCAGTGTAAATGAAACGCTCTGATATAATTTTAGCTTTTTTGCAAAAACTGCAAAAGTATTTATCTAAGCCAGCAGGTACGCCCGTTTGCAAAGTGCGCATAAATATGATATTTTAATTTTTGCAGATTTCGTATACATTATTATAGAGTTAATGTTGTATCGACTTTTACATATTACAAATATGCGATTTCAAAAATAAAAAATATATCGATATGACGTGGGTGCATCAGCTTGAATCAAAACCGAAACCAAACCTGCTATATATATATATATATATATATATATATATATATATATATATATATATATATATATATATATATATATATGTACTAGCAAAAGTACACGTCGTTGACTGGGTTCAAAAATAGCCTACAAAAATGGGCTCTGATTTACGAAAGTATGATAGGTTATGAAAAGGAAGTGTTGTAAAGAGATAGCTTTGAATTTGGAGGTATCAAAACTGAAGCAAAATATGATGAAAGTAAAAATAAAATAGATAAACCCCATAATTTATTATACCCTACCTATTCACACTGAAACACTTATCACAATATTCTGTAGATCTATATTAAAAAACCTTGTTAAACTTTGTGACATATTTCCATTCTATGGAGGTCAGGTGCGAACGAACACCCCATTATTTTATTATACCGTCTTTCTTCAAACTAAAACATAATTATCAATGTATACTTACGCAGATAGATATGATAAGTCTTTATTAAAGTTTGTGCCTATTTCCATTCTATGGAGGCCAGGCGCGAACGCAGACCCCACAACTTTATTATACCATCCCTATTAAATTAAAACATTCTTATCAAAGTATTATTATGTACATCTATATCAAAAACACTGGTAAACATTTTTTTTTTTAATTTTAAAATTTTTTATTTCCAGACTTTGTGGACCAGGCGCGTACGCAGACCCCACAATTTTAATGAATCATCATTATGCCAGATCAAACATATCCATTGACGTAGCTCGATACATCTTCATTATATGTGATCAGTTTTCTATAATAGTCAACCATATAGAAGCCTATTTGCGACCAAACACGCACACAGACGTTCAGCTTTATACATATATATATATATATATATTCCAGCTGCCCATGAATATTGTTTTTCTTTATATATATATATATATATATATATATATATATATATATATATATATATATATATATATATATATGATTATTTTTTACTATAATAATTATATATATATATATTTATATATACTATTATATGAAAAAAACTTTTTTTCTGTGTGTAAGAGAAAGAGAGATAGATAGATAGATAGAGAGAGAGAGAGAGAGAGAGAGAGAGAGAGAGAGAGAGCAAGAGTTCACTACGGACTCTTTTTTCGATAAATATCGATTATTGACAGTCAAAATCAGTGCATTTGAGAAGTTTTATTAACGCACACGCAAAAAGGCCCGTCTTATAACATAAACAGTAGCTTCTTTGACATAGCAGGCGCGCGTTCGAGAGGAAGTTTTTGCTCAGAGCATATTAGAACCATGATATTGGCTTTTTGTATTTTAAAATTGAATTCAAGCTATTATATAAAATATTTTATGAAATTAACAATATATTCTCTGCAATGCAATGTAAACTGTGGGCGGCATGTGAAATCTTTCTCCCAGTGCATACTAGAGCATGCATTTTATCAACTTGATTGAAAAATGGGCGATTTTACCGATTTCGCTGATAATAAAATATGGGAGTGTTAAACATTCTATTATTCTCATTCAATCACGGACAACGTCGGGTCTCCCCGCTAGTATATATACATTGGGCAGGAAAAGTATTGTTTTTTTTTTTGTTCACACAATTTAACCTGGGCAAAATTAATGACCCAAGAACTGGCATGTTTTTATTTCCTTATATTTGGTATTTTCCAGAAGAATTAAGCCGAACCCAGACATTTAAATCATCACTTCGTTCCCAAATATGTGCATCACGATAATCAATAAACTATAATAAATATACGCGTTTGCTAGCAGCAGTAAACGTATCATGTATGCAAAACATTTGCTTTTGGACTATAAATGATTCAAGCCTTTCTCATGGGAAAAATTGATGTCAAACTAGCAATGATTTGTGAGAGTCTGCGGAGGCTATAGTATTATGTAAGTTTTAGAGTTTGTAAGTTCACTACGAGACTAACAGACTGCAGAAGACGGGATGGGAGGGTAGGTATTGGGTTACAACACGGACTGACAACAAGAATGTGCCAGGTTCGAATTCAGTGCGTTTCACACACACAAAAAAAGAAAAACTTTTACTCAGGGATGTTGGCAACCTTCACTCTGTCTCTCTCGTAAGTAACAGATATTTTTTAAAGAAAAAAACTGATGGTAATAGTTATTATCTGACTTATATGATACACAATAACAACGACAAAAACAAACACCAAATAAATTCGCAATTAATTCTAACTTTGTAACCTTAACACTAATCTAATATATAAAAGGCTCTATGTCTGTCTGTCTTCATATTTTTTTAAACTCTAGATCTTCCGAAACGAAAAGTCGCAGAAACACGCTGGGGACCTCTAGATATTGTTGTTGTTGTTTTTTACGGACCGCTCTTTTATGGGTCTTTAGTCGGTTAAAATTGTTTTAAAGGGGTCAAAAATGGATCAAAATTGAAAAAAAAATTGTTAAACATTCCATGCATTCATCTTAGTTTATTTTTTTATTTTTTATTATATAGGTATTGTGGTAACGAAACCGGCTTTGAATGCTACAGTTTGTTTTAATTGTTAAAATCACAACTTTATAATAATATATACGAAATCTGGACAAATTAAAATATCATATTTAAGCGTAATTTACGCCCGGGCAAAGCCGGTCCACCTTCCCCGCTAGTACATATGAACAACTCAGCAAACATTCAGCCTGTTGGGAGACTATCGCGGTTAACCTGATACCAACGAGACCTGTGAGCATCCCAAGTTCGAATCTTATCAATTCCATAGCTATATTTTCATAATAAGTCTTAGCAGCTTTCATGTGGTTCCCGTGTGGAAAAAAAACTGAGTCTAAAACGAAAGTATAAGAATATATATTCTTTAACTTTCGTAAGAATCAGCAGTTCTTTATTACCTTCATTCTCGTGGTAGTTGTTTGATAGCCGCGAAATATTGGCTTAGCAAATGGAACTAAATGTAAATTTGTGATTGGCTTCGAATCTCATGACTGAAAAGAATTGTCACCCATACAATGATAATTGCGTAAGCATGAAACACTAATGTCTGCAAGTATAAATGAATGATTATTATTTAATTATAATTATCAAGCCCCTTTAAGAATACTTAAGGATGGCCACTGTTGAGGTAATATACCAAAAGCTGTTAACTAAATGAAATGTTCACAACATCCACGTGTTAACACTCTAGATTGTCAAAATATAGTCGCCTGAATTCGACGTTTAGTATTTCTTAATTCCTTGTATTGTTTGGTGGCCTTAAGATGATCGTTTGGGAAATATAAGTGGTTTCGTGGCAAAGGTCGAATCAGAACCGGTAGCAAGCCTCACGACCACACTGATGATTGCGTAAGCATGAAACACCAGCGCCTCAAGGTATAAATAATAATTATTATTTAATTATAATTATATATTTACATACACACACACACTATATATATATATATATATATATATATATATATATATATATATATATATTTAAATGAGAAACTTTTGAAAACTTTTAAGTGTTGAATATAGTGATAAAATCATTTTTGTTTATTGCTTTTTTTTTTTTTGTAAGTCCTATATTTCGCTAATAATCAGTGTCGCAAGTCTGGTTCGTGAATTTCTTTTTCTTTTTTCTTCATTTTGGTGTTATGGCGAAGAGACGAGAATTTACGTGTTAGTCCGGTGGTTTCAAGTGTGTAGTGCTCCAGTTTCGAGCGGGATTAAAGTAAACGATGGTCACACAGTTTTTGAAGACACTTATTTTTAAAGTAAAATTTAAATGAGAAACTTTTGAAAACTTTGAATTGTCGAATATAAAGATAAAATCATTTTTGTTTATTGTTTTTTTTCCGGACTTTCGGCCCTGATGAGTCTGTGTATTAGCGAAATATAGGACTTACAAAAGAAAGTAATAAACAAAAATGATTTTATCATTATATTCGACACATCAAAGTTTTCAAAAATTTCTCATTTAAATTTTACTTTAAAAATTAGTGTCTTCAAAAAGTGTGTAACTATCTTTTACTTTATATATATATATATATATATATATATATATATACGTAAAAATATCGCTATACTTATCTAGCCATACCCGCATACACACACACACACACACACACACACACATATATATATATATATATATATATATATATGTGTGTGTGTGTGTGTGTGTGTGTGTGGTTAAGTGGCAGTTTTAGTCATTTAGAACTTCCTCCCTCAATATTTTTTCGACCAAATTTCAAACAATTATAATACTTTATAGATCAACTTCTCAGCGATATTGTGAAAATAAATTTTTAAATTTTCGTTCAATAAAACAAAAGTTATGATGAATTTTCTGGTGTTTAAAATCATAAAAATATGTAAAGAGATGAGCGACGCTTTTTATGATTGGTTTTCGTAGTAATATCTTAGCCTCAGCGACTACCGACGCAAAAAGAGAAGGAGCTCGTGAATCAGAAAGAATGAACGGATGAAAGAGATATAATTGGGGATATTTTATTGAAAGCAGACGAGTGCTGAACATTGTTATTACATATATACACAATTGAATTTATTAGAACCCCCCCCATATATATATATATATACATATATGTATGTATGTATATATATATGTGTGTGTATGTGTTTCTAATAAATTCACTTGTTTTTTGTTTCATTTTAGTCTTATTTTACCCTCATAAGCATATATGTAATAACAATGTACAGCACTCGTCTGCTTTCAATAAAATATCCCCAATTATATCTCTTTCATGCTTTTATTCTTTATATACACACACACGCACACACACATCTATATATATATATATATATATATATATATATATATATATATATATATATATATATATATATATGGGTGTGTGTATGTGTATACAGGTGCGTGTGTGTGTGTGTGTTTCAGTTTCTAACTATTTCGTATACTTATTGAAATCAATTGCATTTTTCGCCGTTTGTAATACACGCTAATACGTTGAAAACAAATTTGGAAATGAAAAAATAAAATAAAAAATTCAACTTTCATAAACGGCTAAAATAATTCACGTGAATTCTTTCAAACATTGTTGAAAGAAATGAACTCTGTCCCAAATTGAAATTTTCAGTTTTTTTTCAACGTCTTTCATTTTCATTTCGATACTTTTTTGTGACAAAGAGCGGAGGACCGCTTGAAATTTTAAAAATAAAATATTAATTACAAAAAAAAAAAAAAAAAAAGAAACCCAAAATATCGTATCCATGCTTCAAACCCCCTTATAACGTAAGAATCACTATTCTAGGAGCATATGTGGACTGTTAACATTATCTATCTATCTATCTATCTATCTATATATATATATATATATATATATATATATAAAGCCATGAATTTTTTAAATAATATTTACATTTTTTTCAATTACATACACATGTGTTTCATGCTCATACAATCATTAGTATAGGCAGTAGTAATTACTGCTGATCGAGAGATTCGAATTCAATCAACAAAGCCAACATGGGCTATGCGGATTACCGTCTTTCGTGCACGCCATGAGATTATAGAATAATGGGGGTGATGTGCATTTTCCACATTCCGTAAATTCAATTTCTTAGAAAGGAGTTAATACCGAATTATTTGGATTATTAAGAATTATTATACCTACGAACATTAATACTTCATACTTCTACAATCATCTGTGGAGGAAGTGGTAAAGATTCAAACCCTCTCAACAAATACTGACATAGTTTTTAGGGTTAGCGCCGTAGATGTATGTCACGAAATGTTTCGATTTTTCGTCGAATCATTGTAGAGTGATCTGGTGAATTTCGAGTGGATCTGTATGTTAAATAGTATATTCGAAAATTAGTGTGCTGACCACTAGGTAGGCTGTAGACTAGGGGTTTTCTGTTTTGCTCCCAGAATTAGTAGTGTGATTGAATGTTGATAATGACAGATGGGTGGGTACATTTGGTTAATTTAAAATCAAATCAACGCCATACATTTGGATAAAAATGAATTAGTGGGATGTTGCATAAACGCCGGGCAACGCCGGGCAACGCCGGGCAACGCCGGGTAGAAAGAATCAATCCAGTTATCTATCTATCTATCTATCTATCTATCTATCTATCTATCTAACAGAGAAAATAATAGAGATTGAATCGCGGGAAACATAAGCTGAGCGAGCATGCGGGTGCATAAAGGGTTAAAGATCATGTTGTGACATGTATCAAATGTGGTTCACCGGTAAGTTTGCACCGGAAGTATTTGAATGGGGATCGGACGTGCGTGATGTGTCAGGGGTTTCGGGTTTGTTGAAGCAGGGGGGGGGTTAAAAGTGTCTCCAATTCTGCTGTGACGAAATGTGTGGGAATGAATAATTTTAAACGTTAATCAAAACGCGTAGAGATTTTATTTTTATAATAGTAAATGAGTTTTAGTCGCGTATTTATTTTTATTTTTTTAACGAATT
>NC_136510.1:90182668-90262668 GCF_053919585.1 Euprymna scolopes
TTATTTCTTTTTCAAACTAACCTTCTTTTTCCTCATTGTTTTATGTTTTATAAGATATTCTATTAGAAGATACTTTAGTTCATATCATAGCAACGTTTAAGCAGGAGTGCAGGAAAAAAAAGCAACATTGGAACTTTTTTTCATTTAGCGCAGATTTAAATAAAGTACAAATATGAACGTCGATCTGTAGTTGTTTGCCGTACAGACCTTGATTACCTTCTTGCAGCCTTTGTGCGGATTTAAAGGTTGGTTTAAACATTGCGCTTAGTTTGAACTAGCAGGGAGAACCGATGTTGCCTAGCATTGAACGATGATAAACGAACATTTCACACTTCTATAAAGTACCGTTGTGCGAAATTTAATAAGAATCGGCCGAACTGTTTTTAAGTCCATAGAGAACAAACTTACACGCAGAAATGGACAAAATATTTTTATATAACAGACTAGCAGCGAAACCCGACGTTACCCGAGATCGAATGATGATCAACGAATATTTCACACTCCTATATTTTTTTATTGCCACCGAAATCCATGAAATCGCCCGGGAGGAAGCTTTATATGCCTCCATGCTGTAATTTAGTCCAAAATATGTGTTATTCTACATTACACGTTCTAGAAGAACCCGTTGCGTTACGGAAAAAAGTACTAAGAAAAATTCATTTCAAAGTGACACTCTTCTGGAGGTTGAAGGCTCCATCACAAATACAGACTAACGTAACAATACAAGACGTATATCCAGTCCTGAATGGCGGAATGAGAGCATAATATTCCCGTGGATTAAATAAAGGGTCCTGTTTGAAATCTTGTCGAGTTTTCGGAGTTCGGCAGAAAGCTGCCGTATTTTAACAAGCTTAACCTCAAAAAGGTTGGTGATTACATTGACGGAAACGTTCTGAAAATAATACTCAAGACGAGAACAGTATTCCTTGTATTGTAAATACTCTAATTTTTCAATTCCTACTCCACAAAATGAGCAACATAAAATAATTTTCCAGTGACACAAAATAAAACTCACATTTTAAAAAGCTGTAACGCTTCTATTTTGAGAGATTACAATACATTCGATTTTTTCACCGAACGATAGACCAGCAATCAGAAAACTTAGCCCGACGGAATAAAAACACGTCAAGCTGAACAAAATACTTAATCTTATGACCCAAATATTTATCTGTCTATGAGACAGACACTCCGCTGACCATCTTGCTGATATATATATATATATATATATATATATATATATATATATATATATATATATATATATATATATATATATGCAGGGTAACCCCCACAAAAAGAGGACATTAAATTGTTTTTCTGAGCATTTTACAGTCAACGGAGAAAAAAAAGGCCAACGACCCTCGTGTTTTGATGTGATGTTTTGAATATGATAAACTTGTTATGGCCAAAGTTTCATTTCATTCGGACAAAACACTAAGAAAAGGGGCCTAATTATAGTTGGGACCCGTTTTTTTGGGGTCACTCTGTATATATACTTTTTCAGAATGTGAGAGAATATATAATTATTTCCACAGCCAAACAACGTCGCAGCCCACAATAGCCATGACAACCAACAAAACGGAAATCCTAGACTCAAGTTTCGCTCTCATTTGGGCTCATCAGGTAGATATACCCGCACCCGGGATTCGAAACCCGAGCCTTTTGCATGCGAGACATGACTCTGGCAACTGAGCAAACGCCCAGCACAAAAGAAATTCTATTAACTAACACACATCAAGAAAACTGCGGCGAAATCCGACTGTGGAATGGACCTACTTCGTCTCGATAAAGGACGCGGTCATCCGACTAGCTAATAACCCCAAGCCGATGTCTCAGAAGTAGGAATTTTCAACTTACTAGGACGATGCCATCCAGCAATGCTAACCTAGTAAGCAATTAGTAATATAATTTTTCAGAATGTGAGATATTATATAATTATTTCCACACACACACACACACACACACACACACACACACACACACACACACACACACATATATATATATATATATATATATAGTCTTAAACTATACAAAAAAAATATCATTCGTTAGAAAACTATTTAGTAAGGAAGTCAATCACTGCATCAACTTGCTCTCTCGAATTCGCTATAACACCAGTAATAATTTATTTTTTAAGTGATCATCAGTGTTTCGGGGATTTAATGTATATATATATATATATATATATATATATATATATATATATATATATATATATTCGTTTCATTTGTGATAAACACCCATCTAGTTACATGAAAATCATTGGATAGTTTATCTATAGGCACAAAAGCATACTGTTTTTTTTATATCATATCTGTAACGAAATTAATTTTCTGTGAATATAGGCGGATTAAATTTTCAGGATGAAGTTTCGATTAAAAAGTCCATACACTTTTTCAAGTAGAATAATCATAGTGTTTTAAATAGAATTCGCTCCAGACAAGGTATGGACCACATGATGTAAGGAGCTAAAATACTTAATTAATGTAAAAAAAAAAGAAAAGAAAACCGGAACTATGCTAAGTTCTGCGTGAAATGGACCGATTTTGATCCAGAAAATAACTGTTATTCCACATTTCTTAGAAACATCATTGTTTTAATTTGAGGATTAAAGGACAAAATATCACTGTGGCCATGTGTGTGTGTGTTTGTGTGTGTGTGTGTGTGTGTGTGTGCGTGCGTGTGTGTGTGTGTGAGGGAGAGAGAGAGAGAGTTTGTATATAAGAAGACATGTTGGGATCAATCAAGTAGTTTCTTTAAGGGTCGAATCTTTGGAATATGAGACGGATAAGGTTAGCTTCCTTCCTCAAACAGTGTATCTTCAGCGCCCTTGTTTGTTACGTGGCAAGAAACACAGGAATAATACTTAATACCTTTCTACACGCTTTCTGTCATGGAAAGTTGAAATTAAGAGACACAGTAAGGAATTTCTCCCAATTGACCATTCCAATAAGGTGTAATAAATCTTTCTTGTGGTCTTTTTGCATTACTGGATCCCAGAACAAGAATTCATCTAGTCTAATAGAGTATCCAACTTCGTGTTGTTACTTGAGGCAAAATCACTAGTAGAAGGTATATCCTTCCTTGTGAAGGCCTGCGTATGTTAACCATACCGAGGAGATATTTTTCAAGCGGCGAATACTATGCTAGTGCTAATATTTTATCAGGGTTTACTTGTATTGAAAAGTGACCTCATGCAAGCTTGTTCTAACAAATCCCTGTACAGAGAAACCTTAGACACTCGAGGACAGCGTCTAATAGCTATTCAAATTCTTATTGGGAGACTATGTGACTTTTGAAATTGCAATTTTTATGAAATTCGTTTTTTTTTCATGATTCTACAGAGGATTTGAATTTCTAAAAAGAAAAAAAAATGCCATACTAGGACTTTATTTAGTCATAACTAATCGACCGAAACATTGTCATGATCGTGTAGCTTATAACGAAATGTTTGCTGGAATATTAATGAAAATTATATCTTACTATTCATATAATTTCAGCATGTTTAGCCTTCGACCTTCCTCAAGCATGCCGGTTGTAGTTGTTTGCAAAATAAAGTTAGACATAACTAGGGCTACGACAACAGCATATTCCTTTCACATTTTTGACTCTCGAGCGTGTATCCTTATATATATTATATGCTGTTATATAGAGTGATGTGATTCACGGTTGATTAACTGTTTCTTACTGTATTGGATATATACTCGAGAGTCAAAGCAATGAAAAGAATATGCTGTTGTCATATCCGTAGTCATAACTAATCGACCGAAACATTGCTCGTATAGCGATATAAAAAATATTTGTTTGAATATTAATGAAAAGTATATCTTACTATTTATATGACTTGTCTTGAGCGGACTATTGTTCTCATCTTGAGTGTTTTAGTTCAACATTTCGGTTTGTTTAGCCTTCGATCTTCCTCAGGCATGTCGGTTGCTGTTTGGAAAATACAGGAGAAATGTTACTGCCCCGTAGATATTTCCGTATTTCTGTGAGTCAGTCTTCACTTCTTGGTCATAGTTTCGAATCTGCAAGAAAAAATTCGTTGACAAAGGGGAAGCAACTCTAATAAAGATCGGCATGGGGGTTATCTCCCTTCAATCGCTAACATTTTAAGGATGTGCAATATTTGTTTTTGTTTTTTTCTACAATTAGGTACACATTTCCTTTTGTGGAACGAGGTCAAAATAATTGACAGGTATGCAAGGTGGAGGGCCAGGCGACTCAAGGAGGCAGCACATATGCTAAAAAAAGAAAAGGAAAAATTCCCAAACAGGCCAAGACTGGAATTTAGTAATATTGGGGAGCCTCTAATTAAATAAATCCAATTTTTATAATATTTCTAGATGGAATACTTAAAACAATTCTATTACTAATTTCCTATAAAAAATTAGAACTTATTATTAAAACAGATTTTCATTAATGTAATATGCATCTTGAATGTTGATTCTTTTGAATAAATTATACATACATACATATATATATATATATATATATATATATATATATATATATATATATATATATATATGTATATATAGTCATGTAGGAATAAAACTATGTAAAAGTCTGTTTACAGTATTTAGATCTATTGTTTAAACAATGTGCCTTTGAGAATATATTAACCAAATCATAAGCAAACAGACAGGAATAAAACTTAATTGTCTCTCTCCCTCTCTCTCTCTCTCTCTCTCTCTCTCTATATATATATATATATATATATATATATATATATATATATATATATATATGAGAGAGCAAATAGTTAATAAAACTTGTTTAAAAAGACTTTGAAAAATACTTAAAAACATATTTAATCTGAAAAGGAAACACTTAATAAGAGGATAGTCCTTAATCCGCGGAGTTTCGAGGAAATACTTTCCTTCTCATCAGAGGTAGGAATCAGCAAAACGCGGGATCGGATTTTGCATGCAAAAGTATTTGATTAAACTGCAAGTAAGTCAAAGATCATACTTGATAACAAAAAGTGAAGCAGAGCGAATATGTCGAAGAATAAGGTGATTTCACGTGAATGGATATAATGAAGAAAAAGGTGATTTCACGTGAATTATAAGTTCTACCTTCTATTTGGTTTTATCGAGCTTTTACATCTGGTTGAGATTACTTTATAACTATTAGTTCTTTAATATTTATAATATACTTTAGTTTTATTATCTTGGATCATTTTGGTAAATTTAATTGTAATTTTTATTTTATATATATATATATATATATATATATATATATATATATAGGTAAATGTATTTGTATGTAGGTAAACGTATGTGTATGTATACATATGTGCATATATGTGTACGTATTTGTATGTGTATATGTATGTATGTATATGTGCGTATATATGTGTATGTATGTGTATGTATGCATGTGTGTATGCATATGTATGTATATGTATTATGTATTGTGTATGTATGCATGTATATATGTATATATGTGTGTATGTTTATAGATTTGTATGCGTGTATGTGAATGTATGTGTATATATGTATGTATGTATGTATGTATGTGTGTATGTATGTATGTATGCGTGTATCTATATATATGTATGTATACCAATGTCTGTCTTCAGTGTTATGTCTGCTTGAGCGTGTGGATTTGCCGGCAGGACTAAAAAAGTCATTTTCGGGCTCATGGACTTTCAGTGGCTGAGGGAGTGGCACTCGTCTGACAAGACGTTGTAATCATCATATATATATATATATATATATATATATATATATATATATATATATACTTCGAGGTTAGAGTTTTTATCTAACATTTTTTTACCCAGACAGTAATTATTTTATAGAAGTTTAAACATCATGTTTATTTAGTTTATTTTTTCCCCGGTTAGTTTTTTTTTTTTTTTTGCGTTAAGGTTTAGAGAATCATTTTTAAGGAAAATAATAATTTTCGGGCTCATGGATTTTCAGTGGCTGAGGGAGTGGCACTCGTCTGACAAGACGTTGCAATCATCATGTATATATATATATATATATATATATATATATATATATATATATATATATATATATATATATATATACTTCGAGGTTAGAGTTTTTATCTAACATTTTTTTACCCAGACAGCAATTATTTGATAGAAGTTTAAACATCATGTTTTTTTAGTTTATTTTTTCCCCGGTTAGTTTTTTTTTTTTTTTGCGTTAAGGTTTAGAGAATCATTTCAAAGAAATATAATCACCAGACACAACAAGATTGTAATACAATTGCACCTCGAGAAGACGGCATTTTTAATCACCGATACGTAGAGAGTGACAAGGATAAGCCATAGAGAGATAGAGAGGGAAAGAGAGAGAGAGAGAGAGACATGTAGTAAAAGAGACAGGAGACAATGTGAAAAAAAGATGTCGCCATTTAAAGCGGGAAAAATGGCGACTGCAAAGTTGGGAGATAATTTGATTTGTGATATATTTGATTACTTATACAGATGTCAAAAGTCTAGAGTAGTATGACCACATTTCTCCTCGTTACTAAGCAGGATGGACGTAGTGTATGTATGCGTACACATACACACACACACACTCACACACATATATATGTGTGTGTGTGGGCGTGTATATATGTGTGTCTATAAAGTAGGGAATAGCGCATATCAAGCGGATACAACTTATCTATTTTAAAAGTGAAGCGACTAATATTTGATATTTTCTGTCTACTATATAATTAAGTAATATCACTTTTTATGTTTTGTAATCATGTTCATCAGTTAAAGATTAGGCAAGTATTTCAAAATAAAAAAAACATTCAACAAGTCGCCTTGTTGCATTCTCTAAAGCCGATTCCCCGGGCAATGCCGTAATAAGAGTCACCTAGTCTATATACCAAATAAAGACTTCTCGGCGTTTTTTTTAAATAGACAAATAGAATAAAGTATCAAATATCTAAAATAGATGAATAATTGTTCTAGAAATATGATGGAAGTAGTCCTAAGGCGTTTGTTAGGAGTTTAATTTTGAGTTTATTTTGGAGAGAAATAGTTATGTATGAGAGAAAGAGTATTATTTTTGTAGTATTCTTTTAACTTATAAGTAAACTATCGTATAAAGACAAAGCGTTTAGAGATGTCTGAGAAGGGAATTTCGCTCTTGGAGATATCAAAGTTTTCCTTTCAGTTGTTACAACATTATCGGCTAACAACACCTTTCCATGGACAAAACTGATTTCAATTATTACAGCTATATTGTGAATATTTTTTTTCAATTTTCGTTCAGTAAAACGAAAGTTATGATGAATTTTCTGGTGTTCAAAATCGTAAAAATATGTACGGAGGTGAGCGACACTTTTCATGTCTAGTTTCCACATCAACCACGTCGCTTCGCCGACGAGTGTTGCTACTAATTCACTGTTGTCGGTAAAAGAGAAGTAACAAGTGAAACAGAGAAGATGAAAGCATGAAAGGAAGATAATTCGGGGGGATTTTACTGAAAGACAAAGGGTTCCGGATATTGTTATTACATATGTGTTTAGAGGGGCAAAAATTAGGACTGAACTTAAACAGAGAACACGTTAATTTATTGAGAACCTAGAAAAATCATGGATTACAATAGAAAAATGCGAACATGACAAGTAATATGGTTGAGCTTAATTATGGAAAAGTAAAAGACTAGTGTTAAAACCGGAAAAGAAAAGGACAAGATATTCTAGTAAAAATATAATAAATTTATAACTTAAAATATTGCAGTATTAAGAATTTCAAAAAATTAATTTATAACATTATATAGTCGATTTTTAATGCTGCAATATTTCAAGTTATACATTTATTATATTTTTTACTAGAATGTATTGTCCTTTTCTTTTCCAGTTTTAACAACTAATCGTTTACTTTTCCATGTATAAGCTTAACCATATTACTTTTCATGTTAGCATGTTTTTATTGTAATACACGAATAAATTAATGCTCTTAGTATGTTATCGCCTCCTATCCTACTCTTTAATAAATAGGATCTCCCGATCGAATAATTTATAATCTGGAAGCCGGGACACACGTACATGAGTACGTTAAAAGTTACCACGGTATTAATCTATATATCTATATAAGTGAGGATTTGTGTGAGGGCAGTTTTCAACCTATATACTCGACAAATTATTTCATCTATAGACTTAAATATTATATATAGGAAATTCAGACATGTGGAAAACCTTCTAATCCGTTTTCTTTCGGAACTAACGGCAGCGAAGGAGGCAAAATTTAGAAATTGGTACCTGGAGCTGACTGGATTTTTATCTGTTTATCAACTGTTTCACGAATGCGTATGCGCGGCCATGAAACATGACAGCTTCTTTATGTAAAAAAGGGAGTTTAGACAACTCTTTGTAAAGATTCTGTCAAGCTAGTCTAATGGTTATCGGACGTGAGTCACTGTCTTTAGGTTTTGGTTTCGATTTAAGCTTGAGTATGTTCTTTTACTTACAAGAAGTGAACTGTTTAGAAAAAAACAAAAACATAACAATTGCATGCACATCTCTCAGTTTCTGTATTAAATAAAACATAATATTTATGCGTATGTTACGATCGAGCAACGACGGGCGGTCTGCTAGTATAGAGATAATAAACAATAGAAACATCCGTCTAGCAGAAAACACTATCAATAATTTCCCCCACTCTTTATCTGTGCCTAAACCTAAACGTAGATTCCATGAGTAAAGCCTCTTTCTTAGAACTGCACGCCTATGGAATTGTCTTCCGTTTTTCTGCTTTCCAGCTGACTACAATATGGTTGTCTTCAAGTCTAACGTAAACAAGTTTTTGATGAGCCGTTCCATATAAGTTAACACATTTATCGAATTTCCATTACTAACGATTAGTATATTGTCCAATTTTTACTGTACACTCTTTAACCCCTATTATCGAGTGGCCTCTTGGCCTTGATAAGTGGTGATGCCATGTAAAAAAGGCCAAAAAACAAAAAGTATTGGAGCCATTTACGTGAGTTTTTACTGTAGGATATTTTCTTTTCGTTACAAGTACGTATATCATATAGGTATACTTTTTAATTCTTTGTTTTTACATGAGAAGGATTTTGGAGAAAAGCAATCGCAAATATGCACATGATCTTTTATATTAAGTTTAATCGTTTCTTAATAAGACATAATGAGAAATAAGTACTTCTCGTTGAAGACTGGCATTAAAATCGGCTCATAGGCTTTCATGTTCTTATAACTGCTTAAAATAGTGATACGAAAAAGAAATAAAATTGGTCATTCGTATTGCGAGAATCGGGTGCGACTTTATTAGAATCCTTAAAAAAATAAATTGTATCAAGTGATATTTTCCTGAAGGTTGAAGGTTCAATCCTCAGTGTAGGCAACCGAAGAATACACTTCTGATTTACTTATGACTTCAATCCAGTTATGGCTGACGGAACAAGAGCATGCTATCCCGGTGAAGTGAAGAAACGGTTCCGCTCGAAATTCCGTACAAATTCCCGAGTTCGACAGAAATTTCCCGAGTTCGAGAAGATACACTTGAAGTTAAAGGTTAGATCGACCGAAACGTCGAGAAAATCACAATCAAGATGAGTATTCCAATAAATTCAAATAATAAGAAATAAAATTATATAGTTAAAAAAATTTAAAAAATTAAAAAGATACATAACGACGTTAAATTTAGTAGATTCTAAGTAAAAATCAATATGAAAACTTATCCTGAAGCAGAAAAGAGAACGTAGACTAACAACAGTGCGAAATGAACGAGTGAAAAACGCGTTATAAGAAACTAGTAAACTTATTTCATAAATAAATCGATTTATACTTAGATAATAAATACAATTATATTTAGACGTAACGAAAAAGATTGTGGCAATTATGGCTCCAAAATGATGGCGTGTATTTGTAATGAAGTTTTGCTAATACAAATTTTGTTAATTATTTTGATTATTCCCGATTCTGGCCTGCAAAACCAAAATGGAGCAATAACATATTAGCGCAGGACGCCTTTCCTTTAGAATACAACACGTTTGCTTTGAAAACTAATGCGAACAGATTCTTGTTACAAATCTTCTCATACTAGTCTTTATCACTCAACTGTGCATCTTTACATCTAAGTAACACTTTGTACTAGAGTTGCTTTTGTCCTTCATAAGTGGTTAGTATTTCGTAAAAAAAGGTGTTAGTATATGATAATAGCAGTATTCGTTTAATATTTTTGTGTTTTGTTAATCTGCGGAAGAGGTAAAGAAACGTCTAATGTGTATACGTTATTAAAGGATCCCATACCTTAAGGAAGACTCAGTTTCAATTTTATATAGAATAGTGGTAATTTCGTCCGTGTGATTCCACTAAAACTTAGAAACTACAAAAAATAACTTATCAACCATACATCATTTCATATTTTAATAGTCAATTGAGGTCACCGCATATGAAATCAGTTTACTTTTTTTTTACATGGAAGTCACCACTTATCAAGGTCCGGAAGCTACTCGGGGATAAGTGTTAGTGCGTGTACAGTAATCAATGGGATAGTATCGTAGTAATTGTTAGTATTGGAGATTTGATAAAGTGTCTCACTTAAGGGGGCGGTTTATCAGGAATTTGTGTATGTGTGACTTGAAGACATCCAAGTTGTAGTCAGGTGGGAAACATGCACAGGGAAGAGAGTTCCACTGGCGTGCACTTTTAAGACAAAAGCTTTGTTCATGGAATCTACGTTTTGGTTTTGGCACAGTTAAAGAGTGGGGAAAAGTTTTGACAATGGTTTCAGCTAGACGGGTGTTTATCATGAAAGATTGGAGAGAGGGGACCAGAGATTGGAGCTCAGACGAGCACTTGCCATGGTGGTAACGATAAAACAAAGACAGGCTCGCAACGTCTCTTCTGTGGGAGAGAGGTTGCAGGGAAGAGAAAAGGGCATCCTACACTAAGCCACGAAGTCTAAGACTTGTATTATAATCAAAATTTTTAGTAAATAAAATGGAGAAAATGTCTCTATTCTGTAGGAATCCGTTACGGGATGAAGATGGCATATTCCAAAAATCACGTAATTTAACCAGGCAGTTTTTATTTTTAAAAAAATTAAATTTTATGATGCAACTGAAACCAGTCGCCATATTTGATTAGATTCGAAATTTATCCACGGTTATCTTCTCTTTAACAACAGCACCAAAAGCTAGGATTCAAAATGGCTGAAAAAATACATTATCGCTAAAAATCGTAAAAAAAACCAACTGCTTTATCAATTTTTGTGATTTTTGGACTATAGCAGCATAAAAAGTTATATTTTATGTTTGTTTTCCATTAATAAGTAGAAGTCTAAATACGCAATTTAATATGTGCAATGGGTGCACAAAAAATTCTTACATTTTATTTAGACAGGTAATTGTCCGAAAAACAACATTGAAATTAGGTCCGTCAACTAATAATGATTTACTCTATTTTTTTCTGTATATTATATTGAAATAGTTTATAAAAAAAAAAGAAAAAAAAAGAAAATAGAAGGAGAAATAAAGAGAATGCCTGGACGAAATTTGTTACACACACTGTTTTCTCATCGCATATATATTTTAGCTATCCACGGCATAATCACATTGACACACCGGTTCTCATTAGCTCACCAAAGTTAGCGAGGTGTGACAATTTTTAAATACCAGGTAATGTATATATTATGCGCTTATATCGGCATTGTTTCCAGTCGCCGTGTATATCTTGCCACTGAATTCAATAGAAGAAATAAAGGTTTAGTGGGAGGGGGTCCACTCTTTGGTTTATAAATACAAGCAACTTTATATTTGAAAAGTGAACGTAGGCCTGAACGTTTTTCATTCATACATTTCCATCCGTGTAACGCCAAGAGACCTTGCTATTAAAAATTCAATCCATATTTGAGGAGGTTTACTCTTTTTGTAACCGTCTGTTTTGGGTTACAAATGTATAGTCATAGAAGAAATTACTCTTTTTGTACTGCCTTCCAAAAGTTTATTGCGTTCGAGTGCTAACTACCTAGTCTGAACATTTAAAAAGCCTTTTTATTTTCTTTTATGAGAATCAAATAGTGTAGATCCACTGAATATAAATCCATACTTAATCATATCTATAAAGTTATCTCTGACTCACAATATTTTCTTTCGACGTATACGCGTATTTAAACAAGCAGAATGTGCGCATGTCCCTCACTTATCCACCGGAACTTCCGGTAAGTTTATGAATATTCATGAGTTATGATTACAACTACGCATAGCGGTAAGCGCGGAAGGAAATCACCGCATTGGGCGCCAGATATTGAACAGGGATATCTGTCGTCTGTAGCTAGGTGATAAACATGGGGTTGTGCCGATATTGTGTGTATTGTGATGTGCCTGCTCAGCGCCAAGAAGACAGTTATAAGGAAAAGTTGCTATAAAAATGATTAAGACAGAGATGTGCGATAGGTATAATATATACTTTCGTGGGATATCTAATCGTCTTAAAAAGACTGAATAGAATAAGTTCAGCCATTGTGATTATTAAAAAATATATACCATTTTACTCGTAATTGGCCACTGGGATGCTTAGTAATGGATGAAATTAAGTAGAGTTTCATTATTTAAGGGGAAAGCTCAACAAGAATTTGACTTCATCAGACTTGAATATTAACATGTTATAATCAGACAGGAAACAGCTCCGTGATAATATGAAGATATTACTATCTTTTTTAAAAGAATATTTTTTAATTTCTTATTAGGATACTCGAGGATGAGGATTAATGAGACTGTATCATTTTTAGCCAAGAGAGTTTAGTTGATCATCTTTCCCGGAAATAACTGAGAAATCGCTTGCTTGGAGAAGATGAAGATATCACCATTAGATTTGGAAGTCGATTTTGTACTCTCGTAAGACAGGGTAAATTGTACTTAGTGGAACCTCATCCAGATGTGGCAGCTGCAGTCCATTCTTAGACGTATCTGACTAAACCCCAATTGAAATTCCACAGTTGCTTAACTACAGCCTTCCCATTTTATTTTCGTTAAAACACTTATCAAGTGTTAGTATTATTTGGATTATTTGGACTACTGCTTTTATCTTGAATTTTATTTTCACAGTTTCTCGGCCGATGTAACTCTCGACCTTCTTGAAGTATATCTTGACGGGCTCTAAAGTTTTCCTGTTGAACTCTGGAATTTGTACGGAATTTCAAACAAGACTTTAACTTAGTTCACAGGTATAGCATGCTCTCGTTCAATCAGCCATGATCGGCTTAACGTTTTAATTAATTCACAATTCTATTCTTAATACAGTCTGCAATAATGATACAACTTTATTACTTCAGAAAGGTGGTCACATAGAACTGAACTTTGTCTAGTACTTTATCGGTTATGTCAGATTTCCGAGTTCGACAGGAAAATTCCAGAGTTCGGCAAGACACACCTGAAGAAATTTGGAGGTTATACCAACATTTTCGTTTCTGTTAACTTTATACCCTGCTTAGACCGATTTCTCTCTCTCTCTCTCTCTCTCTCTCTCTCTCTCTCTCTCTCTCTCTCTCTCTCTCTCTCTCTAAAATCATATTGTATGATGTTCTTATTTCATATTTTGTTGCCTTGATTTTCGCAAAAAATATTATATACTTGCAGGACCCGTTAACTGGAGTTGCCAGGTAGAAGCATGCCCCTCCATCATACAAATTTCAACTACGGTTGTTGTTGCTGGCCAATCCCCAACTGCCTAACATCAAGTACGGCTTTCGGAATAGACACCCGTACCTCCTCATGTTAAGAACAGCTTATGGAATAGACACCACTAACCTCGCCATTTTAAGAACGGCTTTCGGAATAGACTCATTTTATGAGGGATATTGGCAAAGTATTTGCCCCAAATTTAACGTTGATATTCGTTTTAGCATACTCACCCACAAAGACTATAAACCAAAAAAAAACAAAAAAAAAAAAACAGCGGATGGAAGTAGATTTGTTTATTGCGCGTGCGGAAAAATTGGCGGCCACTGAATTACAGTGCATAATGCATGTCTTTATATCTCGAAAACTACTTGTCGCCGCCGAAGGTAAAGAAAGATTGTCTTATTCAGCATAGTCGAAAATTGATAAAAGTCGTAATTTTAAAGGAAAATAATGTATGTTGAGCTAAAGCAAAGATTTACCTAAAAAAAAGTACTTGTCTGAGAAATGCCGATAATGACCCCGTAAAAAGAAGTACACACAAAAAAAATAAATATATAACAAATAAGTGTTAATGTACGCAATGTAATTTAGGGTAAATTTGTAGGTTAGCAGCTAAATTATTTGAAACACACAATTATGAAAATTATTTATTCATAGATAAAACTCAGTATTAGATCCAAAGACTAATAAACCCATAAAAGATATGATTATTTTTTCATCGTTTTTATGAGAGTAAATGTATGACATTGGAGGCCGTCGTAGTGCTTTAAACATTGTCTAAGGATTGGCTAATTGGCTTTTGTAAAGCCAAATCTGGCTTTTTTGCGCCCTTTCATAGAACTATTTAAATTAAGAGTATAAAAAGGCCAAATTAGGAAATAAAAAGGGCGATCTGTGAAACTTTAGAAAGGCCAAATTAAAAAAGCAAGATGAGGGCTTCAACTGGCGTAAGTGGATTCCAGAATAATAGAATTGGGCGGTCTCAGCCAATCAGATGAGGCGGATTTTGATGAAGGGAGAACTTATTAATTTTTAACCAGTTAATAGAAAGTTTATGTTACGTGTATGTAGCTAATGGCTAGTTACGGTGGATGCAATGTAAGTATCAGAGAAAAATGTAAAATAGGTCCCGATATTAATTTGTAGCAGTGGGAGGACTAAATATTTATAGAGAAAAAAATAGAGACTCCCACCTCTATAGATGTCACGATTGTGACGACATTGCTCCTAGGATGCATTGTAGCATTTTATTATAACGACTTAATGTGTTTGTAGCTAATAGTTTATATCTAATGTATTAGTGTGTGGCATCTGTTATGATACACCTACGATACTTTAGTCTTGAGGGGCATTTCTGACGTCAAAATATTATATAGTGAATATATATATATATGTATATATGCATATATATTATTTTGTATCAACCTTAGTGTATATATATATATATATATATATATATATGTGTGTGTGTGTGTGTGTGTGTGTGTGTGTGTTACGGTTTACTATGCTACCAAAGACAAAATAAGTTACTCTTTTGTAATAAAGAACCTAGATGAGTTTCACTTTCTATATATATTATATTATTTTGTTTCAAATTTTTTACATACACTCACACTCACACACACACACACACACACATATATATATATATATATACATATATATACAGGGTGGCCGAAAAGTCCCAGGACACTATACATGTATTTTTAATAAAACACAGTATTTTTTAATGAAACACACAGAAAACATATATATTCAACAAAAAAAGAGAACTTTATTAGAAACAAAGCAGAAAACAACTAGAGTAATTTAGTGGTCTTGGGGATCTGTATGTTGGCCCTCGTTGTTCTTGCACAATTCCATTCGCCTCCAGGTTCTTTGTGCCATTTTTTTTAGAGAATTCCTTGATACGCTAGCAAAAGCTGCAATAATCGCATGCTTTAGCTGATCAATGGTTTCGTATCTAATACCAGAAACTTGACCTATATATATTTATATATATATATATATATATATATATATATATATATATATATATATATATATATATATATATTTGTAAACAATTTTCGAGTAGGATCCCTCTCTTTCCCTATTCTGTTTATTAACTTTTCTAATCCTTTGTACTCCATTTTCCCTTTTTTTGTGTAAACTTCGTTTATTTGGTAAAAGCAGAGATGTGGTTAGGTAGTAAACGTAGATGAGTTATGAATAACTCATAAAAAATAGTTGTTTTCTTTCATGACGTTTATGTTACTATGGCATATGTCTGGTCGGATATAGAATATCATCGATGCAATTTATTTGAATTCATTTTTCTTTATCCGAAGGAGACTGATTAAACGATTTTCTAACTCAATAGCCGACAGAATCAGATACTGAATTGGCATCTGCGATGCTATTAAGTTCTAGAACCAATAAGTATTCACTGATAATAACTTGTGTGAAAAGTTCTATTGATTAAATACTTCTAATATCACCACTACTACTACTACTACTACTACTAGTACTACTACTACTACTAGTAGTACTACTACTACTAATAATAATAATTATAATATTGCAACAGCTACTAATGGTAATAATGATGATGATGGTGATGATGAGAACAAAAAAGGAAACACGGGAAAAGAAAATTAAAAGCAGTGTTGAGCGGCCTTCTCGTTCCTTGTATAACATTGCGTCTTCATTTAAAAATGTCAGTCAACCATAGTCGATTCCTCTTGTACATTTCGTCGCATCTCAGCATTTGTTCGTCCATTTTTTTTTTCGTATTCATATTTCGAACCGCATTTCTTTCGGATTCCTTCCGTTTTAATTGGACCGAGTTCTGGAAGGAAAAACAAATCTAAATGCAAATCGTCTCATTCTTATCACTTGATGACTTTTTGAAAAGCACTTCCGTTTTGGAAACAAGTGACGGGCACAAAGAAGAAGATGATGAAAAAAGATGACGACGAAGAAGTAAAAGAATGACATAAGAAGAAGACAAAGAAGAAAAGGAGGAGAAAGAGAAAGAGTAGAATAAATGGGAAATAAGAACTCGTGAGACGAATAAAATGAAGAAAGAAAATCTAAAAAAAAGTCCAAAATGTGAATTTGCAGCAATAACCTGATGAGAAAATAATGACTGATAACAATAATAATAATAATGATAAAATAATGAACGTTATTATAATGATAAAATCATGAATATTATAATAATGATAAAATAATGAACATTATAATAATGATAAAATAATGAATATTATAATAATGATAAAATAATGAATATCACAATAATGATAAAATAATGAACATTATTATAATGATAAAAAAATGAATATCACAATAATGATAAAATAATGAACATTAGACTAATGATAAAATCATGAATATTATAATAATGATAAAATAATGAACATAATAATAATGATAAAATAATGAACATAATAATGTTGATAAAATAATAAACATTATAATAATGATAAAATAATGAAAATTATAATAACGATAAAATAATGATCATTATAATAATGATAAAATAATGAAAATAATAATAATGATAAAATAATGAACATTATAATAATGATAAAATAACGAACATTATAATATTGATAAAATAATGAATATTATAATAATGATAAAATAATGAACATAATAATAATGATAAAATAATTAACATAATAATAATGATAAAATAATCAAAATTATTATAATGATAAAATAATGAAAATTATAATAATGATAAAATAATGAACATTATAATAATGATAAAATAATGAATATAATAATAATGATAAAATAATGAACATTATAATAATGATAAAATAATGAACATTATAATAATGATAAAATAATGAACATTATTATAATGAGAAAATAATGAACATTATAATAATAATAAAATAATGGACATTATTATAATGATAAAATAATGAACATTATTATATTGATTAAATAATGAACATTATAATAATGATAAAATAATGAAAATTATAATAATGATAAAATAATGAATATTATAATAATGATAAAATAATGAACATTATAATAATGATAAAATAATGAACATTATAATAATGATAAAATAATGAACATTATAATAATGATAAAATAATGAACATTATAATAATGATAAAATAATGCACATTATATTAATGATAAAATAATGAACATTATTATATTGATTAAATAATGAACATTATAATAATGATAAAATAATGAAAATTATAATAATGATAAAATCATGAATATTATAATAATGATAAAATAATGAACATTATAATAATGAAAAAATAATGAAAATTATAATAATGATAAAATAATGAATATTATAATAACGATAAAATAATGAACATTATAATAATGATAAAATAATGAACATTATAATAATGATAAAATAATGAACATTATAATAATGATAAAATAATGCACATTATTATAATGATAAAATAATTAACATTATTATATTGATTAAATAATGAACATTATAATAATGATAAAATAATGAAAATTATAATAATGATAAAATCATGAATATTATAATAATGATAAAATAATGAACATTATAATAATGATAAAATAATGAAAATTATTATAATGATAAAATAATAAAAATTATAATAATGATAAAATAATGAACATTATAATAATGATAAAATAATGAACATTATAATAATGATAAAATGATGAACATTATAATAATGATAAAATAATGAATATTATAATAATGATAAAATAATGAAAATTATACTAATGATAAAATAATGAACATTATAATAATGATAAAATAATGACCATTATAATAATGATAAAATCATGAATATTATAATAATGATAAAATAATGAAAATTATAATAATGATAAAATAATGGACATTATAATAATGATAAATAATGAACATTATAATAATGATAAAATAATGGACATTATTATAATGATAAAATAATGAACATTATTATAATGATAAAATAATGAATATTATAACATTCATAAAATAAAAAAATATTTTAATAATGATAAAATAATGGTCATTATATTAATGATAAAACAATGAACATTACAATAATGATAAAATCATTGACATTATTATAATGATAAAATAATGAGCATTATCATAATGATAAAATAATGAATGTTATAATAATGATAAAATAATGAATATTATAATAATGATAAAATAATGAACATTATAATAATGATAAAATAATGTATATTATAATAATGATAAAATAATGAACATTATTATAATGATAAAATCATGAATATTATAATAATGATAAAATAATGAACATAATAATAATGATAAAATAATGAACATAATAATAATGATAAAATAATGAACATTATAATAATGATAAAATAATGAAAATGATAATAATGATAAAATAACGAACATTATAATAATGATAAAATAATGGACATTATAATAATGATAAAATAATGGACATTTTTATGATGATAAAAAAATGAACATTATTATAATGATAAAATCATAAATATTATAATAATGATAAAATAATTAACATTATTATAATGATAGAATAATGGACATTATAATAATGATAAAATAATGGACATTATTATAATGATAAAATAATGAACATTATTATAATGATTAAATAATGAACATTATAATAATGTTAAAATAATCAAAATTATAATAATAATAAAATCATGAACATTGTAATAATGATAAAATGATTAATATTATAATAAGGATAAAATAATGAACATTATAATAATGATAAAATAATGAACATTATAATTATAATAAAAAATGAAAATTATAATAATGATAAAATAATGAAAATTATAATAATAATAAAATAATGAAAATTATAATAATGATAAAATAATGAACATTATAATAATGATAAAATAATGAACATTATAATAATGATAAAATAATGAAAATTATAATAATGATAAAATAATGAACATTATAATAATGATAAAATAATAAACATTATAATAATGATAAAATAATCAAAATTATAATAATGATAAAATAATGAAAATTTTAATAATGATAAAATAATCAAAATTATAATAATGATAAAATAATGAATATTATAATAATTATAAAATAATGAACATTTTCCTAATGATAAAATAATGAATATTATAATAATGATAAAATAATGAACATTATTATAATGATAAAATCATGAATATTATAATAATGATAAAATAATGAATATTATAATAATGATAAAATAATGAACATTATTATAATGATAAAATAATGAAAATTATAATAATGATAAAATAATGAAAATTATAATAATGATAAAATAATGAAAATTATAATAATGATAAAATAATGAACATTATAATAATGATACAATAATGGACATTATAATAATGAGAACATAATGAACATTATATTAATTATAAAATAATGAAAATTATAATAATGATAAAATAATGAACATTATAATAATCATAAAATAACGAAACTTATAATAATGATAAAATAATGTACATTATAATAATAATAAAATAATGCAAATTATGATAATGATAAAATAATGAAAATTATAATAATGATAAAATAATGAAAATTATAATAATGATAAAATAATGAACATTATAATAATGATAAAATAATGAAAATTATAATAATGATAAAATAATGAAAATTATAATAATGATAAAATAATGAACATTATAATAATGATAAAATAATGAAAATTATAATAATGATAAACTAATGAAAATTATATTAATGATAAAATAATGAACATTATAATAATGATAAAATCATGAATATTATAATAATGATAAAATAATCAAAATTATAATAATAAAATATTGAAAATTATAATAATGATAAAATAATGGACATTATAATAATGATAAAATAATGAACATTATAATAATGATAAAATAATGGACATTATAATAATGATAAAATAATGAATATTATAATAATGATAAAATAATGAACATTATAATAATGATAAAATAATCAAAATTATAATAATAAAATAATGTAAAATTATAATAATGATAAAATAATGAACATTATAATAATGATAAAATAATGAACATTATAATAATGATAAAATAATGAATATTATAATAATGACAAAATAATGATTATTATAATAATGATTAAATAATGAACATTATAATAATGAACATTATAATAATGATAAAATAATTAACATTATAATAATGATAAAAAAATATATATTACAATAATGATAAAATAATGAACATTATAATTATGATAAAATAATGAAAATTATAATAATGATAAAATAATGAACATTATAATAATGATACAATAAGGAACATTATAATATATGATAAAATAATGAATATCACAATAATGATAAAATAATAAACATTATAATAATAATAAAATAATGGACATTATAATAATGATAAAATCATGAATATTATAATAATGATAAAAACATGAACATAATAATAATGATAAAATAATGAAAATTATACTAATGATAAAATAATGAATATTATAATAATGATAAAATAATGAACATTACAATAAATATAAAATAATTTATATTATAATAATTATAAAATAATGAACATTATAATAATGATAAAATAATGAAAATAATAATAATGATAAAATTATAAAAATTATTATAATAATAAAATAATGAAAATTATAACAATGATAAAATAATGAAAATTATAATAATGATAAAATAATGAAAATTATAATAATGATAAAATAATGAACATTATAATAAGGATAAAATAATGAAAATTATAACAATGATACAATAATTAAAATTATGATAATGCTAAAATAATAAAAATTGTAATAATGATAAAATAATACAAATTAAAATTATAAAAAATAATTAAAATTATAATAATTATAAAATATTAAAAATATAATAATAATAAAATAATGAAACGTATAATAATGATAAAATAATGAAAATTGTAATAATCACGCAAATGCTGATGAAACTAATAACAATAATAATAATAAAAAGAATAAAAATGACAATTATGATAATAATGATAATAATAAAAAATAATTAGAAACAATAATCTATATACTAATCGGATAGCTTGTGTCTTATTTATTTTTTGTGTCATGTTTGCATCCGAATGACTGTCGTTTAATTGTTATAGATTTCGATTGGAACAAAAAATTTACCAAGAATTCTTTGGAAGTTTTGGTTTGGATTTCAACTATAGCTGATGGCACTTAAGTCATCAAAGTTTTTAAAACAATTTTACCTAGAATTATTTAGATGTTTTGTTTCGGTTTCAATTATAGCTGATGGCACTTAAGTCATTAATGTTTTATAAACAATTTTACCAAGAATTCTTTTGAAGTTTTTGTTTCCGTTTCAATTATAGCTGATGGCACTTAAGTCATCAATGTTTTATAAACAACTTTTCCAAGAATTCTTTGAAAGTTTTTGTTTCCTTTTCAATTATCGCTGATGGCACTTAACTTATCAATGTTTTAGAAACAATTTTACCAAGAATTCTTTAGAAGCTTTTGTCCCTGTTTCAATTATAGCCGATGGCACTTTAGTCATCATAATTTTAAAAACAATTTTACAAAGAATTCTTTGGAAGTTTTGGTTTCATTTTAAATTATAGCTGATGGCACTTAAGTCACCAATGTTTTTAAAACAATTTTACCAAGAATTCTTTGGAAGTTTTTGTTTAGGTTTCAATTATAGCTTATGGCACTTAAGTCATCAATGTTTTATAAAGAATTTTACAAAGAATTCTTTGGAAGTTTTAGTTTTTTGTTTCGGTTTCAATTATAGCCGATGGCACTTAAGTCATAAATTATCTATAAACAATTTTACAAAGAATTCTTTGGAAGTTTTCGTAACATATTTTAAAAACAATTTTACTAAGAATTGTTTCGAAGTTTTGATTTCGTTTTCAATTATAGCTGATAACACTTAAGTCATCAATGTTTTATAAACAATTTTACCAAGAATTCTTTTGAAGTTTTGGTTTTGTTTTCAATTATCGCTGATGGCACTTAAGTCATAATGTTCTATAAATAATTTTACCAAGAATTCTTTGGAAGTTTTTGTTTCCGTTTAAGTCATAGATTATGGCACTTAAGTCATCAAAGTTTTATAAACAATTTTACGATTAATTCTTTGGAAGTTTTGGTTTCGGTTTCAATTATAGCTGATGGCACTTAAGTCATCAATGTTTTATAAACAATTTTACAAATAATTCTTTGGAGATTTTGGTTTCGGTTTCAATTATAGCTGATGGGACTTTAGTCATCAAGTTTTTATAAACACATTTACCAAGAATTCTTTGGAAGTTTTTGTTTCTTTTTCAATTATAGCTGACGACACTTAAGTCATCAAAGTTTTATAAACAATTTAACCAAGAATTCTTTTGAAGTTTTTGTCTCGGTTTCGGTTTACATTAAAGCTGATGACACTTTAGTCATAAATGATTTAAAAAGAATTCTTTGGAAGTTTTGTTTTCTTTTTCAATAATTGCTGATGGAACTTAAGTCATCAATGTTTTATAAACAATTTTACCAAGAATTCTTTGGAAGTTTTGGTTTCGGTATAAATTATAGCTGATGGCACTTAAGTCATCAATGTTTTAAAACAATTTTACCAAGAATTCTTTGGAAGTTTTCGTTTCGGTTTCAATTATAGCTGGTGGCAGTTAAGTCATCAATGTTTTATAAACAATTTTACCAAGAATTCTTTTTGAAGTTTTGGTTTTGGTTTCAATTATCGCTGATGGCACTTAAGTCATCAATGTTTTAAAATCAAATTTACCAAGAATTCTTTGGAAGCTTTGGTTTCGATTTCAATTATAGATGAGGCAACTTAAGTCATCGATGTTTCATAAACAATTTTACCAAGAATTCTCCATAAGTTTTGATTTCGGTTTCGATCATATTTAAAGGGACACAAGTTAGTTTTGGTTTCGGTTTGGGTTCAAACTGATACATCCAAGTTATATGGATATATTTTTGAAAAACTGAGAGAATCTTAACTCTATAATAATAGATACGAAATCCGCAAGCATTATAATATCGTATTTAAGCATGCTTTACGACCGGGCTACGCCGGGCGTACCTTCCAGCTTAGCTAAATACTTTTGCAGTTTTAACAAAAAAGGTACAATAATATCAGAGCGTCTCCATTTACGCTCACAATGTACACAATGCCATCTTCAGTACATTATATTGTAATTAGTCCCTTGTGGACTTTTCACAGATCGCACTTAATAATAATAATAATAATAATAATAATAATAATAATAATAATAATAATAATAATAATAATAATAATAATAATAATTGGAATCAGAGGAATGACTGGAAAAATACAACGAACAGCTATAATGAAAACAGGCGAAATATTAAGGAAAACCTTTGAATGTTGAGACTAACACACGTGAGCAACAAGCGCGGACCAGACAAACTGCTGCAGAGAAAAAATCATGGAACGCCACACAGAACCAAGAACATTGAAGCCGCATATCTATAAGTTCTCTGCCTCCCCCCATCCCATTACCACATCAATGAACCTCCCACCCTAAAAAAGTGAGACAAAACAGCCAAGTAGATCAAGGAGGAAGGGAAGACGGAGGGGAAAGCACTGACCAGAACTCCGTTCGATAAGTGCGAAGAGAACTGGAGGCTTATTGCCACTCAAATTCCAGTTACGACCAATAGCCGCTGCCAACGAGAAAGCAATGGGAAGCAGCTGTTGCGATAATGCAAATTTATTTGCAAATACTACTGAAAGAGATGGAGACTAATGGAAATCGGGGGATACTTGTTCTCACTCAGCTTCCAGGGAACACCACAGGCTATCTTTAAGGAGAGATCCTTGATAACTTGTGTGAAAGCTACTTGTTAGCTAATAATAATAATAATAATAATAATAATAATAATAATAATGATAATGATAATGATAATTATGATGATAATGATAATAATAATGATAACAACAACAATAATAATAAGTTATTATTATTATTGTTGTTGTCGTCATTATTATTATTATCATTATCAATAATAACAACAATAACAACAACAACAACATAATAATAATAATAATAATAATAATAATAATAATAATAATAATAATAATAATAATAATAAAGGGTAATGGGTTGAAAAGACGAAGAAAGTAAAAGAAAGAGCAGGTTTCAATGAAAGAGAGCAAAATAAAAAAAATAATGAATTAAAAAAAGAGAATATTATTTAGAAACAAGAGAGACAGCAACAAGAAAATGGCGTGTTCGAATACTACAAATGCTATTATAAATAATAGTTAAGGACTAACAAAGTAAGATGGCGGAGAAAATAAAAAAAGATGTAAAATGAAAAAATATAAAAGCTGAGTCGAAACAAGATGAAAAAGAACAAAACGTGATTTAGCAACTGTTTCCCGGGTGTTTGGAGGTGTATGTTGAGCAAAAAAAAAAAATAAAATACAGTCAATTTTTTTAACTTTGACCCCTATTATGACCCCTTAACATTTATTGTTTTGGGCTCAAATCGAGTTATTAAGCTAGAGCTATGTGCAAGGTACCTATATATAAAATTTCAAGTGTTTAGACCCAAATTGTCGGAGGATTTCGGTAGAGTTCTCAAATGTCAAATCGTTGGACTTTGACCCCTTAACAGCCAAATTTCTGGCCGAAAACCGGTCCCAAAGATTTTCCCAAATCCCAGTACCCTGTATATCAAAATTCGAGTCTGTGCACTAAAAATTGACAGAGTTATTGCGTATGAAAATGTACACAGTCAGACACACATACAGACACACAGACACGTTCTCTTTATATATATATATATATATATATATATATATATATATATATATATATATATATATATATATAATTGAAATGCGTGTATATAATACGATTAAAAGCCACATAACGCAAAAATTTCAATAAACGAATGCTTATTTGTTCAAACCATATATTTCGACGTAATCCGTCTTTATCAGGATTCTTTTTCTTTTATCGCATGACGATATTACAAAACAAACCCGGCGCATCCCGAACTTGAAAAAAGTTACCGTTGAACAACCACATGCGGATACTTAATTTCATTCCGTAATAACACCATGTGACAGAAGAAAAAAAATCCTGATAATCTCTGAGATGAGTATTGGCTGAAGAGAGCTTGATATGGATATCTATAACGGTCATAATTATCGGGCTTGAAACCGACGGTACCAATTACTTATCTCATCTAACAAATTTCTGTACACAAAAATACAAAATATAAATACGATCTTATTTTTCGGATTTTCCTTTTAATTGAGCAGTATGCTGTATTTCTTTTTCAAAAAACAAAACAAAAAAAAAAACTAATCATAATGTCCACCACCAGGAATTTACGGTGAATTGAGTGGTTGAGCACTATCAGGAAAGAACACCACAAAACAGTAAGCAAAACCCACCTTCTTTAAAGTAACCAAAGATGGAAAAATATACGTTAATTACTCTACTAAAAAGATACCAACACGCAGTAACCAGCTATATACAAGAACCCTACTAAGGAAAATTGAAGGTGTCATCAAGAGGATGATATGAAAGATTATAAACGAAACAAATGTCCAAGAGAAAGTAAAAAAGCAATTTCGGATTAAAATCGATAAAATATCCGGATAAAGTAGATGAATTAGAAAATTTCGAAAAAGATTTAGAAGACATTATCCCTAAGCTTCAATTTACACATAGATCAAATGAATTTCAAAAAACAATAGCAGCTGATATCCAAAAAAATAAAAAGAAAAAGAAAAAATGAGACGATTGTTTTTCCAAATAAAACGAAAAATTTATATAAAATGGAAAAGGAAAAGAAAAAAAGGCAACTTGTACTAAACTCTATTACAGAAAAATACCAATTAGCAGAAAAAAGATATAAATCTATGAACCAAGAGGCAACAGAAGAAGCCACAAAGTTAGGCATAGATTACAAAGTAAATAGGTTTGCAAAGAAAAATGTGTTTATAACTATAAAAGACCACAAGGAAACTTTTAATAATAATCCAATCTGCAGGCTAATAAACCAGGCTAAAAGCCAGATGAGTATAGCTGGCAAGTCTATAATAAGAGAAATCGGAAAAGAGATAAAAAGAACATCAAATCTTAATTTGTGGGCGGACACTGGCGCGGTACTGGACTGGTTTAAAAGCATGTCTGAACCACACAAATGTAAATTCACACAACTGGATATCGTCGATTTTTACCCCTCATCACTAAGGAAATTATAGAAAAATCATTGGTTTTCGCAAAGATTAGTATTGGCTGAAGATACGGATACCTAAAACGGTTCTAATTATCTGTCTTGAAACCGACGGTACCAATGACTTATCTCATCGAACAACTTTCTGTACACAAAGTACAATATATATATATATATATATATATATATATATATATATATATATATATATATATATAGTGCCGGCAAAATTTGAAAGTATTTGTTTTAAATTGTGGTGAATACTAGAATATTTCAATTAAACGTCAAATATGAACAGGTAAAATTATAGCAGAATAAAAGGCTAATCAAAGTAGGTATTGTTTGTTTAAACAGTTATATTAAATTTAGCTTGAATTTGCAGTTTTTGAAAAAAATACAAGTGCGGACTTTCTTTTTGCCGCCTGTATATATATATATATATATATATATATATATATATATATATATATGTACACTAACAAAGATACCTGCTCTTAGTACGGGACTTGTTGTACGCTTAGGTACCCGCATCACGGCACCCTTGCAGTAAGTGGATGTTGTAAGAGCAACTTTCTTAAGGTGTTGCACTTTTCTACTACCTCCTAAAGTGAGTTAAATCAATCTATGAGCTTTAAAGCAAATAGGATATATTAAATTTGCCACTTACATTGTTACACATGGAAATTGCAACAATTACAATGATGTACAATGTTAACATTTGTTTAAGTGGTTGATGGAATTCACAAAGAAGTGTGCCGGCGCCATGGTGGCAGTTCTTGGGATGTTGACGAACCCCAAGTTGGTGTACACTATACCTAGATGGCGAGTTTATGGACATTTGGACAAAATATAACCCAAAACTTTTGACCCTGACCTTGAAAAATAATATGCCCCATCCCTAGGTTGAAGATCAGCACCAAGCCAGGTTTGGTCCTAGTCTGTCCAGTGGTGTGGGCTGTAAGAGAGTATATATACATAGACTATACATGTCCTTGATCTTTGACCTTCACCTTGAAAATTGGTGTGCACCATCCCTAGGTTGGGGATTATCATCATGCCAACTTTATTCATGATCGGGTCAGGTTTGTTGCGTGTAGGAAAATTGTACACAAACACACACACACACACACACACACACACACACACACACACGAACAGTACTACTATTATATATATATATATATATATATATATATATAATAGTAGGGTTCGTGTATGTGTGTGTGTGTGTTTGTGTACAATTTTCCTACACCCAACACACCTGACCCGATCATGAACAAAGTTGGCATGATGATAGTCCTCTACCCAAGGGGAACTGGCATTGGACAGCCTATTTCCTTAGATGAGTTAGTAATTAAAGGATACTCTAACTTAACTTCTAAATCTGACCCCCAAGATCGCCATGGGCATGGAATATGTGTCTGTATTAAAGATGGCTTTCCATGTGGTAGGGACATCTTCAGAAAAGATCTTATCTTACTCTATATGTGCTTCCGGGTTGCCTTTGTTCACACTACTGCATTTATATTTACTCTCTATCGCCCTCACAACAGCTGAGTTACTATCTTGAAAAGCATATCTGAGAAAATTGACAAGTCCTATCAGCATATCCTTCAGCTAACATTCACGTATGTGGAGACTCCAATGTTCATAATGTGGAATGGTTGACCCACTCAAACAAGACCGATGATGAGGCGAGGTTCTGTGATGATTTCTCCATTGCTTATGACCTCACTCAGATTGTTCACGAACCCACCCGTGTGCCCGACAATGACGGACAGTATGCGAGTCGACTAAACCTTTTTCTAACAACTTGCCCTGAACTATGTTCAGTTTCTGTTCTGTCTCCTCTTGGATCTTCCGACTACTATGTTGTATCAATTAAGATAAAAATGAAATATAATAAGTACCCAGACGTACCTCTCCATCGTACAGTATATCGATACACTATGACTGACTGGGATAGCTTCCGTACATTTATATCGGATCTACCTCTATGTTCAATGTTTAAAAAGGATGTATAGTATCAGACCTGACAGAATGGTAAATTGTAGGTATAGACCGTTTCATACCCTCGAAAATAGTTCCAGCAAAAATCTAACAGCGAGGCATGGTTCTCTCCAGAATGTGCTGCTGCCATTGCGCACAGAACTCACTTTTTCCACTGCTTCCAACGAAATAGATACATGGAAACTGAAGCCGCTTTCAGGACTGCCAGGAACCATTGTAAGAAAGTAATAAAGAACGCAAGAGAGTTGTATGCTCAGTCCCTCAAGTCGAAAGTAGCTAAGCAGCGGATTGGTTCCCACTAGTTTTGGTTAATAGCAAACAGAATCCTGACCAGAAGCGTGTGTTCTATCCCAACTATCATCAATGGACCTGAGTTAATCTCATCAGCATCAGACAAAGCCAAACTCTTTGCTAATAACTTTGCAGCTAATTCGTCCCTTTGCGACCAAGGCCGCCAACCCTCAATATTTCCTCCTGTATCAGAAAACACGCTATGTGATATACATATATCTGTACGTGATATTGCCAAGCTAATCAAAAACCCTGATTCTAGTAAAGCAACCCGCCCTGACGGTATTCCAATTATATTACTCCAAAGACTTCAACCAGAACAGGAGCCCATACTTACAAAACTGTTTAAACGTTGTCTTAAGGAGAATTGCTTCCCATCACCCAGGAAAATCTCATCAGTATGCCCTGTATTTAAGAATTCAGGTGATCGCTCATCCCCCTCTCAGTACAGATCAATAAGACTCCTGTGCGTCATGAGTAAGTTGCTGGAATCTGTCTTAAATAGAGAAGTAATCAACCATCTCAGCAAAAATAACCTTCTTAGTGACACACAATATGGTTTCCGTTCTACTAGATCTACAGCAGATGTGCTTACAGTTATATCTCATAGGATTAGCGAATCTCTCGACGGAGGCAACCTTTCTAGGGCAATTGCTCTTGACATATCTAAGGCCATTGATAGGGTATGGCATGATGGTTTACTTCACAAGATCTCTAGCTATGGTATAGCTGGATATGTCTTCTCAATTATTAAATCATTTCTTTCTGACAGGTTCATAAGAGTATTAGTTGATGGGCAAAAATCAGACTCACAGTATTAATCCTGGAGTCCCTCAGGGGTCCATCCTGGGACCAACTCTTTTCCTGATCTACATTAATGATCTTCCAAATCACATCCTTACATCATTTGTAGAGATTTATGCTGATGACACTACCATCTATGGCAGCACATCTAAGACCGTAAACGACCAAGTTCTCTCCGATTCTCTCTCCTCTAATCTTGAGAACGTGGTACAATGGGGAAAGGAGTGGGTGATTACTTTTAATACATCTAAAACCAAGCTCCTGTCTTTACATCATCAGCGTTCTGATCCCCATCTGGCATCAGTAAAAATGAATGACTCTCGACTTGAGGAGGCCTCAAGTTTTGACAAGCCTCTGGGTTTGACCTCTACTCCCGATCTTAAATGGAACAGCTACATCAAATCTGTTACCAAGGCCACTGGAAAAATAGTGGAATCCTTCTAGCGATCCAGTAGATATCTTTTTTTTTTTTTTTTTTACAAAGAAGTCAGCACTTATCAAGGCCCGGAGGTCACTCGAGGATAAGGGTTATTGCGTGTACAGCAATCAATTGGATAATATCTTAATAATCGCTAGTAATAGAGATTTGATAAAGTGTTTTACTTAAGGGGGTGGTTCATCAGGAACTTGTTTATGTTGGACTTGAAGACATCCAAGTTAGAGTCAGATGGGAAAAAGCAAAATTAAACAAACCTTAGGTCCAAACAACCGACACCCCACATAAAGGGCATCCAGACACGCAGCAAATTCTCCAATCAGTTCTTGGGCGAAAACCAGCTGCCAAGAGATCAAAGCTGAAACAGTTGACCTCTGCAGACTCCACTAAACTCCTCCACCAATCCCGGATCCAAACACCTGAAATCCCAGATGCAGGCCACCCGGACATGATCCAAACTTTCCAATATATATATATATATATATATATATATATATATATATATATATATATATATATATATATATATATGTGCACATAAAGTCATGAACAGCAATAGGACCCGAGCAAAGTCGGGCCGAAATGAAAACAAATACTGAAGTAATCAATTATGAAATAATGAAGTAATCAGTTATAATTATCACATAGAAATTTCGTGTGGGCATCATCATCCTACCAAAACGCATTCTTTAAGGATGAGTACTAGAATTGTGGATCAAGGAATGGGAGGGGAACATTTTTTTGTTTTGCTTTAATTAATAATCTCTATCTCTGCTATTATATAAAAGAACCCCTGTGGGTGTGTTTATGTGTTTGTGTGAGTTTGTTCCCTATGAACTCGAAAACGACTGGGCAGATTTTTATGAAATTTCACACAAACGTACTTCATGTGTCTGGCAGTGTTCCTAGATAGGTTTTGTATCAGAATGTCTTCGATAAGTATCGATAGTCTATATAATTCGATAAGTATCAATATTCAAAATAATCTGATGAAAGAAGGAACACACGATTTGGACCAACGTTAACACCTTATACAGCCTAATATCACAAGTGCATTTGAGAAGTTTTATTACCACACAAGCTGTAAGGCCCGACATATAAAATCATCAGAAAGCTCTTTGATATGACAGGGGTGAGTTCGAAATGAATCTCACTGCTGATGCATTTCTATATCTATATAAGAGCCAGGTACGTTCAAGGATGGAATACTATTGGCACATCTGGGCAGGAGCTGCTAGAAAGGACTTGTCCTGCCTTGATAGAGTTCAAAATAGATTTCGTAGCCTCGTACGAGATATCCTTTTCTCTTCCCTGCAACCTCTCTCTCACAGGAGAGATGTTGTGAGTTTGCCTCTGCTGTATCGTTATTTTCATGGAAAGTGTTCGACTGCGCTTCAGTCAATGGTCCCCCCTCGCCAAACAAGAAACACTCGTTTAGCTTAAAACACTATCAATAATTCCCCCCACTTGTTATATGTGCCTAAACCTAAACGTAGATTCCATGAACAAAGATTCTTTCTTAGAACTGCACGCCTGTGGAATTGTCTTATGTTTTCCTGCTTTCCAGCTGACTACAATATGGTTGTCTTCAAGTCTAACGTAAACAAGTTTTTTATGAGCCGTTCCATATGTTAGAAAATTTACCACATTTCCATTACTAACGATTACTACATTGTCCAATTTCTACTGTACACTCTTTAACCCTTACCCCCGAGTGGCCTCTTGGCCTTGATAAGTGGTGATGTCTCTCTCTCTCTCTCTCTCTCTCTCTCTCTATATATATATATATATATATATATATATATATATATATATATACTAGCAGCTCCGCCAGGCTTTGCTAGGGCGCTATGTACTGTTCATAACTTTATGTGCATATATATATATATATATATATATATATATATATATATATATATATATATATATATATATATATATGTATATGTATATATAAAAGTTTGACTTTTTAACTTTGACTTCCTGACAGTCAACTTTTTTGCCCCAAAACTGATTAAACAGATTGCTGTATGTCTGAATACCCGTTATGTAAAATTACAAATGTTTAGACCCAAAATTAGTTGAATAGTTTGCTAGACACCGCAAAGGGAACATCTTTTTAACTCTGACCCCTTAGCAGTCAAAATTTCGGCCAAAACCGATTAAAAAGCTTGCCCTATGTCTGAATAAACTTTATGTAAAATATCAAATGTTTAGACCAATAATTGGCGTAATTTTGTAGAGATCCCAGAACTCAATTTTTAAAAACTTTGTCCCCAATTTTTCCCCTTAACATTAATGGTTTTGGGCTGAAATAAAATAAAAAAGTTTGATCTATGTCCAAGTAACCTACATCTAAGATTTCAAGTGTTTAGACCCAAAATTGGTAGAGAGGTTTTGTAGATTTTCAAAGGTCAAATTGTTGCACTTTGACCTCTTGACAGTCAAACTTGTGTCCAAAAACCGATCAAAATATTTTCCAATACCCCTCATGTTAAAAACTCGAGTCTGTAGACTTAAAATTGACAGAATATTTTGGTAGGGAAATGTACACACAAAGACATACACAGAGATAATTTTACTTTTATAGACATATAAATACTAAAATTTGCTTGAAATTATGAATGGGAATTCATTCTTTATGTTGTACATAAACACATCAACCAAGCATATCAAACCCTAACACAATCTACCTGTCCGCCCTGTTTATCCACCAGTTGGTTATAATTTCCAACCTTCACCTGGCCACTCCCACCAAATTTCCGCCCGCCTCTATTAGACTGATCGTCACCTTTCTAAGCTGGTCTATATCCGCGAGCATTGCAAGCAAACAGGTTTTAATTATGCCATCAGGTTCTCGCGAACAAACATATGGTTTCGAAATGGCTTCATTCTCCAGAACGAGGCGCAAGAAGAAACATGGTTGGCGTTGGAAAGATTTTGTCGGCAGAGGGCGGTGGCGTCGCTAGGTTTGCTTGCTGTTCCAGGTGTCGAGACAAACGTAACCTTTTAATGTTGGCGCGTGCGCAAGAATGAAGTAGAATGTTAGAGACGCCGAGATCGCTCTTAAAAGGAAATGAACTTTCTTTGACTGATGACAGACGATGAGATGAACTTGAACAACCTTATACACGTATTTGGATTGAGTTAGCTAATTATTTTAGGTTGTTTACATCTATCTATCTATCTATCTATCTATCTATCTATATGTTTATCGATCGGTTCAATTTTTTAACAATCTACATCTACAGAGATATAACCCGCTTTCTTTCCATCAACATATTAACACTTTTGCGTATCTTTCTTCTCTCTTGGCTACTTTCTCTCTCTATGCATGTATATATAGTAAATTGATGCATATATATATATATATACATATATATATATATATATATATATATATGTGTGTGTGTGTGTGTGTGTGTGTGTGTGTATAGGACTGTTTCGCTGTTTCACGGCTCATCAGTGCGGCTAGACAGGCAATTGCCTCAAGCCAGGATCGAAATCTGACCGCCCAAATGACAGTCAAGGCTTCTCGCCATTACGCTATATTGCTGCTGCTGTGTGGGTAATGAATTTTACGATGTTCAGTTTTGACATCGTCCAAATGCCTTCGCTCGATTTGTTTACACACACACACACACACACACACACACACCCACATATATATACATATATATATACACATTTATATGTATACACACGTACATACATACACATATATATATATATGCATATATATATATATTTCTGTGAAAATCTCTTTTATTTCCTTATAATATATACCAATCCTTATTTAAGAAGCTCAATGTAATTACACACACACACACATACACACACGCATACACACACATATATATATATACATATATATATATACATTTATATGTATACACAGGTACATATATATATGTGCATATATATATATATATATTTCTGTGGAAATCTCTTTTATTTCCTTATAATATATACCAATCCTTATCTTAGAAGCTCAATGTAATTACAGAGCAATATAGTGAATGAATTACAAAAGTGTATATTCGAAATTTCATGATGTTGAACATCTTACAATTCATTCTTTTAATCTAGTTGACTTTTAACATTCTTGACAGTATCTGTTTCGTAGCGCAAAATCAACCACTTAATTATTATATCAATCAGTAAATCTAAATCAATCAGTAAATCTAACCTTATGGCTTAATGTAAACATACTATAAGGCATTTACAGCTTCTCTTCCAATTTCCTTTTGATGGATTCATTGTTTCTATTTCTTCTGATGAGTTAAGGGCAAAATAGATTCATTTAATATATAAAAATATATATGCATGTATGTATGTGTTTATGTGTACATGTATGTGTTTATGTGTACATGTGTATATATATATATGTACATATGGGCATTTGTTTGTTTACGTGTGTGTATGTACATATTATTGTATAAAATAAATAAAAAGAAGCTTTTCGTATCTATCTTAAAATACAGTTGAATTTGGGAGCGACGTTTTCGTTCTTTTTTCGAATGAAAAAAAATAGCCGTTGACGTAAAAATGATTTTACAGCACCTCTGCATATAACGTCTTATATGATTTGGATTTTTCTTCTCATTTGCAATCAATAATAGCGTTAGAATGCAAAATACTAGACAATTAAATGCGCGTTTCTTCATATTTATTTACTGTTTAATTTTTAAATTTCTTTTATATGTGCATATGTATTGTGTGCATGTATTTATGTGCGTACTTATATGTTTATGTATTTAAGATTGACGTAGAACCTTCTCATTAGCAATACCTTCTCCTCCTTCCTCTTCATTCTCCTTATCCCCCGTGTACGCACGTCACTTTCTCTACACTTATGAAGACTGAAGGATCGGTCGAAAATGATGTACATCTAAATTCTTTTTTTAATTTCTTTATAATCATATTTTGTATTCCTGTATAATTACGTCAGCCCCTTTTAGAAAGTTGTTTATTATTATTATCGTTCAGCACTTTCAGATGTAATGAGTCGGTCAAATTAGCTCATATGCATAGATCGTCATATAATGATTAGATCACTCTGACTGACGTTAAAAGAACTTACTAAGAATATATGTTTAATTTCAACTGTATCTCTCGCGGGTGATGGTAGCCGAAGTCACTGGATCCTTGCTAATGAAGCCAGACATGACTTCTTTGACCGGGGTTCGATTCTCTCCACTGGCATTAATCGTGACACCCTGCACGGATGATTCCCAGAAGGATGAAACACTAGTGTCTGTAAGCATTTAATTGTTATAGCAAATAATTATATATATATATATATATATATATATATATATATACATATATATATATATATAGAGAGAGAGAGAGAAAGAGAAAGAGAGAGAGGTACATATATTTATAGAATAAATGACAAAAATTTATATTCCAAAATTCATTTTGTTGACAATCTTATAGATTACCCCTTTAAATCAGTTTATTTATACAATTCTTTAAAAGAATAAACTATAAGATGGTCAACATCATGAATTTTGAAATATAAATTTTTGTCATTTATTCTATATATTGCTCTGTAATCACATTGAGCTTCTTATATAAGGAATGATATATAATAAGAATATATATATATATTTATATAGGCATAATATATATATATATATATATATATATATATATATATATATAGGGAATTTATTGTGGCTGAACAGAAAGAGTAATATTTGCTTTACAGAAAGAAAATATTAAACTGAAAATGAATACAAATATTATGAAAATATTCATATAATAATCTAAACCAGATGTAAAAGCTTAATAAATCCAACAAGAATATAGAGCTTAAATATAACATCAAGTAAAAATCTTGATATTGAAAATTTATATAAATGTTAAAAAGAAAACTTTTAAAACTAAAAGAAAGCTATACAAAATTTAAATTATTCCACAAGTAGTACAAATAAGCAAAAAAAGTTTATTCCATGGAGTTTTGAATCGTGCGATTCCTCCTATCATAGAGAACAGGTTTGCAAAATATACTATACATTTTGCAGGTTAATTTATAACAGGAAACACACAAAATGAAATTTATCATATTCGCATCAAAAAGAGGTAATTTAACGGTTTTTAGACAGTTTATAGGGAGTTAAAGAGACTCCTAACTATGATGAGAAGATTTGCACTATTCGAAACTTCATGGAATAAGGTTTTTCGTGTTTTATTTGTACTCCTTGTAGAACAATTAACACTATATATATTTTCCTTCTGACGGATTTTAAATTTGATTAATTTCCTCAATATTTAAGTTCGGTTTACCAATTTTCATAGGTAAGTAGATGAACCTCTATGTGATCTTTTGAAATATAGTAAGATATCATAGTCTACTTGTTCTAATTTTATTTATGCAACTTAATCAAGCGTATGTTTTTCACAAGGTCTAATTTTAGTTATGAAAAATGATGTTACTCAAATGTCCAACATTTTCATTTTCACACTCTTCTGCCTTCTGCAAGGCATTGTACAGTACATCACTTAATGTTTCATGGCTTATGGCTCTAATATCCTCCTCTATATTGTTTTTAAGGGCATTTATTGTGGCTGGTTTTATTGCATTGGGAGTGGGGGAATTTCTTGTGCGGAAGTTTTGTTGAAATTCTCTTTGAGTTTCTGATATTGACTCATTCAACCGAAAGTTCGACTCTACAATAAATATCCGCTAAACATTAGTGTACCGAGTCATGATGACCTGGAAGGGTGACTCTAGATAATCTGAACAAATAAAAGTATTAAAAATTAAGAAAGTTAAGATTTTTTTTAACCATCAGCTTCTTTCGGGACACAGTGTATATATATATATATATATATATATATATATATATATATATTCAAGCTTTATACATTTTTAATTTTAAATAAACAAGAATGTAAATATATAAAGCACTGATGATGGTAGGCGTGATACGAAGTCAAATAGATTAATCCTAATATTATAAATACAAATTAAAAAAAAATATATCTATTTTCTATTTGGAAACAGACCAATTTCACAGGTAAGGAATTCATGTTTATAACATGAATAGGATGTTCAAATTAATTAAGAATAGAAAACTAGATCTAATATATGTAACATTTTTCTTCTTCAGCTTTAGGGATGTGGTGTTTGATCAACACTGCTGGGAAGCCATGATTTAATATATTGTTTTGTTTTTAAATCCCCGAAACAATGTGTCATGGTAAACAACTGTTGATCACTAAAATTAACATCAGTACTATAGTGAATTCGAGCGATCAAGTTGAAGCATTGATTGCAGGTGATTAAATGACGTACTGACTAAATAGTTTTCAAACGAATGATAAAACATATAAAAATTAAATAATTTTTTATATAGTTTAAAGGTTAAAAACTTCCAGGAGTATATATATATATATATATATATATATATATATATATATATATATATATATATATATATATATATATATATATATATCATGAGTCGGTACACTACCGTGATTGGCTAACTAAAATCCTCAACAGAAGAGGACCATATAAAAACGATAAACAACCACAGAATTCGCGCATAAGCCTGACGAATCCTAGAGCGGATGAAACGCCGAATATTCAGTGTAGCTTAATCGCCATATATATTTTATAAATTACTATATATATATATATATAAATAGATATATAATATGTATATTAATATATATATATATATAATAATTTAGAAATTTAAACTTTATGATTTGAAACGGATAAATTTCAAATATTGAATTTTTATTGTATGCAAAACAAAGAATGCGTAAATGGGATTGACTAATCCAATAATATTTTGTAAGACCGATACTCACTGGATTTGCATACCAGTAGATTTATTGCATTTCATTATTCTGAAATATATATGTCCATATATATATATATATATATATATATATATATATATATATATATATATAACAATAGGAAGATATATATATATATATTTATAACAATAGGAAGAATAGGTTTTGGGGTTAGGGTTAGGGTTAGGATTGAGTTGATTTGATATTGTATATATATATATATATATATATATATATATATATATGTGTGTGTGTGTGTGTGTGTGTGTGTGTGTGTGTGTGTGTGTGTGTATAAATATATAAATTGACAGAGTAATTTGGTACGGAAATTTATACACACAAAGACACGCATAGAGAGACAATTTCACTTTCATATAGATTATACAGGGTTAATGAAAATCTTAAGCTTAAGGTCTCATAGGAAGTACGTGTAATATTTACAACATGCGCGTTTACAGTAAAGAAGTACAGCTGTTGTTTTTTAAACATACGTGAATATGGAGAACTCCGTCATTACTATCTATAACACATCCAAGACGGAGATTTTATTGCTTTTGTTTATTGAAAATATTAATCTGAGAACAGATGTTTTTTTTGTAAGTCGTGTGTGATGTTCTATTTTCATTAATATATCTAGTAACCATTAAAACATAATCAATATATCACAAAGAAATTGGAGAATTGTTATTAGGTTTGTGCACAAATAATTTCGTTTTTATATATATATTCTAGCGGGGGGGGGGTTACCCGGCGTTGCCCGAGTGTCTGGCGGTGTGTGTTGTCAGGGGTGTTAATGAAAACCTAAGAATAAGCGAAGTAATAAAAAGAAAACAGAAAACCGAACGTTAAAACTTATCTGAAAAATAAAGCGGGGATACCCGGGCGGTGTGTGTGTTGGGGGGGATAATCATAACATAAGAATAAGCGAAGTAAAAAAAAACACAAAAAAAACTAACGTATGGCAAATTTGAAAAAAAAAAACAAAGAAGAAAACAGAAAAACGAATGTTAAAACTTCTGAAAAAGAACGTGAAAATGGCTTAAATACGCCTGTTTCGATATTAAAATTTAAAAAATCGGTTGGTATCCGGGTGTGTTTGGGTGGGTGTGATCGGTCGGGGGTGGGGTGTTAATGAAAACCTAAGAATAAGCGAAGTAAAAAAAAAAAACAGAAAAACGAACGTTACGTGAAAAATGGCTTAAATAACCCTGCTTCAATAATAAAATTTAAAAAAATCGAAAAAAAAGACATCTCACACCACGATTCGAACACAACCCGTTTAGATAATGATCCAACGCTCTAACCAACTGAGCTAACACAACGTACATAAATTATATCAGTTCTTTAAATATTTAAACTAAATAAGGTTATGAGGACGGTTTTTGTCTGACCCCCCCCCCGTAGAAAAGCGCCGATTTCAGTAAAAAAAATTAACGTTTTTCGCCAATTTTTCGATATTTGTCGGGCGAAGGATGGGGCTTTCATATGAGACCAAATTTGTGCATTTTTGTTGTGTCTGTCGAAAGTTTTTAGCAGACACACATACACACATACATACATACATTTTCGCTTTTATATATATATAGATAGCTGAACGTCAAAAAACGATATTATTTTTTGCACCAACTTAACAATAAGGTTAGATATATTGCTTTCCAAATTTGATACGTACTAAAATTGATTAAAGTTTGTTTTTCAACGCAGAACCCATGGTGACAACATTTGAAGAATAGGTTTTGGGGTTAGGGTTAGGGTTAGGGTTGAGTTGATTTGATATTTTATTGGTTCAGGATATATAAAATCGTTTCTTGGAATCGTGTGGTTACCTATTAAATAGTGTAATGTGTTTCTTTGTGTGTATATACTCATATCTCTTAATGCTTACATATTTATAAATGTGATTGTCTCGAAATGTTTGTTAAGGTACAAGTGTTTTTTTATGTGCATGGTTGTATGTCTGTGTTTAGAAATTCAGAAACTGTTTAACAATGGTACGATTAATGTAACACATTAATCAACAAGCAAAAGCAAGCACCTTCTTTACTTTTGGATGTTATATCCACTCTTTCGTAGATCTGAGATGTTGCCACGCTTCGATTTTCTTCCTTCGAAGACATCAAAACACGTATAAAAATTATTTCAGGGCCTGGAGTTTGCAACGGCTATATCTTGTTAATCTTACGTGCTCTGACTCCCAGACGCAGAGACAATCTCTTTCTACCCTGTCGCTAGTAAACCCCACTCTCGATTGTTTTGTCTCTCCACTAACACTTACGCGTAATATTTCACTATCTCATTACGTCATCACCCACGTAACCCAGAAGCAAAATCACCTGATGCAACTTGTCCATATTTTGTTTATCTAAAATAAAGTGTCAGCTAAAATTCCTAATTGACATATCTTGTTTTGTAACATTTTTTATGAAAACATTTTTCTAAATATTTTCCTCTGCATAACATTTAGCAATAACTACGAAAACAAAACAAAACAAACAAAAACACGCTATCAACTTACCCACAGTAGAATTTTCACGGCCCGTTGTTCTGTCATTGTTGCTAAGCGACGACATTAAAAAAATCACTTTCCGATGATAGGTAAATTAGAATAACCGTTTACACTATCGATTTTCGGTAATAATAATAATAATAATAATAATAATAATAATAATAATAATAATAATAATAATAATAATAATAATAAATCAGAATTGTTAAACGTTTCTCGGGCACGCTGATATAATACTATAATAGTCGGATGAAGCGATTTATGTTTGGTTTGAAGACTGCAATTATTATTATTATTAGTAGTAGTATTATTATTATTATTATTATTATTATTAGTAGTAGTAGTAGTAGTAGTAGTAACTAGGAGTTCTCACACAAATGTTCATCATAGATTTTTCCCTGATAATAAGTGCCGTTCCCTGGAGTCTGAATTACAGCATGTCTCAACAAATTTCCAGTACTCTCCATCCATTTTTATAACGTTTACAAATGAATTTGCATTATCGCAACAGCCTCTTGATATTTACTTCTCGCTGGCAATAACCATTGGTGATCACTGGAATTTTGGTGGGAGTAAGTCTCACAAAGGTGCCTATTTAATTGGAACTCATTCAGTAGAGGTCTGGTTAGTGCTTTTTCGACCCTTTATGAGTATTTTGTGTGGTGCCAGTTATTGACATTATTTGTTGGAAAGAGAAGGAAGTTAACTTACGTTTATACACTGTTTTCTTTTTTTCTTCTTCTTCTTCTACTACTACTACTGCTACTACTACAACTATTACTCATTTTTCAAAGAAATATTCAAATTAGTCAACCTGTATGAAGTTGCTCGCATATCCATGACTGAGTATAATTAGAAGTTTGTTTTAATGTTTTTTTCTAATTGAAAAAGTATGGTGTACAGGATGGAACGACAAAAGTGTCGCCCTGAATAAAACAACACTACAGCTTTATTTTAAAACTTTTATTGAAAAAATAAATTCAGGTAACTTGATTATGTAGTACAGCTGACAATATTCAATGTAGCTACCTTCAGCCTTAATCACCGCTTCGATACGGGTCCGGGACTGGGAGCATGCCTTTTCCACAGCGACGGTGGTAGCTCGGCAAATACTCGGCAGATGGCAGTGATAAGGCTGTCTTTGGTGTTGTGGGGGGGTCATGTTTGTGATTTTCTCGACATATGATCAAACGAAGTAGTCCGGCGGGTTCAGGTCAGGGGACGAGGGGGGGGCAGTGAGAGAAGGTACAAAATCGTAGCCTGCCTTCTGAAAACAAGCTTGTGTCTCTTTGGATTTGTGGGCTGGTGCCGGGTTCTGCTGCTCCACCCAAAGTATGATAGGTGCTACTTAATTATACCAGAGGATTACCACAGTCTTTGGCACATTAGGTAGACTTTGGTGTTAGCTTTAAAGCTGACTTCAAAGATTGTATGGCATGATTTGGCCCTCACTTGAAACCACATCAAAGGCTATAACCGTGGCCGGAAACTTTGTCATCATCACCCTGGACGCGCCCTCTTACTCGTGGCAATCCAGCGATGTATTTTGAGGGAGCTGGAAATGGTCCTGTTGTCATAACTTGGATCGGCAGAGAGCATGAATTGTACAGCGGCGCATCTCCGATCTCGCTCGTTGAACATTGTATCACTTTCGGACATGATAAAAGGCTCCTATCGCTCTTGAGATTGGTACACCACTGGGCAACCAGGAAATGGTCTGCTACAAAATAAATAAATAAATAAATAAATAAAAAATAAAACCGGTTTTCATCAAAAGGAAATGGAATCGATTCGTCTTTTCTAGGGCAACAACTCTATCGTTCCACCCTGTATAGTACTTTACATTGAAATCTGTATGTGTCGAGCTCTTTTCCGAGGTTTCTTACTTTTAAAAATCTGTGTAGAATATCTGTTTTTTCCGTATGTTTTTTTTTTTCGAGGTCAACGGACAAAATCAATTTGATATATGGTTGAGATATACATCGCTCTTTTTCCTTTGTTCCCCCTCTTTTTATAAGGGTAAACGATGGTAGATGAGATCTAATGTTATATCATATAAATGGGAAATTGATATCTATTTTTTTATTTTATAATGATGATGTTGATGATTGTGGTTGCCGTTACAGATGACAAAATTGATCCAGTCTATCTAATTGATGATACTTCATACATGTCTATCGATTGATTTGTACAGGCCGATCGTGCCCGCCCATTAGCGATGAGAAATGATGATAGCACCGTCCGACATCCATCACTAATGCATTGCTTAGTCAGCAACAAGCAAAGAAATCACTATCTATCTATCTATCTATCTATCTATCTATCCATCTATCTGTACACTTCTTTACACACATGTACTTATATATGGATGTATGTATGTATGTATGCATATATAGATATAAATATTTATATATATATATATATATTTAGTAGAAATGGTAATTAATAAAAACTGAAGAAAGTGCTCAATACTGTTGTAGAGCAAATATGCGTTTTATTTTTTATTACCGTATCTTTCTGTTAAGTTACATTATGGTTTCAGCTACCCGGCCCATTTTTTGGGCCGTCTGTAGCTTCCTCAGACTTTACTTTTATATATATTATTTAAAATAAAGCTTGTGTGGATGAGAGAGAGTTACCTATGGGCACGAGAACGGCTGATCCGATGTTTTAAAAAATTCACAGGAATGTACTTTATGTATCTGGGAGTGTTCTTACATAGTTTTGTATCGCAATGAGTCTGATAAGTATCAAAAATCTATAATCGAAAAACAATCCGATTAAAGAAGAAAGTTCGATTTTAGGTCCCGGATATGACCTTAAACTATATCCGATGGTGAATTCCCAGCTTGCGGGCTCTGGGGAGTGTGGAGCCACCCTTTAATTGCCATTGCTCCCTGGTCCACTCTGACTCGGAGTGGTAGTACATGTTAGGGTCCCAACTATGGGTCAAATAGAAACCGACTTGCAAAAAACAAATATATTCTATTAAAAATATTTTTCTTCAGAATCACCGGATTCGGCATTAAATAACCTGAAAAGGGTTGATATGCCGTAAAACAAAAACAACCAACCAAATTCGATTTTAACACTTATATACAACCCAACATCGAAGGTGAATTTAAGAATTGTTATCCTCGCACAGGCAGAAAGGAGCAGCCTATAACCTCAACTGTAGATTCTTTAATAAGAAAGGGACGCGTTCGAAATGAATGTTTCTTTTAAGAGCACAACTGAACCATCATAGTTGACTTGAGTACGCTTAATTTAATTCAAGTTATTATGTAAAAATAATTTCATAAAATCAACAGTTAGTTCTTTTGATAAGACATGGGCGCGTTCGAAATGAATATTTCTGGTTAGAACACAATTGCACCATAATACTTGACTTTTGCTTTTCAAAATATAATGTAATGTAGACATAGTCACTTCAGGGAGGCAGGCGAAGCTTCCTCCAAATACACTGGGGGGGACGGAATCCCTAACTCGAGCAAGAATCTATCGATTTGATTAAAAAATGGACGATTCCACTTATTTTCATAAGAATTTAAGTATGGGAGGGTAGAAAATTTGTTGATCTATATACAGTCCTGGATAACGTTGGATCTCGCTACTAAGTATATATATATATATATATATATATATATATATATATATATATATATATTTAAATAAGGGAGTAGTCACCAACAATGTGTATTTTTTAACATTATTTTATTATTCCGTGTCTTGGTTTTTCATTGAGAATTATGTTTGGATAATTGTAATAATGTTTTTAAGTCATTGAAATCGTTTACGCGCGTTTCAGACGGTCTGTGATGCGTCCTCGTCAGAAATTATTTTCAAATGTTATGAATGGCGATTTTCGTAGTTAGTTTGAAGTTTTTCCAAGGGGTGGAGGCTTGTAAGTGTTTATTATACATTGGTATGCTGAATTTTTTGCTTTTTTATTTGGTTTGTCAAGTGAGATTTTGACCTCGCTGTAGTCAGTCGCTATCTCTTACTGCTAATATGTTTTTCTTTTCCTTTAGGGTGGGGTAGGGTGTGTGTATGTGTGTGTTTGTGCGTGTGTGTTTATGTGTGTGTGCGCGTGTGTGTGCGTGTGTGTGTTTGCTTTTATTGGTTTGGGAATGTGTATATTGTTTTATAGTATTTTGGGGTTATTTGCTTCCTTAGGGAGGCGGCTGTGGTCTGAGGTCGTTACTAATGTGTATGTGTGGGGAGGGGGACTGGCTCTTCTGAAGTAAGGGTAGGGGTGCTTTCATTCTATTTTGATATTTATTTTTTGGATTCTTGGATGTATACATATATATATATATATATATATATATATTAATACTATAGCGCGTGTGTTCTTTTGTGTGTCACACTTACATTCGGGTTTTTAAATTGTTATGTTGTTTTATTTCTTATCATAAATAATTTTACCAAGAATTCTTCATAAGTTTTGGTTTCGGTTCCGACTATAGCTGATGGCAGTTAAATAATCCATTATTAATCTAAAAGAACTATATATATATATATATATATATATATATATATATATATATATAATACATTTTCATCATACGTTTTTATTTCGGTTTCGATTCAATCTAATGCACCCGTCATATAGATATGCATTTTTATTTTTGAGATCGCAAATTTATAACATAAAAATCGATAGAACATTAACTCTATAATAATATTTGCGAAATCCTCAAGAATTAAAATATACTTACGCGTAATTTACGACCGGACTTTACCGGGCGTTCGTACTAGCTTAGATAAATACTCATGGAGTAAACAACAAAAAAACTACAATAATATCAGAGCGTCTCCATTTCCACTGAACCTCTTCTGAATGCCAGTATCAATATATTATATATGAATGAGTCCCCCTTAGAATTTCCACAGGTCCCGCTAGTGATAAATTATTAAGATTATTGTTCTCATCTTAAGTGTTATACTAACAGTATCTAAATTTCTTTAGATGTTAATAATACTTAAGATTGTCGAACTAGAGAATCGGTATGAAATTTGGACGAGGCCCATTATTTCATCCACAAGGATTACAACTATGATTCTATACGAGTTTTAAGTAATTCACAATTGTATCCTTATATCGCTTGCATTGTCGAAAGTTTTAATGGTACCACTCTCATCTTCGTAGTACTTCAACTTCTTGAGTTCAAAATAGGTATTACTTTTCGAACGATCCTCGCGTATACTTGCTGGATTGTTTTCTAGAATTGGTTAACGTGTCTCATCACACATTGATGACGTATCAAACAAATCTATTGAACGTTTCACAAGGACCCATGGCGTAACGGATATAGAATGGAGTAAACATTTTTACATTTTACTGGAGGTTGAAAGGTGATGAGACAATGTCTTATCTGTCATCAAAGTGTTATGAGACACGAAAACCAATGCTTAAAAACGATCCCAAAAGTATACACGAGGATTGTTCCCAAAAGTAAGACCTAATTTTTACTCAAAAAGTTGAAGAACTACGAAGATGAGAGTGGTGCCATTAAAACTTTCGACATTTTTAGCTCCAGAATTTAACATTTTTTGTCCCACTTTGCTAATGTAAAGTTTCGCATTGGTTCGAATACCTTACATATAGTGTTTCATGTCTGTAAACAAAACACTGACAGAGGAGTTTGTAAGGAAACTTTTTTAAACATATATATATATACGCATACATAAATACATATAGAAAGAGGTTCGTGTTTACTATAACCTTTTTACACAAATATTACGCGAGTAAAAATCATGTAAGATATCTGCGTGAATATAATTACATGTAATAGTTAACTAAAGATGATCATCCCATAAGAAAATTGAAAAAAATAACAGATAATTAATTAAAGAGAATATTTAAAAGAATATGCAAATTAGCTAAATCTTTTGCAGATAAATGCAATTCCACGACCCACATATAACAAAGTTGTATTTTCTTTTTAAATAAATAGAAACAAGGGGGTTTAATATGAATATCAACACAAAACTCACAATCAAATTTATAGGAGCATACAGTACATTTAGTTCTGTTATTCTGAGTCCTATTTCTCCATTTCTAGGACTCTCCCTATGACATCGGTATAGGTTTATATTTTAACTTATAGCAACGACAATGTAATATTGTTAGTTTATTACTGTGAGTGTATAAATAATTACTCTGAGGCACATATCTTTAAATTCTATAGATATCTATGATAACATAGTATAACTTTTATTATCACTTTCCAAATAAAACACTTTGTTCTAATATATCCATTTTAATATTTTTTTCTAACATAATAGCTTATTTTGTGATTATAATATTGCATTGTTTTCATTTTTTTTTTTTTGCATTTGCACCACAAACAAGGCACAGTGCCACTTTAATATCGGGATCTACTATCTGGGATATAATTGCAAGGAATACTATGTAGGGAGTTGGGCAGCAAGATGTCTGTTTACATTACACTTGAACGTCTGCATGTCAGTACAGCCAGGGAAGCAGGAACCTGAAAGTTAATTCAAAAGTGTAGCAGTTCTGGGGAAGTAACTGTTAGAGTAGAAGGCTTTCTGACATTTGAGTATCTCTACTGTGTATGGGTGGGAATTTGCTGGTCAGAGGTATTTAAGTCGAAGATGTACAAGGGCTTGTAGTTCGTCGCAGCATCTACCATTCAACTACTTGTAAAACAGGCAGAATGCAACATCTCGTCGTTAGGACAGAGGCTGAAGCCTAGCTGACAGTTCGGGACCTATTAGGTCGCTGACGCTCTTTTGCACCTTGTGCAGAAGTGAGAGACTAGTAGCAGATGCACCAGTACAAACATAGCACAATACTACATAGAGAGGCGAATAGTGGCCTTGTAGGTGTACAGGATACTTTCAGGCGTAAGTAATTTTCTAGCACGGTGGAGAGATGAATCTATTTTTAGCAAAATATTGGACTTACAATAACAATAAAAGTAAATACAATGATTTTATCATTATTTCCCTCACTTCAAAGTTTTGTAAATTTCTCATTTAAATTTTATTCAAAATAAGTGTCTTCTAAAAGTGTGTGGCCACGTTTTGTTTTAAATTCCTGCTCCAAACTAGTGCAAAACACACGGAGAACCAAAGGAACAACACGTATATTTCTCTTCTATTCTGCTCCGATGCATTACCTCCTCATTAACACACAGGCAAACGAAAGAAAAAAAACACGGACCCAACTTCCTACCCCGATGAAGCTATCTTTAGCGAAATATAGGATACAACGACAAAAATCTATCTTTAGAAATATAGGATACAACAACAAAAAGCTATCTTTAGCGAAATATAAGGATACAACAACAACAAAAAAGTAAATAAAATGATTTTATCATTATTTTCAACACTTCAAAGTTTTCAAATTTCACATTTAAATTTTATTCAAAATAAGTGTCTTCTAAAAGTGTGTGTCTTTATCTTATGTTAAATTCTAAACGGAAGAGACATATTTTTAACATAGTATCATAGCAGCAAATAATCCATTACTACTTTCCTCTGTAGAATGGAGAAAATAATGCTTGGGATGATGCTATCATGACATATATATCAGCTATTACACACTCCAACAAACAGGAGAAAGTAATGCTTGTCTGTCATGTTTTATTGACGACAGCTAAACTACTACACACCGCAATGGCCAGGACACTATAGTGTCTTGCACGATTGTATCATGGCAACAGATTTACTAATACACTCAAGTCAAGAAGACGTAATATGACGCTACCGTTTTCCGGGGAAAGTCACTTGGTTGAAGAAAGCAGTTCTTCGGTGTTAGAAACGATATCAAACGATAGGCATCTGGAAACAAAAGCAACAGGTTGAGATGTCGTCGGCTATAACCGGCTGGCATGGGTCGCTTCTTGAGTCTTCATTGTGTCATTACAGGCAACGTTTCCATCGTCGGCATTAAATGGCAGGGACCGCATGCTGAAATTTAACGTTAATACAAAAATAGTGAACAAATGCATTTTTCTAAAAATATAATTTATTTTACGTTTAACACTGGCGGAGTATATTTAAATTAGGACCCGTTGAAACCGACACATTCAGCCAAACTACTATGTTGCGTCCGTCGTGTACAGGATCCAAGCATCCACTGTCTAAAACAAAACAAAAGAAATATAATTCAATTTCCTTTTTCCTCACTGCAAGAGAGAGAAAAAGAAGGAGAGAGAGAGAGAGAGAGAGAGAGGGAGTGAAAGACCACAAAAGAGAAAGAGAGCGAAAGAGATAAAATAAAAGTAAGAGAGATAATAGTATTGGTGACGAGTTATGTGAGTTTGATATTTGGAATTCTAGGGACTTAGTTAAATATTATAAACAACTGTCATTATTGACTCGAGTCATACCAGATTGATATATTCTAACATTTTCAAATCACAAAGCACCTGCATGACACATCTGCACCACACAAGAACAGAACAAGTTAGGCACAACGTTCATTAATGTAGACGCCCCCAACTCCTTATAAATAGGAGTTACGCCATTTTGCCACAATAATACATGAGAGAATAGTGTCATAACGATAGATAAGATACTACAAACCCTGTTCAATTAAGCATTGAATATAGTAAATTAATATGAAATTGTATGGTTAACAGATCGAATATGAAAAGATAGTGATACTATAATTTTCATTTTAGCTACAAAATGTCCATTTTGAAGTACATTTTATGTATCGTTTGGATTGTGCGGACTACTTTGTTCTGATTGTACTCTGACGACGTTTCGGCTGATGTAACCCCCAAATTGTTCAGATATATTTCACATTGGCTGGCCTCTTAGTGAATGGTGGAAAGAATGTTTATTTTAAGTTTTAAGCACATGGTTTCTATGCAAGAGCCAAACTATCATTTATTTAGTTATCGAATTTTTTTATGCACGCTGTTATCGTATAATGACGTTAGTATGTTATATACCGTATAATCTGGCAAAGTATATTTTGCGGCTTCTGTTTGTCGTCTTTTGTTCTATATTAGTCCCTGCATCATATCCAATCCCTGCATTTTACAAAAAAAATATATAAATAAATAAATAATAATCGATAATGGCATTATGGATATATTATCATGTCAGAGTCACGTCTCATGCCGACTTATCATCATGGCGTTATCTGACTTCGTTCCGTCCACTTCCTTCCGAACACAAAACTGAATAAAACGAGGGAAAAAAAAGAAGGTAAAAAGAAAAAAAAAGATAAAATTGCACTAAAATAATTCTCATCACAACATTAAAGGGAAATGGATTTGTATGACAGAAACGTCGGATTCAACTTGCGTCTTTTCGATTTAATGAAACATGTCGATCAGATCTTTCGCTCCCTTTTTTTGTGCTTGCATGCATTATCAACCGAGTGACAGAAACCTTTTGTCTTGAATAAAAATAAAAAAAAACTTAATTATTAGATCGATCGATCAAAAAGAAGAAATTTGAAGAGAGCAAATACTTACATGGACAGTGAAACTAAGTCAGTGACACATGACAACCAGCAGCAGATTGTCATATATATATATATATATATATATATATATATATATATATATATATATATATAATTATTTCCACAATCAAACAACGTCGCAGCTCACAAGAGACATGACAGTCAAGAAACCGAAAGTCCAAGACTCGCGTTTCGTCCTCATTTGAGTTCACTAGTTAGACATATCCGAACTCGAGATTCTAACTGATGAGACAAAATTAGGGCGAAGCTCAAGTCTAAGACATCCGGTTTGTTCACTGTCATGGCTTTTGTGAGCTGCGGCGTTGTTTGGATGGATGTGAAAATATTTATATAATCTCTCACATTATGGAAATTATATGTATACATATAATGCTCGCTATCTTCGGTTGAGCATATTCGGAAGTGATATACAAACTGCCATTAGCGTATTAAGCGATGCTCTTTGTGTAAACAAATCGATCCTGGGATTTGGACGATGTCAAAACATCGTAAATTCACTACCCGCATAGTAGCAGTCGAATAGAGTAATGGTAAGCAGCATTGACTGTTATTTGGGCGGTCGGGTTTCGATCCTGGCTGGAGGTAGTTGCCTGTCTTGCCGCACTAATGAGCTGTGATACAGCGAAACAGTACTGTGTTTAGATGATTATATATATATATATATATATATATATATATATATATATAATTCAAACACTACCGTGATTGAATATATGGTTAAGTGTTAGTTTACTCATTTAGAACGGTTTTAAAACTTCACCGCTCACTCATTTTGCAACTACATTTCAATCCGGTTTATTCCTGGATGATCCATGTGAAAATCCTAGATAATCCTTTTTTGAAGGGTTTTGGGGATGACAAACCTTTAACCGTATAGCAGCATTTGGTAGCAAAAAGAAAAAATATCTGAAACTGTATCACCTAGTGTTAACTTCAGCTTAGTGGTTTGGATGAAATTGTCATTCACCGACTCTCTATATTTCCTAAAGTGTGACCGGCAGTTTGTGGATGATATTATTTACCGTGGTTTTCAATTCACTATTAATACTGAGTTTTCAAGAGGTTTCATTTTGGCAGTAATTAGTCTCGACAGAACATTTGCATGTGCCAGTTGTTTTGAGAAGAAAAATTCTATTGTAAAATTATAATTTCGAGAATAGTTCCCTATCTTAATAGTCGATAAGCCGTGAATGTGGGAAGTCCATTTTTTGACCCAAAAATGGATATCAAAGGCTTATGGTCGGTTTGTAGATAAAAATGTCTTCCGTACAGGAACCGGTGGAATTTCGTACCTGCAAAAAACAATTCTTAGTCTTTCTTTCTCGGTCTGAGAATAATTTTTCTCTACTGGAAGCAGAGTCCGGGGCGCGAAAGCTATTGGCTGTTTTAAGCCATCTCGCATCCTATGTAACATGTACGCGCCAACGCTATATTGGCTAGCGTCGCTAGCCACTAATCTATCCAACTTCGGGTTAAAATGAGCTAGGAACAGTTTTGAAGTAAGGATTTTATTTCTTGGAATGATGTCTGGCAATCCGCTGTCCACTCTCAAGTTTTATCTTTCTTTAATAATTGATTAAGTGGTGCACACAATTTGTGCATGTTAGGGATAAATCCTTGGTAATAATTTGCCAAGCGTAAAAAGCTTTGTAATTGTGCTATGTTTTCCGGTGCAGGCACTTCTCTAATAGCAGTGCGACCTGTCCGGATCCGGGCGTCGCCATCTTTATCAATGATATGTCCTAGGTACTTGATTTTTGTAAAAAGAATTCACACTTGTCTTCTTTGACCTTAAACCCATAATTTTGTATTCGACTGAATACTTGTCTGATATAGTTTGCGTGTTCCTCCCTGCTTTTGCTCGCTATAATGTCATCTAGATATGCGATGGCGGTTTGCAGGTCGCTCAGCATGGTATCCCTGACTTGCTAGAATATTGTGAGAGCTACCTTGACCTTACACGCGAGCCTTTCGCATCTGTACAAACCCCGATGAGTATTGATACAGAGGTTAGCGATTTTGTCGTTTAAAGGAATTCGTAAGTAAGCGTGGCTCAAGTCGATCTTAGAGAAAAAACTTGCCGCCATTTAATTTCGTGAACACTTCCTCTGGCTGGGTAATGGATAGTGAAAGTCTTCTAAGGACTCCTTTAGTCTGGCCGAGAAGTCAGCGCAAACGCGGATTTCTCCGGACCTTTATTTACGTAGACTCCTGGAGCAGCTCACTCACTGTATTCAATTTTAACCGATATTTCTTAATCCATTTTCTGATTTATCTTGTTCCGAAATGTGAACGGAACATTACGTTTTTTTTAAACACCGGTTGTATGTCAGGTTTCAGCTTAAAATCCGCGGCCATTTTTGTGCATCTCCCAAGACAAGGAGGAAATACATTTGGGAATACTGTTTTTTTTAACTGGTTATGAGTTTCTCAGTTTCCACTGCATGGGTTTCTATTTCTGTGCAAAATGTAGATATAGGAATATCCCACATCATATCATCAATATTATCGGAACCGAACAGGTTCTCCTATTTTTTAATACACATTTTGAATTTTTTTACGTTTTTTCCAGCAAGGTGACCTTGGTGATTAATTCACCCTCAAAATTAATGTTTATACCATTAACAGCCGTCGCTGTTCTGTTAGTTCTTAGCATAGTCGGTTTTCGTAATTTATTCCACGTTTCGAAATTAATTATTTAAAGATATGACCCACTGTCTAATTGAAATTTAATACCTTTGCCGAGAATGTTGACCGTTACGTATTTGCATAGGTTTTCAGCTACGATGTCCTTAGTTATTGTTTGACGTAACCGACTTTTGTTCTGATTTTTCCTGCAGTGAGAGCTTTTATGTCCGATTTTATTACATATGAGATATCTTTTTGTTTAGAATGGACAATCCTTGACCCAATGTTTTCCACCACATCTGAAGCAAGGGCTCGGTGCTTTTGGTTTTTCCGACGGCCTTCTCTTAGTTATTTTTTCATAATTAAAATTCCTGCTTCAATATTGCTCGCATCTTTTTTATTATTGCAACTTTTTGACAATCCTAAGTCAATGTTTGCAGTGTTAAGTTGGGTTCGTTGTCTGACTTCAGAAGAACTCTGCGCCTGATTTCCGCATTCTTTCCCGAGGCAAAAGCATTTAAATTGTCTGATGTTAATTCACACAACTTAAAGTCATCACAATACTTGTTCACTACTGTTGCGTACGTGGCAAAGTCGTCATTATCGTCTTTGGTCACATTCAAACATCTCCGTCGCTTATAAAAAAGAGACGTTATCGGGGAGAATAGTTCTGTTAACAGATTTACACGTCTCATTGAACGATAAATCCGCGGTTTTCCGTGGCAAGATGTAATCCACGGATTTATCATGTTCATCCGTTTCAAGTTTTCGTAGCAGCAGTCTAGTCTTTTCCTGGCCAAACCAGATACAGCAGTCAATACTTAAAAAATCCTCACCTCCTGAAATGCGCTGCGAATGATTTTTCATCTTCCTCGTACTAAAAAATTCTCGATTGCGAATCATATTGTATGTTGAGAAAAAGCTGAATAACTTTCTGAGTGCGCGTTATTTTTCAGGATTTCTGCAAGTAATTCCTCTGTTCGTAATTGACGTTTTGCAAATAGTATCTCTGCCTGTTTTTGAAATTCCTTTTTTGTTCTCTGTACGTCGTTGGCGGACGGCCACTTCAATTTGTAATTTAGTTAGATGTGCCAACGCTAATTTTAGTTCGTCCATTTTGTCTGGTTGGGTTTAGCAATATTAAAACGTTCGTTGTCTGGTTAGAAAAGTTTGTCTGGTTGGATTTTGCAAAAAGATTTTGATGTTTTCTCTCAAGACAATGAAACAAGCCAAAAAATGTAAATCTAGGAAAACAGTCCATCGTCCAAACAAAATAAATCAAGTGTATATTTACCTTTGGAAATAAATAAAGCAACGATTTACTTGTAGTAGAAAAAAAAACAGCGACGAACTTTTTTCTTTTATTTTTTTACAAAATAAAAATTTACCTTTTAAGTAACGACGTACTTTTTTCCAACTCTTTTTCATTCCGTACTTATCTGTTTTCCTAAGCTCAATTAACACAGTTGTTAATCCGATTAAAATAAAATTCCGCGAGTCCTTCAGTCGCAAATGTTATGCTACATTTTCTTATACGTGATAAACATCTGTGTCCAATGTTGTTAAGGTTTAAGAACATTATTTTAGACGTGAGTGTGTTTCTTGAATCTAATGTCGTCAGTATTTTTGGGAACTCTGTTTTAGACATGAGTATGTTTCTCGAATCCAATGGCGTCAGTGTTTTTGATAACACTGTTTTAGACATGAGTATCTTTCTCGAATCCAATGGCGTCAGTGTTTTTGATAACACTGTTTTAGACATGAGTATGTTACTCGAATCCAATGGCGTCAGTGTTTTTGATAACACTGTTTTAGACATGAGTATCTTTCTCGAATCCAATGGCGTCAGTGTTTTTGATAACACTGTTTTAGACATGAGTATGTTTCTCGAATCCAATGGCGTCAGTGTTTTTGATAACACTGTTTTAGACATGAGTATGTTTCTCGAATCCAATGGCGTCAGTGTTTTTGATAACACTGTTTTAGACATGAGTATCTTTCTCGAATCCAATCGTGTCAGTGTTTTTGATAACACTGTTTTAGACATGAGTATGTTTCTCGAATCCAATGGCGTCAGTGTTTTTGATAACACTGTTTTAGACATGAGTATGTTACTCGAATCCAATGGCGTCAGTGTTTTTGATAACACTGTTTTAGACATGAGTATGTTTCTCGAATCCAATGGCGTCAGTGTTTTTGATAACACTGTTTTAGACATGAGTATGTTTCTCGAATCCAATGGCGTCAGTGTTTTTGATAACACTGTTTTAGACATGAGTATGTTTCTCGAATCCAATGGCGTCAGTGTTTTTGATAACACTGTTTTAGACATGAGTATCTTTCTCGAATCCAATCGTGTCAGTGTTTTTGATAACACTGTTTTAGACATGAGTATGTTTCTCGAATCCAATGGCGTCAGTGTTTTTGATAACACTGTTTTAGACATGAGTATGTTTCTCGAATCCAATGGCGTCAGTGTTTTTGATAACACTGTTTTAGACATGAGTATGTTTCTCGAATCCAATGGCGTCAGTGTTTTTGATAACACTGTTTTAGACATGAGTATCTTTCTCGAATCCAATCGTGTCAGTGTTTTTGATAACACTGTTTAGGACATGAGTATGTTTCTCGAATCCAATGGCGTCAGTGTTTTTGATAACACTGTTTTAGACATGAGTATGTTTCTCGAATCCAATGGCGTCAGTGTTTTTGATAACACTGTTTTAGACATGAGTATGTTTCTCGAATCCAATAGCGTCAGTGTTTTTGATAACACTGTTTTAGACATGAGTATCTTTCTCGAATCCAATCGTGTCAGTGTTTTTGATAACACTGTTTTAGACATGAGTATGTTTCTCGAATCCAATGGCGTCAGTGTTTTTGATAACACTGTTTTAGACATGAGTATGTTACTCGAATCCAATGGCGTCAGTGTTTTTGATAACACTGTTTTAGACATGAGTATGTTTCTCGAATCCAATGGCGTCAGTGTTTTTGATAACACTGTTTTAGACATGAGTATGTTTCTCGAATCCAATGGCGTCAGTGTTTTTGATAACACTGTTTTAGACATGAGTATGTTTCTCGAATCCAATGGCGTCAGTGTTTTTGATAACACTGTTTTAGACATGAGTATCTTTCTCGAATCCAATCGTGTCAGTGTTTTTGATAACACCGTTTTAGACATGAGTATGTTTCTCGAATCCAATGGCGTCAGTGTTTTTGATAACACTGTTTTAGACATGAGTATCTTTCTCGAATCCAATCGTGTCAGTGTTTTTGATAACACTGTTTTAGACATGAGTATGTTTCTCGAATCCAATGGCGTCAGTGTTTTTGATAACACTGTTTTAGACATGAGTATGTTTCTCGAATCCAATGGCGTCAGTGTTTTTGATAACACTGTTTTAGACATGAGTATGTTTCTCGAATCCAATGGCGTCAGTGTTTTTGATAACACTGTTTTAGACATGAGTATCTTTCTCGAATCCAATCGTGTCAGTGTTTTTGATAACACTGTTTAGGACATGAGTATGTTTCTCGAATCCAATGGCGTCAGTGTTTTTGATAACACTGTTTTAGACATGAGTATGTTTCTCGAATCCAATGGCGTCAGTGTTTTTGATAACACTGTTTTAGACATGAGTATGTTTCTCGAATCCAATAGCGTCAGTGTTTTTGATAACACTGTTTTAGACATGAGTATCTTTCTCGAATCCAATCGTGTCAGTGTTTTTGATAACACTGTTTTAGACATGAGTATGTTTCTCGAATCCAATGGCGTCAGTGTTTTTGATAACACCGTTTTAGACATGAGTATGTTACTCGAATCCAATGGCGTCAGTGTTTTTGATAACACTGTTTTAGACATGAGTATGTTTCTCGAATCCAATGGCGTCAGTGTTTTTGATAACACTGTTTTAGACATGAGTATGTTTCTCGAATCCAATGGCGTCAGTGTTTTTGATAACACTGTTTTAGACATGAGTATGTTTCTCGAATCCAATGGCGTCAGTGTTTTTGATAACACTGTTTTAGACATGAGTATCTTTCTCGAATCCAATCGTGTCAGTGTTTTTGATAACACCGTTTTAGACATGAGTATGTTTCTCGAATCCAATGGCGTCAGTGTTTTTGATAACACTATTTTAGACATGAGTATGTTTCTCGAATCCAATAGCGTCAGTGTTTTTGAGAACACTGTTTTAGACATGAGTATGTTTCTTGAATCTAATGTCGTCAGTGTTTTTGGGAACTCTGTTTTAGACATGAGTATGTTTCTCGAATCCAATGGCGTCAGTGTTTTATGGAACTCTGTTTTAGACATGAGTATGTTTCCCCAATGCAATGGCGTCAGTGTTTTGGGGAACTCTGTTTTAGACGCGAATATGTTTCTCGAATCCAATGGCGTTAGTGTTATGGCTCGCAAATAGCCACAAGAAAACAGAAAAACGGATAACAGTTTAAACCATGTATTACATGGAAACAACGGAAAGGTTACAAACGAAAAGGGTTGGTAAATCACCGAGCATGCGAGGGTCGCTCTGGAATTAGGCCCCCTTTGTAATCACCATGAGTAAATTTTATATGGACGATGGATTAGTCCATTTGGAGGATGGTTCCCCCACAACAGTTATCAAAAAGAATTAGAGAAATCTTTAAAAATAAGACTTCTATGGATAATGCAAGGCTCAACAATTGAGGGCATGCTTATATAGAAGAGAAAAAAATTAATGAAAATATGAAAATATATACTAATGCATACAGATTCTATCGGTGAGTCAATAGGAAAATTACATCAATTGGAGGTGTAGGATAAACATGCTATTTGTGCTTAAATATTTCGAAGCCTAATGCTTCTCGTCAGTAGGGAGAGAAGGTGGTAGGTAACATAGTTGGGGTGTGACGTCTTGCGATAATTACATGAGGAACGAAAAACTGGGGTGTGGAGGGAAGAGGGTAAAATATTATTAAGTGGGAGGGGTGAGAAAGGAGAATAGAGCAATTAATGCGATATAGGAAGAACATTGTGGGTATCACATATTAGATATAAGTGGTATGTAATACATAAGTGGTATGTAATATGGAAGTGTGTATTCAATACGTGCATTCACATATGGAAGTATGTATCTGCGTATATAGATACACGTATTGAAGATCATATTCATCCTAAAACCCAATTGATGTAATCTACCTATAAAATCTATTATATCTATAAAAGTGAACGTGTCTGTCTGTCTGTCTGTGTGTCTGTGTGTCTGTGTGTCTGTCTGCCTGTGTACATTTCCCTACGCAATAACTCTGTCAATTTTTAGTCTATAGACTGGAAATTTGAAATACCGGGTACTGAGATTTGGGAAAATCGATGTGACGGGTGTCAGCCAGAAATTTGGCTGTTAAGGGGTCAAATTTCAACGATTTGACCTTTAAGAACTCTACCAAACTCCTCCGACAATTTTGGGTCTAGACACTTGAAATTTTAGATATAGGTTCCTTGAACCTGGATCTAACTTAATAAAGTGATTTGAGCCCGAAAAAATAAATTTTAAGGGGTCATAATAGGGGTCAAAGTTTAAAAAAAATAACCATATTTTTGTTTTTTTGGTTTTTTTGCACAGCATACACCTCCAAACACCCGAGCAACGCCGGGCACCCCTGCTAGTCTACGATAAAATTTATATTTTTGTTTTCGGTCTTTTTATTCTCTATATAACATGATATGAGTAAAAAAGTAACAGAACAGATTTTCCGGGAAAACTCCTGTTACCTCTCTAGGAGTTCCTTTCGTGTTAAAATGACGAAATTGATACTTTTGTGCTCATTCATAAAAAATTGATACCTTTGATTTTATAAATCTAAAAGTTGTAACTAACTGATTTCTATATAATTTTATTTGTCTATACTTCGCGCTAACTCTTGGGTGTGCCCCAGAGGCTTTGGTCGAGCAAATAAAAACACTCCATTTTTGTGACTGTTTTACCATATTTGTCTAAAATTTTCTGTGTATGTCTATTTAGCAGTTTTGCATGGTGCTGAACTCAAATTTTGATATAATAAAACCTTTGGGACTTTTGGGGCTAAATGCGGACGGGCAAGTGATGGACTTAGTCATTTCTTTCTTTTGCATGGTGCAGAACTCAAATTTACATATGTTAAGACCTAAAACTGCACCGTTTGTCGATTTTCACCAGGATTTGAGGTCCCCTGGGAACTTTTGAGGCTTAATAAGGGGAAGAGGGACAACTGCTCAACTTACATTTGTTATGCCTCGTCCACTGTGCGTGCTTCACTTGTTATATTTAAATTTTATTCAGAAAAATATAATAAAAAAAAATAAATAAATAATTTGAACAAAGAATACAATTATAAGTAGTTTCCTGAACCCATGAATTATCGATGTAGGCTCATCTCATCAGAGGAAAAATTATTAGCAAAATATTCAATCTGGTTTTTAATAATGTTGCTATTAAGCACATAAATCGAAAATATATTAAAGTTTAATTCTTTTAAGAGACATAGAAAAAATATAAAGGTTGAAACAAAGAAAGGGTATGAGATTCAGACACAAAATTCTCATATCCTTTTTTGAATAACATTTTAATTTTTTTTTACATAGGCGTCACCACTTATCAAGGCCGATAGGCCACTCAAGGATAAGGGTTAAAGAGTGTACAGTAGTCAAAAGGATAATATAGTAATCGATAGTAATGGAAGTTCGGTAAATCTGTTAACTTAAGTGGAACGGCTCACCAGAAACTTGTTCACGTTGGACTTGAAGACAACCATATTATAGACAGCTGGAAAGCAGGAAAACGGAAGACAATTCAACAGGCGTGCAGTTCTAAGAAAGAAGCTTTGATCATGGAATCTATGTTTAGGTTTAGGCACAGATAAAGAGTGTGGAAAATTATTGATAATGTTTTCAGCTAGTCTAGTGTTTCTTGTGAAAGTTTGGCGAAGGGGGACCATAGATTGAAGCTCAGCCGATCACTTTCCATGGAAATAACGATAAAGCAGAGACAAAGTTTTCTGAATAATGTAAAAGCTTTTTAATTTGCTCTATCTGGCATATTGAGCTGTTCCCTTTTTTACTGGGATTGTCTTATATAAAAATATCACCTCTCAAAATATTTTGTAAGACTTGATACCTGCATATCTATTCACCTTAGTATTCTTATATATACAGAAAATTTGGCAGGATATCCCTAAATAAAAAGAACATGTTAGTATGAATAGATGGGTTTAGTAACTTTACTTCTAAACGTCAAAATGGCATAATGGAAACAGAATACAAGGTATTTACAGCTTCTCATTCCAATATTCGTAAAGTATTAGAAAATGTTAATACGAATAGAGGGGTTAGTGACTTTATTTCTAAAATTCAAAATGGCGCAATGGAAACATATTGTAAGGTATTTACAGCGCCTCTTCCAATTTTCGGATTTTAATCATGTGAAAACGCACTTTATTTCCTTTTGACAGATTGATTGCTGCTATTTCCTCTGATGAGTTAAGGGAAAATAGATTCACTAATTGATATAATAATTAAGTGATTGATTTTGCGCTACGAAGCAAAACTGTGAACAATTGTAAATGTCAACTGAATTAAAGGAATAAATTATCAGATGGTCAACATCATGAACTTTGGAATATAGTCGTTTGTCATTTATTTACTATATACATATATATATGTATGTATGTATGTATGTATGTATGTATGTATGTAAGCAATCACGTCTTAATATCATTCGAAATAGGAAAGGGGTTACTCTGAGTATTTATGTATAGTTGATTACTAAAGCAATGTTAATAGCGAAACGTCAACTCATGAGCGATGGTAAATATTTACTTTCAATTTATTTTCAGCTCGTTCATAATCAAGAAGCCACACAAGTCGTTAATTGGAAAATGGTTGCAATGGCCGCTTTCAATCTCCATTGAGAGGGAGATATTAAGATTATACAAACACATGAAGATTATTATTATTAATGTTTTCCTCGTTGGACGAAAAGTGGTAGTTTGTAATCTCACTAACAGATATACACGGCGTTGCTCGGTATCAGACTTAACATTGCATTCCTTTAAAAAAGGAAGTATAAAAAACGGAAAGAAATTGAGACATGTGCATTCGAGTATTATGTTTTTTTCTAAACAATTCAGTTCTTGGAAGTAATATATATATATATATATATATATATATATATATATATATATGATCTGTGATCAAAATCCAAACCTAAAACCATTTCGTCAAAGTGTAAAGGTAACCTAACAGTTATAGGAAACCTTTAAACATTTTAACATTGTTTTTAAAACCTACTTATTTTTAACATAAGAAGGCTGCAATATGAACCATTCGCACATATGAAGTCGTGAAACAGTCGAAAAACAGATAAAAATCCGATGACCACTAAGTACCAATTTTTCAAATTTTACACCTTAGCAACCCTTTTTGAGGATGAAAACCACTTAAAACATGTCCACACATCTGAATACCCTATATACATGTACAATGTCGTGCTCTATTCTCTGCGAGAACGTTAATACAATCCACTCGAAAAGATTTTATACCTCCCATCATAATTGTTTTGTTTGACGTTCATCTTCGTCGCCAACTGTTAGGTTTGCAGGTTAAACCAAATAACGTATAAGGCAATACAAATGAAGACTCAATAAACAAAGATAGATGAATAAGAAGTGTATTAGGAAAAGTATATTTACAGTATATTTACATAATGGTTGTCAAGTAAAAGAGTCCTGGCTGGAGAACATATCTGCTCTCAGCTCGGCCTTCGGTGGCTTCTGGTTAACACATACTCAGACTAACCGAGTCTTGCTATTTATGTGTAATATTATCCACATATGTAAATGAGTGGGTGCCACCACCACACCCTCCTCCCAAGATTTGAAGTCACACAGATTTCATTATTTTTTCTCTTGGGATTTAACATTAATGGTTCATTAAACTTTCTTTTTCTACCTGATCTTCGGGGCTCAGGTGTATATTGAGGCGGTTCTAAATTAAAGGATTCGTATATGATGTCCATGGTTTCCTCCTCTTCGACTGCTGTTGTATAATCACCATCTTAAATGTGGCGTTCTTTTATTTGGTTCAGGTGCCTTTTATGCATATTTTGTGGACCTTTAATCATGTATGTACAATAACCAATGCGTTTATACACTACTCCATCTTCCCAGTAAGAGGTGTTATTCCTGTAGCACTTGAAATATACTCGATCTTCCGAGTTATATTTCTTTCTTATCATGCATGTAGTGTTTCGGACAATTGCCTGTCTTGGCAATAGTTTATCAAACGCGGATTTCACCTTTCTGACAAACATTAAATCAGCTGGTGATATGTTTGACGGTGTATTAGGGTACGGTGTTATCCTATATATTTGCAAAAATTGTTGCAAACATTTTTCCGTTGATATCCCAATGGATTTTTTTTCAACGCTCATTTTAACGTGTCCACGAACCTCTCCGCGAGGCCGTTCGAACTTGGATGGTACGGAGGAGTAGTGACATGCTTTACTTGGAACGTGTCACAAAATTCTTTAAAGTCTGTGGATGTGAACAGCGTTCCATTGTCAGTGACCAATGTGTCTGGTACAAAAAATCGTGCAAATTACTCGTGTAGGAATCCTATTCAGTTGTTCGTTGTTGGATTACTGCAACGCATTACCTAAGGCCATTTTGTATAACTATCTACAACAATTAAGTAGTAATTTTCTCCTACTGGACCAGCGAAGTCCATGTGGATTCTCGACCATGGGTGGTCGGTTTTCGGCCAAGGTTTGTGTACTATAGGTGGGGATTTTGCCGCTAACTGGCATCCTTTACATCTGTTTATTGTTGTAGCTATGTCGATGTCCATGTTACGCCAGTATACATAGCTTCTCATTAGAGACTTCATCCGATTTATTCCCGGATGTCCTCTGTGGAAGTCTCTCAAAATCCTCTTCTGCAACGTTTTAGGTATTATTACTCTCTCGCTATATAATAATACATCGTTACATATGGAAAAAATTTCCTGAACCTTTTTGTCATTTATAATTTTTTCTTTTATATCATTTATGTATTCATCTTTATCGGCTTCTCTTTTAATGTCCGACAATGTTACAGGTAGTTCTTTAATGATGTTTGCTACCATATTTTTCACTTCGACATTTGTTCGAATTGCTGCAATCACTGACTCTTCCAAATTATGTTTCTGTGGTATCAGTCTTGAAAGTCCATCCGCTTGGCAAATCTTTTTCGATGCTAGATGTTGTATCCGGAAATCGTAATTCAGCAAGATCGTACCCCAGCGCAGCAATCTATTTGCGGTGCATACAGGCAATCCTTTTTTGATCCGTAGATTATGACTAATGGTTTATGGTTGGTTTGAAGTATAAAACGTCTACCATATAAATATCGGTGGAACATAGTCACTGTAAAGATTATACTCAACGCTCCTTTTTCAATCTGTGAATACGCCTGCTCTGCTGGAAGCAGCGTTCTCGAAGCATGAGCTATCGGCTTTCTAGATCCATTAGGTTAGATATGTTGAATGCATGCTCCTATGCCGTAGGAACTAGCGTCACTAGCGACGACTATATTTAATTTTGTGTCATAGTGAGTTAGAAATAATTCAGATGTTAGTGCGCTCTTTATTTTGTCAAAAGCGGTTTGACATTCTTGCGTCCAGTTCCAAGGTGTGCCCTTTTTTAGCAGCTCATTTAAGGGAGCTCGCAAATTATGCATCCCTTCAATAAAAGATTGGTAATAATTTGCGAGTCCTAAGAAACTCTGCAGGGTTGTTACGTTATTAGGTGCTGGCATGTGTTTTATTACCGCAGATCCTTCTGGGTCTGGACGTCGCCCATGTTTATTTATTATATGTCCAAGATACTTAATATCGCTCATACAAAAGTCGCATTTATTTTCTTTTACTTTAAACCCGAATTCTTGTATTCGAGTGAATACTTGTTTTCAATGCTCCTTATGTTCTTCTAGGGATTTGCTCCTGATAACAATGTCGTCCAGGTATGCCATGCGCACTCAATACCACTTAGCATGGTGTCCATCGCTTGCTGAAAGATGGCAGGCGCTACTTTGATGCCAAAGGGTAACCGGTTGTATTTGTACAATCCCTTATGCGTGTTGATGCATAGTATTTTTGAGCTATTCTCCTCGACCGGTATTTGGAAATGCGCGTCGCTCAAGTCTATCTTGGAGAAGATATTACCACCATTCAACTTTTTGAATATTTCCTTTGGGCTTGGTAGAGGGTAATGGTAATCTTGTAATATGGAGTTTAGACCTGTTGAAAAGTCTGCGCACACTCTGATATCATCATTCTTTTTTCTTTACATATACGGTGGGGGCTGCCCAGTCGCTGTGTTCTATTTTTGATAGTATGCCTGTCTGTTCCAATCTGTCTAATTCTTTATTAATCTTTTCCAACCCAGCGAACAGAACGTTTCGCTTTTTTTCTAAAAATTGAGCTGGTGTTTTCTTTAAGTTCAAACGAGGCCTTAAATTTATTGCAACGACCTAATTTAGTCATAAATACATCAGGGAATAATTTTTTAAGTCCTCTTTTATATTTCCTGTTGTTGGAGTAGTACATTCTATTTTTTACAGAATGTAGTGATTGGCTTATACCACAATCCACATTTCCCAATCAAATCTATTCCAAACAGATTTTCGCTACGTTTCAATACGGACATTTTTAATTTCTTCGTAATCCCTTTCAATTTTATCGGAAGGATAACTTCTCCTTCAAATTTTATCTCACCACCAGTTACCGTCCAAGCTGATTTACTTGTTTTCATCATAGTTGGTTTACCCAACTTTTTCCATGTATTCAAGTTTATTATAGAAATATCGGATCCTGAATCCAGTAGTGATTTTATTGGCGTTTTAAATATTTCCACTTTTATGTATTTTCGCCGATTTTTGTCTAAATTTTATTTGATTTTGTTGGCTGAACTCTCTTTCTGGTGAAATCTTTATATCTGCAACAATCGCTTTTGTGTCCGACTTTCTTGCAAATGTAGCATTTTTCTTCTTAAGGGCAATCTGATTCCCAATGTCTTTCTGCGCATCTCTTACAGTTATATCTAGGGAGAGACTTGTTATATTCTTTACTTTTACTATATTTATGTTATATTCTTTATTATAATTATAATTATTATATTTGGAATATCTCGTTCCATTTTGACTGTTTTTATTTGTATAGTTCTTGGTTGGTGTGCATGTTTTTTTTTAACCTTTCTTACATATGCCACTCCGGATTCTTCTATCTTTTTTGTAATCCTTTTTTCGTGTAATGGCCCTTTCACAATCTTCTGCTAATTTCTGAAGTGTTAAATCTTGCTCAGATTCCAGCTTAGACAAAACTCGTCTGCGTATTTCTTCGTTTTTTTATGGAAACTAACCCTTGTGCAAAGATTATGCATTTGAAATATTCTACTGTTAGTTCGGCTAGCTTAAAATTATCACAGTTTTTATTGACAACTGATGCGTATGTCAAATAATCTTGGTTGTACATCTTCCTTAGATTCATACACAACCATCTCTTATGAAAAAGAGATATATTCGGATTAAATAATTATTTTAGTAATTTTACAGCTTCCATGAAATCTAATTCCGTAGTTTTTTTAGGTAGTATGTTATCTACGAATTTACTGTGTTCTGCTATATCCAACTTTCTGAGTAAGGGGCTCACTTTCAGGCTATTTGGCCAAATTTTGCAGTCCAGTTTAAATACATCCTCGTATCTTGTATAGTATGCTTCAAAATTCTTTTCTTCCTCCGGCACATAATTAAATGTGTCCATACTATTAAAAATAGTTATATGGGAGAAATTAGCACAGTCGACATTTTTTCGATTATTCTTTAGTAGTTCCAGTGTTTTAGCAAAACGTTCATTTTGCCTTTCTTTATGTTCAAATTGTAATTTCTTCTGCCTTTCTTCTTGTTCAAATTGTAATTTCTTCTGCCTTTCTTCTTGTTCCAGTTGCCATTTCAATAATTTCTCATCTCTTCGTTCATCTCGCTCGGCCTGTGCCTATTGTTGCGTCTGCAAAACTTGCATTAACATTCTAGATAAATCTTCCATTTTTTTTGTGTATTCTAAAATATAAAATGGCTTGTGTAATTGTTCAGAGTTCCTGTTTTCAATAACTATAATATCGCTGCTCGAATAATATTTTCTCACTTCGCTAGCGAGTCAAGCTCATCCAACCCAAAATAAAAAAAAACTGAGGCTTTTACTGAAACCACCAAATACGATTGACTTTTCCGTTTTATGCAGTTCCTAATAAGAAACTGCAGAATTTAAGTACAACTCTTTCAACACAAAAAAAAAAATGTTTTCAACTCGAGTCACAATTAAAAAAATAAAATGTATGGACTACATTTAATTCTTTCTTTTGTTTTTTTCTTACGTGACGTTTTACTGTTTTACATCCGTTATCCAGTGACAACTTCAGTTTAAACAACAAAAATTCTTTCCTTGATTTTAGTTTAACTCTGGTATTTTTTAATACCGAAGAGAAAAAAAATTGGTTTACTAAAAAGTCTTTAGTTGATGTTTTGCTAACGGAGAACAGCAATTAGAAAATCCACTGGTGAAAATTTTCCCTGTATGTTACTTTCTTGTACGTTTGCTCTTCGTAATTTAGTAATACGAATCTGTTTGTCGTTTTACAACAAAAAAAAATTCACTTTTACAGTTTGTTGTTTTTCTTAAGATGGATTCCAAGAGAAACGGCGTAAATTGTCGCTTTTGCCACGTTCGAGTTTTTTTTTCTTTTTTTTTTCTTTGAAACTGCAATTAGCGGTTTTGGTCTGTCTTTTTTCCCAACTAGTATTTTAGTAAATACAATACTAATAATCGAGGTGAATTTTTTTAACCTTAATGTAGTTTTTGTTCTTGGAACTTGGGAAACATCTGTCTTTTTCTTTTAGTGTTGTACTTCCGCGAGGAAAAATATTTTACCACTTTCCAATGTTCACTGAATTACTAATTTTTTCCGCTTGAGTCGAACTTCTCTTTAGCGATAAATCCGTTTTTATGACTATTTCTTTCGCCAAAACTTGTATTCCCTAGCAAGGTCAACCGTTGCGTTGTACTCTTTTTTTATTAGTGAATTCTTTCCATTTCTTCGTCAAACTGTTATATTTGACGTTCATCCTCGTCGCCAACTGTTATGTTTGACGTTCATCTTCGTCGCCAACTGTTATGTTTGCAGGTTGAACCAAATAACGTATAAGGCAATAAAAATGAAGACTCAACGAACAAAGGTAGATCAATAAGAAGTGTATTAGGAAAAGTATATTTACAGTATATTTATATAATGGGTGTCAAGTAAGAGAGTCTTGGCTGGAGAACATATCTGCTCTCAGCTCGGCCTTCGGTGGCTTCTGGTTAACACATACTCAGACACCACAACAATAATAATAATGTAATTTACAATTTTGAATATAGTTGCAGTGCCAACTATGTGGGTCAAACAATATTGAGATTGGATGGAAAAGTCCAACAGCACATACCTAGCAAAATTAGAAATGGGACATACCAGGCAACAAACGTACTTACCAACACACACAGATCTTCAGTCACTAACCAGCTTATTTGCAGCGAACTTTAGCATGAACTCATTTTCAATCCTGAGTCGTGATCACTCATTATTTCATTTAGAGATCTTGGAGATTTGTTCACGTTCATTTGGAAAGGCCTTCTCTTTGTAAACATAGGGAATGACTCTTGGGATTGAGTGTGATTAGTCACTGGGGTCTTCGAGTAATATAACGTTGCTTTATTTTAATCGCTTTCCCCTATGTTTTCTTTTTTCTCCATACATAACGTAACATAACATGATTTTATTTTAAAATATACATTTTTTTATTCCCGTTTTTTTTAAAAACAAAACTTCATCGATACAGTTTTGAGAAAGCGAGGGTGAAGCCGATCAGCTTCCTCACCACTTCTTCATCTCGTTTACTTTTTTTAGAAAGTTTTTTTCTCATTAATTATAAACGTCTTCCGTTAATGTTTGCGATATTTAAATCCTGTACCCCACATAAAATAATGCAATATATATATATATATATATATATATATATATATATATATATATATATATATATATATATATATATATATATATATATGATTGTTGAGCTGGATTAAATCCGACGATATGAAATAAAATGGAGGTGGAAGGACCTGGATACTCAACGTTTCGCCCGATTTATGCGGGCTTCTTCAAGAGGGATGGTCATTGACGAGAGAGTCGGAGGATTGGGGCTATATATAATGATGGGGGAGAGCAGCGTGTTTTCCTTATGTAAATTAGATGTCATATATACATGTATATACATTTTTTTTTTTTTTTTTTTTTTGAGAGAAGAACTAATTGTATTTTATCATTATCTATTTTTAGACTCCATTTTATCACCTATTCTTATTTTTAGATACCATCTTTTAAGTTACTGCGCTATTTTATCCCAATTCAATTATTTCTAATTTAAAAAAAAAAAAAAGATTCTTTCGTAATCTCGTGTCATTTTATTTATTTAATCTATCACCGCTATATTTCCAAACACAATTTTTAATCTCTACGATATTTTATCTTTTTAGACGTAATCCAATACACTAGTTTACTCTAATTAGTTCTTCTCTCAAAAAAAAAAAATGTATATACATGTATATATGACATCTAATTTACATAAGGAAAACACGCTGCTCTCCCCCATCATTATATATAGCCCCAATCCTCCGACTCTCTCGTCAATGACCATCCCTCTTGAAGAAGCCCGCATAAATCGGGCGAAACGTTGAGTATCCAGGTCCTTCCACCTCCATTTTATTTCATATATATATATATATATATATATATATATATATATATATATATATATATATAAATGTAACTCTTGGTTCGTTCGTAATTAAGAGTCTAAATAACCACTGGACGGATGGCTTCCACATTTTGGTATAATATGTTTACTGTACCCATGCGTGTTTCTATATATCTCTTTTTAATTATAACATCATACTTAACTTTTCTATAATAAATGGGTGTTTTTTTTTTGTATGGATGGGCCAATTTTTTTATTTGGGGAGAATTACTTCACACCGCATGCCATCACGTGACATCACTAAACGGAACTTTTATACACCAAATTGACTTTTTTCGTATAAAAATGGAATTATTTCTCTTTCATTAATATATATATTTTTTAATATTTCGTGTTTTATATATATATAAAGTACAATTGTTGAATGTTATTCTCTTGATTATATTTGTTTGGGAGAAGCACAATAAAAAAAAGCACAATAAAAAAAAGATTAAAACGTAGCGAAATTTAAATTTCCATTCCATTTTTACAACGATCCAGCGCGTACTTCACAAGTTTTATCGTAAGTTAACGAGCAACTCATAAAAATCTGGTAACTGGGTGTCAAATATGCTTAAAATATTGTAAAATAAATAAATAAATAGAACCTCTCCCTAACACACTGGCAATAATTTTGTTCCGCCATTCCTTTTAGTGTTCTAATAAGAGGGGTTTATTTATTAGGATCTGTATTAGAAGCTGGGCAAAATTATTTAATCGTTGATTTTTTTGTATTTTGGTTAAATTTGTTAATTTGCAATCGCTAAAAGCCCACACAAAAATTGAATAAAAGATAAAATTAAAAAAGAATGGTACTCATGCAGAATTTACACCTCCCACACACCGGATTCTAATTAGTTTGGGGTTCGACCGGCCATCGTACTGACCGGATTCAGCCGAGCGTTGTCCAAATGTTTAAAGACTAAACCAACATTTTATTTATTATTTTTCAGAATTAATTAATGATGGGGGTACTTTTTCTGTTTATTTTCTTAACATCTGTTGACCAAAAAATAATTTGTACAGTCTCTTGAAAAAAATCTAACTTTTCTCTACTTTCACCTAACTATTTACAGTGTTCATATAAAGCATCCATCTTTTCTTTTTATAATAAAAATTCGGGGTACTCCTTGGGCGTTGAGTTCAATGGCGACCAGCATAAAAAAATACGCGTCTCTCCCTTCCTGACGCAAGCGCACGTAACACTTTTTTTACTAACGTTGTCGTAGTAACTAAACGATTATCTGTCACATTATTATGACAAAAGTTATAGTCTTTATGAATATTAAAAAAACATTACTGAACATTTATTAATAATGCCTCACTTTTACAGACATTTGTTTTCAACTTTCTTAAATGACTTTTTATCGACTTTTTTTAAAATAGCATTTGCTGATGGGTATGCTCACATTTGTGTTAATTTCTTTTTAAATGACTTTTTATCGACTTTCTTTTTTAACAGCATTTGCGGAAGAGTAAAAAACGAAAAAAAAATAACTAAACCATTTACTGATAATTCTCACTTTTACAAATAGTTTTAACAAACAAATGTTATCAAAGTCAAGATACCGAGAAATTGTCAGTAAATGTTTTAGTTATTTTTTCGTTTTTTTATCCATCCGCAAATGCTATTAAAAAAGAAAGTCGGTAAAAAGTCATTTAAAAAGAAATTAAAACAAATGCCAGCATACCCATCCGCAAATGCTATTAAAAAAGTCGATAAAAGTTGTCATTTAAAAAGAAATTTAAAAACAAATGTCTGTAAAAGTGAGGCATTATTAATAAATGTTTAGTAATTTTTCTTTTAATATTCATAAAGAGTAAAACTTTTTTCAGAATAAATAAATAATGTGACTAATAATCGTTTAGTTACTACGACAACGTCAGTAAATTAAAAAGTGTTACGTGCGCTTGCGTCAGAAAGGGGGTGATGCGTATTTTTTCATGCTGGTCGCCATGGAATCAACGCCCAAGGAGTACCAAATTCTGTTTTCAAAAAGAAACGTTTTATTCCAACTTTCTTTAATAAAAAAAGTGCAAGTTTTCCTGAAAAAAACCCAATAAAACTTTCACCTAAAAATTCATGGCAAAAATAGCGACCTATAAAAATCTGGGGTGCTTCTACACTTTTTTGCCGAAATTGGAGACGCCATTTTTTTTTCACGCACTTGCTATCCAAACCTAGGGGAGACATCATTATATGGCCGAACGATTGCTTCCGAAAAGGGAAATAATAAATTTACCAAAATTAAGATTTATTACTTCCGGAAACAACTTTAACAAACATAAGAACAATTGTAGTAAAGCCAAGACTACTACTACTACTACTACTACTACTACTACTACTAATAATAATAATAATAATAATAATAATAATAATAATACTTCTCTCTATCCGTCCCTTTTCTTCCCTTTCTTCCTTCCTTCCGTCCTTATTTTTTATTTTTATTTACATTTCTAGATACAAAATAGCTGTGTGAGAACAGTGAATTGGTTGACACATTTACTAATCTGTTTCAATATTAGTTTTATTTTATTTTATTAATTTAGGTATTATTTTTTTGCTTCATGTTTTATTAATTTTTTTTTAATTTTAAGTTTCTATAACTTGGTTGAAGGATTCCAATATGGGTTTTTCATTCTTATATTTCTCATTTGTAAGTTCACGTGCGTTTTTGCTGCTAAATTACTTTCGTCGACGTTCAATTCGTAGGAAAATCATGATTAATTTTGGATTTTTTAGCGATTATCCGGAAAAATAGGTCACTTTACACGAATAAGGAGCATTTTTTTTTGTATATTTGAGTGATCCGTCCGTGATTTTTCATTTTAATATACTTTCATGGAAATGTTGCTCTTATGTAAAAAAAAAATCCTATTTTCTTTACGTCACAAGTTTCATGCTCATACATGAATTCCATAGCTAATATGATATACTGACCCAACGGGTCACTGGTAGTCTAGTTTTTAATACGTTTTAGTTATATTACCTTTATTTTATACATCATTTTAAAGAGGTTTTTCACTCTATTTAATCGTTTAAATTACAATTGCGTCTTCTTTTAAAAACGTTGAATAGAAGATGGAAAAAAGAAAATTCGCACAATTTTCATATTTGAATTCAAGCTAGGCCGTAAATCTACTGAAACAACTCGCGATATGCCGAAAGCGTTTGGTTGAGGACGCACTACTGAATGCACATCGTAATGATGGCTTAAGTCATTTCAAGTCTTGAATATGATAAGCGTATATTCGTTTAAAAGCAACATAATCATGCTTTTTTTCCATCAACCAATGCAACCGTAACGTCATTCCCGGATGATAACATTGAACATTCCGAAAAATATGATCGGCCGTCGGATGTTGACAACGAACAAATAAGAGCCTTAGTTGAAGCCAATCTATGCACCACTGTTCGAGAACTTGCTTCAGAATAAGATGCAACATATACGACAATTTCCAATCGCTTGGGAAAAATTGGAAAGACAAGAAAACTTGATAAACGATCGAATTGAACGACAATCGATAGAAATGCCGTTATGAGGTGTTATCTTCTCTTCTTTTACGCAACAAGAACGACCCGTTTCTCGACGAAGTTGTGATTTGCAGTGAAAAGTGGGCTCTTTACAACAAGTAGCGACCAGTTGAGTGGTTGGACGTCGATGAAGCTCCACGACACTTCCCGAAGCCAGAGTTTCATCAACAGAATCATCTTTACTGTTTGGTGGTCTGTGACCGTTCTCATCCATTAGAAGTTTTAGGAATTCAGGCGAAACTATTATGTTTGAGAAGTACTGTCAACAAATGTATAAAATGCATAAGAAACTTCAACAACAATACCCAGCATTACACTACAGAAAAGGCCAAATTCTCCTCCACGACAATAGCCAACCGTATGTTGCTAAACCGACCATGCAAAAGTTTAACGAATTGGACTACGAAACTCCGATTAATCCAACATAGTCTCCAGACCTGTCACCTACCGACTACCTCTTTCAAGCACCTCGACAACTTTCCGAGTGAGAAATGCTTCAACAACCTAAGTGACTTCCTCGCCATCAGACCGCAAGATTTTTACGTTATTAGCATAAATACACTTGTTTTGCGTTGGCAACTGTGTGTTGATTCAGATGGTGCTTATTTCGGTAAACACTTGAGTCGAAATATGTAGATCTGAATTTAAAAGTTCAAAACTGCAAGAACTTTCTTGTCAACCTGATACAACTACAAACACACACACATACTCAAATATATATATATATATATACAACGATTTGTATATATGGTGTTATATATTCTTTTTATTATACAAAATTATTGCTTTCATAGGTGCATACATGTTTCAGTGGAATCTCAATTCAAGGATAACAAATCGTCAGTCAAAAATAAAATCGATATTGAATTTTTACCCGTTAATTTTATTATTTTATCGGCTAAATTTCGAAATTTTTTGGTTCATATTCTATATCTATCAAGTTTTATGTCTGTATACCAAAAATTGATAGATACGTTTATTATACACACACACACACACACACACATATATATATATATATATATATATATATATATATATATATATATATATAGGCGCTGGACTGAAATACATAAGTCAAGCTACGCTGAAGAGGAGTAGGGCTCTGAAACACGCGTGTCCGTAGATTACTGTTTTTAAAAATAATAAATAAATACGTCCAAATAAAAAATGGGCGACTTTCTAAGAAAAACACTGGTTATCCGAGGCGGAGACGTTAACCTTAATATCGTTTTAAAAAATCAACAACAAAACCACATGTATATATATATATATATATATATATATATATATATTTATATATATATATATATATAGTACATCTCTGTGTGTGACTATTATGGTTTACTATCATGCTAAACTGAACACATACAATATATAAAGAAGAAAATATGCGTATGGTCAAGTCAGAATCCACCAACGGGGGAGGGGGGCGTGGCCGCATGGAGATAATTCTATACACGCTCACGACGTTTCACGTAGAGCTACTTAAGGATACCCCATCATTGGGAGAGGAACATTCTGACGGGTTACATTGGTCACCCTCAACAACGGGAGTGGGGCCCCACGAATGTTACTTATAAATAGGAATCCTGTGCGCGCTCACACCGTTTAAATGTAGAGCTACCAAACTTGCCATGATAACCCCACTATGAGAATGGGGAGGTTTTTACGAGTTACATCGCTCACTCAGGGGGTGGGTACCCATGAGAGCGATTTATAATGGGGAACACTAATTAGTGTTCATAAGTTCGTGTCCATAAAGATTCACACTATTGACCACCATGTTAGTTTGCTGGCGTTGTTTAGACTTTGATACTCGAAAAGTTTGAAGCTATTTCTTTGCATTTACATACCCTTTTCATCAACTTTCATACTTTCATAAATCAGAATCAATTGTTAGAAGACTCTTAGTCCAGTTAACGACGAGTATCTCTGCTAGTATATATACATATATATTATGTTGATGCAAAAATAATGTTTTTTGATGTGTATATATCTGATAAAAGCGACATTGTTTTTGCACCAATTATATATATATATATATATATATATATATATATATATATATATATATGGTGATTGTCACTTCTTGACAGAAGAAGACTACTGTTTCCTTGCTTTATTGTTGATTACTCAATTATTTTCATGTATTTTTGAAAATATATATTTTTCATTTATTTATTTATTTTTTTATATTATAATTATGTACACATATATATACACTTATATACGCACACATATATACATGTGGAGATGTGATCAAGAATGCACCAATTCCTATTTTCTGTGCGAACGAAGGTGGCCCTTCAGACCAGCCCTGCTCTTACACAGTCTGTTGCAAAGGTAACACTTAAACTGAGATTGAGGGATGCCAACTGGTGCTGCTCTAGTGTGGACGCTCATATGACGCTGTAGACCTCCACTCGATTTACAGACCACAGAGCAAACAGAACATCTGTGCCCTGCAAAGTTTACCCCATCAAAGAAATATTGATCTCCATGTGAACGCGTGTGGCTAGAAAAGCCATCTCCGGATAAAGTCATTTTATCGCATAAATCACAGGTGTGGTTCTGCATGAAATCCTCCGACAGCCATTATAGACTGACAGATTTTTCTTCTGGATATTACGCTTCATTTTTGCATGCTCATATTTTTCTTCTCATGACTATCACAGCCATGATAGACTAAGGAGCGCCACTTTTTACGATCATTGGAAGCACTTTCCCAACTGAACACGTCAATACCAAGAGATTTAAGATTATCTTTGATGTTATCCTTAAAGCGTTTCCTCGGGTTATGTTGTGGACGCTTTCCTTGTATAATTTCACCATAGAACAGGCGCTTTGGCAATCTATCGTCGTCCATCCTTGTCAGATGTCCAGCCCATCTCATCTGGTTGCGTATAATCAACTTCTCGATACAAGGTACATCAGCCCGCATGAGGACATCCACATCAGATATAAAAGTGCTCCACCTGATGCCCAGAATGTGTCTCAGGAATTTCTGGTGCCCTCTCTCCATGGCTTTTATGCGTCTATCATAAGTTGTCCAGGCCTCAGAAGCGTAAAGCAGGGATGGTAAAATACAAGATTTATAGACACTGATCTTTGTATGAATAGTTATACCCCTGTCAGACCATACTCGCTTCTCTAAGCCACCAAAAGCCTTAGTGGCACGTTGTATCCTATAGTTGACCTCAGCATCCAGGGTTCCATCTCTGGCGAGAGTACCACCCAAATACACAAATGTGTAAACCACGGCAAGTCTCTGGTTGTTGACAAAAATATTTGGTTCCACATACAAACTACCGGACGGAGGTGTGAACATGACCTTAGTCTTCTTAAGACTAATAGTAAGCCGGAAAGACGCACAGACCCCAGAAAACAGATCCATGATACCCTGCACACCCCTCTCACCATGGGCCACGAGATCGGTGTCATCCGCATAAAGCAATTCACAAACCAGGTGCTGAAAGGTCCTTGTAGAAGCATGAAAACGACGAAGATCAAAGACCCTACCTGTAGTTCTGAAACGCAAACAAACACCTAGAGAACATTCCCTAAAGGCATATGATAACATAGTTGCAAAATAAATTGAAAAAAGTGTAGAAGATCATGTCCGTGGTTTCTCTGCCCGGAAGAAAGCCACCTTGGCTTTCTGGAATGACGGATGGACAAATATACTTTAACAATATATTGAGTAGAACTCTGGAAAATACTTTGCCAACTGCTTCCAACAAACTTATCCCACGATAACTTCCACATTCAGTCCTGGGCCCCTTTCCCTTGTACACTGATATAAAATTGCATCAACCCAATCCTGATGGACGGGAACACCCCTCCAGACAGCAGTGATAAGATGAAGAATTTCATGAACAAGTTTATTACCCCCATGTAAGAGGACTTCCACATGAATACCATCAAGCACTGGAGCTCTCCCAACGTTCACTTCCTTGATTGCATCTCTAATTTCATTCTAAGATGGGAACATGGACATTTCATGGATAAGCTTCTGTTGTGATAAAAATTCATTGATGGCGTCCTCATCAGCATTAGAGGAGTTGTCAAAGAGATCAGAATAATGCTCGGTCCAACGAAGGAGAATCTTGTTAGGATCATTTATATTGGCAATTCCATCACTTGAGAGTAGAGGAGATTTAGATAGTGTTTGGGGACCAAAAGCTTTTTTAAGCAAATGGTACATGCGTTTGAGGTCTTTACAATCAAAAGCCATCTGGATTGGGTTGGCGAATTTAGCTCACCACTGATTCTTGCATATCTTGATATTTTCAGGAGAAACAAGATAAAGTTGAATATATATATATATATATATATATATATATATATATATATAAAGTGCCTGTAGGTATTTAATTATTATAGTAAATAATTATATATATACATATATAAAGAAACATAGGGAGGAAAGATAGATAGATAGGTACACAGATATATGGATAGATACATAAATAGATTTATGAATAAACATATATATATATATATATATATATATATATACATATATGCTACTTAATCTTAAATGCTACGCAAATATTCACAATTTAAATACATATATTTAAATAAAAGCAATCATCCATAGAAAACTACAAAAATTAATAATTAATTAAAAGAAATTCGTATTTGAAAATTAGTTATCTATTATAAAGTCGTTCGCATATAATTACTGAGTACATTAATGAGGTCGTTTATATAATTTTAAATCGTAAAAGTGGTTTTAATATCAATGTATAAGTGATTAAAACTCAACTTTATATATATATATATATATATATATATATATATATATATATATATACTAGCAGTTCGGCCCGACTTTGTTAAGGCCCTATTCATAACTTTATGTGCGTATATATATATATATATATATATATATATATATATATATATATATATATATATATTCTTTTTTATTTAAAGTTTGACTTATGTCCAGGTAACCTACATCAAAAAAAGAATATATATATATATATATATATATATATATATATATATATATATATTCTTTTTATGTAGGTTGCCTGGACATAAGTCAAACTTTAAATAAAAAAGAATATATATATATATATATATATATATATATATATATACGCACATAAAGTTATGAATAGGGCCTATATATATATAAATATATATATATATATAAAAATATATATATATATATATATATATATATATTCTTCTTTTTTTATTTAAAGTTTGACTTATGTCCAGGCAACTTACATCTTAAACTTCAGGTTTTAGAGGTAAAGTCTGCAAAATTGAACTCGTTAAATTTTGAACTCTGGACAACGAGATTTCCGCTTAAGAATGGATTAAAAAGCTTGCTACATGTCTGATAACGCTTAATGAAAAATCTCAAATGTTTCGACACAAAATTGGCTGAATAGTTTGCTAGTGAACGCAAAGGTCAAATTTGTTGAATTTTCCCATCGGCAACCAAATTTTCAGCCAAAAACCGATTAAAACGCTTGTCCTATTTCTGGATACACTTTTTGTAAAATTTCAAATGTTTAGACTAAAAATTTGCGATGTAATTAGGTAGAGACCGCAGAGATCAGTTTTTTTTTTAACTTTGACTCAAATTTTGACGACTTACCGTTAATTGTTTTGGGGCTCAAATCAATTTAAAAGGTTGATCGACGTCCAAGTCACCTACAACTAAAATTTCAAGTGTGAAGACTCAAAATTGGCGGAGAATTTTTAGAATTTTCAAAGGTAAAATCGTTGAACTTTGAGCCCTTAACAGTAAATTTCTTCCTGAACACAGATTAAAAGGATTTTCCCACGTTTGAATACCCTTATGCCAAATCTTGAGTCTGCAGACTGAAAATTGACAGAATAGTTTGGTAGGGAAATGTAGACACACAGCCACACTCAAACAGACAGACAGTTTCACTTATATATATATATATATATATATATATATATATTAATTAAAATTAATTGATGTATACGTTAATTCTCTTATAAATCAGTATAGTATATTATGTATAGTGCGCAATGCCTTAATAGAACTCTAAAGTAACATATAAAATATACGCATGGTAATTAAGGTGCGTTTAATTGTCTCTAGGAAATCAGTCACACACACACACACACACACCCGTATATGTGTGTGTGAAAGAGAACGAGTGATAGAGAGAGAGATACAGGGAAAGATAGATAGATGGATAGATAGAGAGAAGGAGAGAAAGAGAGAGAGAGAGAGAGAGAGAGAGAGAGAGGAACAGTAAAATATAGAGAGAATAAACACTCTTCTAACACATGTATAACACTCTACATTGAAGACTTCTAATTACATCCAAACAATTTAATAATTGTAATTGGTTGGCATTTACTTAACGAAAGATAAATAAGCAGTTATTAAAAAAATCTATGAGCATAAGATTAATGAATTACATACTTATTCATTTGGCAATGCATACCAAATGAAAATTGTGCTCGGGATTGTCAAATATATAAATAAATCAAATTTAATGTACTCTTAAATCACGAAATATAAAAGAAAAAAATATATTTAAATTTGCCATGATATAGAATTAACATGAGTTATTCTACATAAACAAGGATATCCCGATATATATATATATATATATATATATATATATATATATATATAACTATCCACTGACATGTGTTTCGTCGTTTACGACTCATCAGAGTGGCTGAATCTAGCGAGACTCGAAATTGGGATCCCTGACAGCTAATGAATTTATGCAGATGTTTTTATTTGTTTTTGTTAGCGATACTTTCTTGAATGAATTCAAGTATTTATACGAAAGTGCATTTTTACCTAAATGCTTGTTGGGAATAATTTTCCCATGGACCAATCTGGTATCCCCTTAATGTGGAGCGGCATATATATTATTTTTAAAATATAATTATCCACTGACATGTGTTTCGTCGTCTACGACTCATCAGAGTGGCGTATATATATATATATATATATATATATATATATATATATATATATATATATTTAAAACTGTACAGAAGGTCAGAAAAACATTGGTACCGTCGGTTTTAAGTATAACATAAGAGGAAACAGTTAGTGGTAAATAATGTTAGGCTCTCGTCAGTCATGTTGTTTTCTGAAAGAAAATAGAACACAATATGTCTGACGAGAGCCTAACATTATTCACCATTAACTGTTCCCCCTTTTATAGGCTTGAAACCGACAGAACCAATGTTTTTCTGACCTTCTGGAAAGTTTAAAATAAATAAATATTAAGCTTTTATAATGAAAAATTAGTTTTGCAATTTGATTGAATTCTTTTCCCAAAACATTATATATATATATATATATATATATATATATATATATATATATATATATATATATATATATATATATAGCTATATTAGCATTTCAGCTCGGCGTTGCCCGGGTAATTGGAAGTGTATGTTCAGTAAAAAAAAAAAAAAGTGGTAGTAGGAAGGCAGGCTCGAAACCGTACCGCGATGGAGAAAAAGAATGGGAAAAACGGGACTCTGCTGTTACAACCACCGCCAAACCGGAAATGACGTAGGTTTAAATTAAAGCTAGACAATATTGGCGAAAAAAGCTATCCCCTCCATGTAGAAAAGTGTCCAGTTGAAGGTGAAAATATTTATGTTTTTAGCCAATATTTCGATATTTTTCGTCTGAAAGATCGAGCTTAAAAACGATACTGATCTTGTGAAAATCCGTCGCCTCTGTCGAAAGTTTAGGCAGACATGCAAACATACATACATACATTTATGTATTGGTAGCTCTAAGTTT